>NC_028450.1:36264086-36319775 GCF_000263155.2 Setaria italica
TATGCATAACACATTGGAGTAGCTAATCTAGCTGAGGATGCCCCGCCAAAGAAAGTCCAGCAGATGATAAAAGGGAAAAAGAACATGCAATTATGCGCCACGCTGTTAAGGCGAAGCCAAGGAAGACACGTGTCGACCGGGGGAGTAGCAGCCGGTTGCACCACCAGCTCGCGCTCGCTTGCGATGCGCCGATGCGGCATGCAGGCCAGGGTGGGGCCCGCGGCGGCCACGTGGGAAGGCGAGCGGGCCGTGCGGAGGGGCCGCGCGCACACGTGGGAAGCGGCCCCCGCAAACCGCTGCACTGGCACCATGCCCGGGAGACGTCGCGTCGAATCTTTGATGATGCTGCCATGGGCCGTGGGCCAGCGCCGAGAGCCGAGGCGGGCCGCGCGGCCACGTGACGGTGCCGGGAGGAGGCGCGCCCGCCCGCGGTCGCTCGCGCCCCGTCGCGTCAAGTGACGGCTGTTTTTCCTTGCCGCCGCTCTGCTCGTCTGATGATGCCTGATCCATCCTATAGTAGTTTGGGGCGCTGAACGTTCGGCTGTCGCATTCGCACAAACAGTTGCAACTGGAGATGAAATGATTCTGACGGCGAAATACGAGCGCAGTTTGGTGTGGAACAAAAGAAATTGTGAACGGTGGGGGCTAGCTTTGTTGGGCTGCACTTTGCCAATTAGAGCGCTGCGAGCTCCTTTTGGTGTCATGCAAGGAAAAAGGCCCGATTGAGTCCACATGGGCCGTTATGCGATTCGAGCTTTGGAAGGGTGTGGTGATGAGCATAGTTGCTTCTGGAGGAACGGCATGGAAATTCTTGCTTGCAGATGGATCTGATTGAGCCTGACTGGCTCGATTTATTCCACCTTTCGGCGTCTCTTGAAGTTACGTGCACTCCTGGTCGCTTTATCTTTGTTTTTTCTTTTCTAAAGGAAAGGAAAAGAAGCAGAAGAATCGCTCAACTTGCTCTTTGTGCTGCTTGAGAAGGAACATGGGCACTGAGAAGTGGGGGAGTATATTTGTTGACGACGACAGCAAGTATCGGAATATATGTTCGGCTTGAATTCTGTGAGCTGAATGAATTGGACCATGTTTAATTTCCCCTATTGAAATCCGTTTCTCGCAAGTGGCAACAGGAGGCACTTCTGATTTGAACCTTTAACTCCATTAGCGCCCCACTAACATCAACATGTAAAACAACAGGTAGAACAACCATTTCAGGAAACCAGCGTCTGGAAGCTTGAGAATCGGGGGTGTAAGCAAAAAGGCAGATATCGAGCAGAGAATGCACAACACAACAATTCTCACGCTGTAAACATAACAGGCAAATTACTATACTGCACAAAAAGGAACAGAGAATTAATCTGATCTTCCGCTATCCAAAGAAAAGAGAAAAAGGAGCTAAATGTTTGAACGATTACAAACAAAAGTTACAGTCAGAAGCTGCATAATCTGTCAGGTGCTTTCTTCAACATAATGTTAACAGAACAGTCGGAACAGGTTTCGCTTGCTGTTAGGACCTGCTCGCTTATCAGCCCTCTGTACAATCGATCTCAACTTATCTGATTTGCTTTTCGACGATCTCACATGGGCGATTGCTGTCTAAACATGTCACTTGGAGCATTGGAAGATCCAATAGAGCTGCTTTATATATGCTCAAGAAGCAGCACTCGCAACACCTTTGCTTGATCGGTTGTACTTCATGTGGCTCTTGACAAGCTGGCCAGCAGAAAGGGCCGCCAGAAGAGAGAGCTCGCCCGCGAGAACGCTGCCCGCGACAATGGTAGCCAGAACCTTAGCATTTGCCCCGGGTGAGTCACGATTCGGACCCCTCACACCAAGCAGGTTCAGACAAGCGGCCTGTGAGGCAAGACAAGTGCCACCCCCAATAGTACCTACCTGAGAAAAGTGTGAACCCTATTAACATGGAATGATTATCAAGACAAACAATGATTTCGTAATCCTAATGAAACTTTATACTAATGTAGATTGTGCTATAACCTAACACACAGCACATACTAAATCATAGTACCTCAATGGAAGGCATGGTCACAGAGATGTGAAGATCATCTCCATCATTCACCGCCTCCAACATGGTAATGCATTGTGAGCTTTCAACATTTTGTGCAGGATCCTGTCCTGTAGCAATGAATAGGGCAGTTACGATATTGCTTGCATGGGCATTGAAACCTCCCAGAGCTCCTGCTAAAGCTGATCCAGCAAGATTTTTGATAATGTTAAGCTCGATAAGTTTTTGCACAGTGGTCTTAAGAACATTCTGCACAACCCCTCCTTTGATTGTAGCCTCACAAACAACAGATTTTCCACGACCTTCTATCCAGTTGACAGCTGTGGGCTTTTTGTCTGAACAATAGTTACCTGGTATTTTTTTTTAAAAAAAAATCGTCAGTGTGCGTACCATGACAGGGGAAAAAATGCTGATGAGCTCAAGATGATTACAACTTGTTTGTTCCATGTCAGATGAAAACTAGTAAACTCACTACTGTTTTACTATAAGCAAAGAAGTTTGTCATTTACAATTGAGCTTTAGAGAGTGGATAGGAAAATATAGATAGCACGATGAAGATTTTGTATTCAGAGCAATGTGGTACAGAAACATACTCTCCTTAAGTTACAGCTGCATGAATAAGAAAACGTGGTATGCTCAGCCTCAGAACAAGTTCGCTCCGAGTCGGATGCAAACTAGCACACTCACTACTGCCTCGTGAGAAGAGCAGTTTGTATTATACTCTTGAGCTCCAGAGAGCGACAGCAAAATGAAAGCTTCAAACAATCTGGTGAAATATACTTTCCGTTCTTAGGTGACACTGGCACATAACCAACCAACAAAAAAATATGTATTTTCCACTCATCGATGAAACACTTCCTTCAGCAATTCATATGTAACATTACTTAGGAGTTCAAACTGACATTGTGTTTAGTTGTCTGATAAAATGATATGCTAGCTTTACTGAAAAGAGTGCAAAATTAGCTTTTCTTTGCCATAACAGAAGGTAAGAATCGAACCAGATAAGCTGATGAGATTCATGTCGGGGAAATCATTCTGCAGGTAGCCCAAAACATTCTCAACACCTTTTGACACCATATTCATTCCCATAGCATCTCCAGTACTACAAGTGAACCTAATGTAAAGGTTCCTACCACCTAGTGCACACCGAATACCCTGAAGCCTCCCAAATCTGCTAGACCTGTGGACATCAAATAATTTGGATGTCACCTCTATCTGATAAAGATAGTATATTTTATATTAAATGTATTGGGAAGCAATGGGACACATCAATATTGGAAAGATGCAAACAACTAAACAAGAGTGCACAATTAAACAAGAAAATAATTATCCCCCTTTTCCTTTTGAATAATTGTCGAAGGGACGTGTCCCTCATACAACCATGCATATGATTCATGCAGAATTGAAAGTATGATATGAAAATAGTATGATAACATATGAAAAACTCCTAACAGTGGAAATCTCAGCAGCTAGGCTTCATAAAAAAAACAGTCTTCTAAAGGAAGTACTAAATCAGCAAATGTCATAGGAACAACCGCGCAAATGCAAACAGGTTGCCCGTCATCTTCTACGACCACAGATGATATTATAACATTACTAAGTCTCAAGTGCACAGCTTGATTGATAAAAATTGCCTGCGACCTCAAAAGGTGCAAACCTGCAATGCACCGTTTCAATATATACCTCAAGAGTGAAAAATTGTGCAGCATCCTACAACATTAATGAAAATAAGCATATAAGATGAATAAACAGCCAGTACTACCTATGCTTCAAACAAGATGAACATGCGCCCATTTAACTAACTTTGAAAAACTGAAGTAAAAAGGTCTATATAGAGAAGTGGAGGAAAAGATAATGGGTCAACAAAAAAAAAATTTAGCAATGAAATTACATATTTGGCATAAAGCAATGTGAGGAAGAACAATAAAAAGAATGAGATTCATTCTTAATTAAAGATGCAGCAATTTAAATACCAAAACACAACATTCCTGATATGCCAATCACTAAATGTTATAGAAACACCAGATTACCCATGAATGCTTATCCAAGCAACAAATATTAATGTACAATATGTACATAGGATGTCACATGGCCATAATTTTGAAGAAAAAAATCGAGAAAATAACCTCCATAGATCTCAATTTTGGAACAACACAGAACCACAACATATATAAGGAAACCTGAGTTATGGACTAATGTAAACCAAAAATAACCTAAAGCTCCTCCAGTGTACAAAACAACAGCATCAAAAGTTACTAGTGACATGAACTAGCAATTAACCAGCGCTTTCGAACAACATAATACGACAAATGTCCAAAGATAATTTATAATTTGCTGAAACCAATAGTAATTTAGGGCTAGGAAGGAACGGAACCGGTTACTAGGATCAAATGCCGTTCTAAGAAGATATGCTGACAGTTACTAGTTAGTAACGGAACCATATGACATTGAGCTCACATGCCATGAGTTCAAACAGCGTGACCGACAAACCATTGGCATTCCCTATGGTTTCGACGACCGCAACACGACAATTCAAGGTCAACACTTCAGAAAGTATAAATTTCCACCATTCGCAAATATCCTGCGATTGGGTGAACGCAACATGACAATTCAAGGACAACATTTCAGAAAGCATAAACTGGCATCATTCGCATGTAACCGATAACGAATCCCGGAAAATAAGGAACCATAATGCTGTTGATACCACAATAGTAGGAACCCGCTGTTGCCCCAGTGCATAGCTAATAAGCTGTGGACTCCATCCTATCATCAACCAAATAAGAAAAGGACACTTGCTTCTGTGGGGAATCACCTGACCTTAAAATACTAATGCGGCCATGCAAATTCTGGACATCAACATCAGAACTACTCAAACAGCACAAGAAACTTAGAGATGCACCAAAAGAAGACCTTTTTAACTATCATAGTATCACTAATCACAGGCTTCATGTATATAAATAGCCAAGCAATTTCGTATACATTTTAAGTAAGCACGAGAATCTACATATAACTAATATGGAGAAGACCGCCTACCTATTGAAGACAGAAGCTAGTGTCTCAAAATTGGCAGCTGCCTCGACGAACGACTTGAGCTCCGCTGCCCTCTTGGCGGATGGCAGCTTGACGACGGGCGCGCGAGACATGGCATCCCGGAGCAGCACGCTGACGGCGCCACCGGACGCCGCGATGGCCCTGCACCCGCGGTTGACGCTGGCAACCAGACATCCCTCGGTGGTAGCCATGGGGACGTGGTACTGGCGCCCGTCCAGGAGCAGCGGGCCGGCGACCCCTACCGGCACCTGCACGTACCCGACGGGCATCTCGCAGCATTGCCCGAGGATGGCCTGGTAGTCCATCCCGTCGAGCGGGAGCCCCTCGACGCCCCGCCCCGTGATCCGCCGGAGCGCCTCCCGCCGCAGCCTGGCCGCGCGGCGGCAGTCCCCGAGCCGAGACTCCAGGTGGTGCGACGGCAGCGCCCCGGACACCACGGCGGCGACGATCTCATCGTCCCCGCCCTCCACGCCGGCATGCATTGGCGCGGGCGTGTCGGTGGCGGCGGCGCGCTCCCGGCGTGGGGAGCCGCCCCCCTCGTCGTCGCTGGCGGGGGCCTTGGGCTGCCAGGAGGAGGGGCCGCCGAAGAGGCTGAGGAGGTACACGACGGAGGCGAGCTGGCAGAGCACGGTGGCGAACTCGCGGCCGCCGAGCGGGAAGCGGAGCGGGCGGTCCCTGTCGCTGCAGAGGCGGAGCAGGTCGCAGGAGGAGAGCACGAGCGAGATCATCGCCAGGCCGTTGGTGATCCGCAGCACCGGGACGGGCAGCGAGCCCCCCGCCGCGAGCGCCCTCCGCGCCGCCGCGATGCGGCCCACGAACCGTCGCACTTCCATCCGGGCGGTCTAGCTTATCCGGCCACCGGCGCCGCGGTGGTCGGAGGAAGAGGAGGGGGGTGGGGGGTTACGAGTGCGAGCCGGAAGGGTCGCGTGCGATCGCGCGCGCTGCTTGCTGGTGCGGGGCCGGCGCTGCGGCCTGCGGTGGGTGTGCCCGGCTCCGTTGATGTGGGGGGCGGGGTGTGGATCGGACGGACGAGGACTCGCGAGGGGGCCGCGGGGTTCTTGAACTTGGTGTGCGTGCACGGAACGCGGGGCTCAGATGTTCGGCGTGAGGGGCAACGAGCGGACAGGGGGGCGGGCACGGGGCCTGCGCCGCCGCCGCGGGGAAGCCGGCTGTTTCCTTTCTTTCCTCGCAAGCAGAGGGCGGGGGAGGTTTGGTCAGACTTGTCGTTTGGGTCTCGCCTTCATGGCCATGGGGCTACACGAGGCGTCGCGCGCGGGTGCAGCGGGTGCGGCGACCAGCGTACATGACACCTGTTGCTGTTGGGGTGGGGCCCGGCCGTCTGGTACGCGTGACGCAAGACGCATGACTGTTCTCATCGTTGTTGGGTTACCATTGCTGGTCTCCAGCCTTTATTTTTGGTAGTTTCATATGGTTGGTACTTGGTAGTTCACTCGTTAGAAACAAGCAATCGAGTTTCATCTGTTATTAAAAAGCGGAAAATAACTGACTCGATTTCCCTTTGCATATTGATATTCTATGGTAATACACTCTCTCTCAGTTTCAGGTTGGTTTTAGAATTCGAGTTGATTAGAGTTCTTTAATTTAACTAATCGAAGTATGAAAGTTATATAAATTGACAGTACATGGTTGATCGATGTTGCTAGATTATTGATTTTTCTCTCTAATACATAACTTCCTCTATTCAAAATGATATTTTTTCTTAAAAAATTACAAGTCAAAATGTTATATTGGAGACACCATACCGCTATCCGAATCACGTGTTCTTATTTTTACATCGAAAGGTGATTCATGGTAAAGAGTTGCAATGGCATACGGCTAATCCCAAGAGAAGATATTATGTTGTTGATTCCAAGAGAGTATCGTGCTGGTAAGATAGCGATAAAATCATCATTAGACTTGATCAATGCATTATTTTATCTTGTTATTTCATAGGATCCTATGACGTTAAACTTATGATCCATCATAAATTGGAAACTACTATAACTAATTGCTCATTTCTCTCTGTTCTTTAATTCTTCACATCATAAGAAAATCTTAGATGACATGCAACTAATTAAGAACGGAACTCTCAGTGGGAGTGGCCTAGATGAAACACATATATTTAAGGATAATAGTGAGCGTGCTTAGCAAGAATAATTATCTGGTAGAAGTCTGATTCCAGCTAACAATGATTTTTCAGAACCATTCTAGTGTCACCTAGACATGTGTTGCGTTTGGACCTTCCAAAAAAAACTTGCCTTATGGGGCGAGGTAACCTAACCTAGTCGTTCGGTCTCACTAGTACGAACTATGAACGAGCAATCAACATGTAATTCTCCTCCGGTCTTAGTAGAATCAAATTACATAAAAAGCAAGTGCGGATTAGGTCAAATGAGCTAATTTGCCTAGCCAAGCTAAACATAATTGAAGTAACTGTAGCTCCATCACAATTGATTGAAATAGAGCACTGAACAGGACATGCGCACTTCTTGCGTGCCCACTGTGATTCAAATTCAGCCCTTTTGAATGCTTTTGCTACAACCGCGCGATGCGTTTGAAAGATCATGTCGTCGTTCCGCAGAAAATAATGCCGCCCGCCCGGTCCCGGCAGCCAAAAATGAGCTGGGTTCCCGTAGCATAGCAGACCAGCGCGCCAGCGGAACGCGAAAACCCCGGGCCCCAATCGCAATCCCCTTTCCCCTCGCCGCCGCCGCCGCCGCCTCGTCGTCCACCTTTTCCCACACCTCCCACCCGCCGATTCACCCCGCTCGCGCCTTCCCCCCGCACCCCCAATCCCCTCGCGCCGCAGGGAGGAGGAGGCGGGGGTCGCGGCGGAGAAGATTCCCTCCGATTCCTCCGCTCCCAAGCCTTCCGATCCGCTCATGATGGCTCTGCAGCAGCAGCAGCAGCACGCGGGGTCGGCGTCCGGGTCGGCGTCGGCGTCGAGCTCCAGCTCGGGGCTGCACCCGCTCGCCTCGCCCTCGTCCTTCGCGGACACCACCCACACCAAGGTCTTCGTCGGCGGGCTCGCCTGGGAGACCAACAGCGACAGGCTCCGCCGCTTTTACGAGCGCTTCGGGGACATCCTCGAGGCCGTCGTCATCACCGACCGCCACTCTGGCCGCTCCAAGGGATACGGATTCGTCGGTGCCTCGATCTCACTCCTTTACGCTGTTAATTTTTGCTTCTGGGTGTTGGTTTTTGCTGGTACCGTGAGGAGTTGTGTTGATTTTTTCTCCTCCTGCTCCGCAGGTGACATTCCGTGAACCCGATTCGGCGAGGAAGGCCTGCGAGGACCCGACGCCGGTGATCGACGGCAGGCGCGCTAATTGTAACCTGGCGTCGCTTGGTCGAGCCCAGCATCCCGTGCCCCTTGGTATTCTTCTACTCACTGCTGCTTTGCATTTTGCTTGTTTTTTTGCAAGCACATTTCGTAATTACCATGTCAAAAGTATTCAAAGCTGGCAAGTTGAATACACTGGATTACTGGTGTAGAAGTGCTGTTACTTTTTTTAAATGAACTGAGTTGATTCACTGCAATTGTCCATTTTAAGCAAGACAATTATGGAAGGGAAAGAGCTAAGCCTTCTCACCTTGCTTACTGCCATCACATTATATATCAAGCAGAAAGTAGTACTTGTTAGCAGAAGTGCCTACACCTGTTGACTGGTGTTCATGTATTTAGCTACTTCTTACAATATGCTTATTCTCAGGGGCATGTCATGAGTACAATTATTTCCTTGTAGTTGCACATTAACCAATTAACAGAGTCACTCATTCACTCTTCTTGAGGTGACCATGTTTATATGTATTTCAACTTTGGTAATGACAGTATGCAATATTTTTTATAGGGCGGCCGAGATCAGCTGGGTCCTATTTTGGTGTCTCAGTTCCAAGGGGCTTTTATTTAGGGGGTTATGGCCAGCACCGACCACTTCCACTTGGGTACTACCAAGGTTTCCCAGTTCCCCAGTACAGGTAAGATACTCATTAAGCTTTCTAATGTAGCATTCATTGTAACAAAATGCTAAAATGGCCTGCACTTCCTTTTGGATTGTATGCATGATATACAGTGTATCTACTTAGCTTGTGCGCATGGTATCTCCCCTTTGAAATGATAAAATAATCTCATCCATCTATGTTCATGGAACACAATGACTGTTTGAAAGCCAATAGAAGTGCATTCAGTTTTTTGTTTTCTTCCTTTTGCAGTTACACTTCATATGGGACCGAATACATCTATCCACAGGTTGAAGTGTGAAAAGTTACCAGTTTTTAACGCTCTTGCGGAGCATAAGAGTTTCACAGACCATTGCCTATTCTCACACATGTTCTCTTATTCTTTGTATAGGGTACATTAAACCCATACACCGGTCAGCAATATATTCCGATTTATGGAGTCTCAGCTGCAGCAAATGCAACCAACCAACCATTTAGCCAGTTGAGCCCGTCCATTTCTGGTGGGGGCAATGGCTATTTGTCGGTTCATGGTTACAACATGCCTGGCAATCAATATGTGCAGCTCACTGGATCGAACTTCAGCAATGCATCACCAACAGCTCGGCCTTCCATTCAGACTCCCTTTTTAGTAGGTAATGTGCTCTCCTTCATTCCGTGCTGCAGTATCATAGGCTTTGTGTCTTATAAAATATGATATGCTTGGGCACCTCTTAAAAAGCTTATGTTACCTGTGTGCATCCTTGATAGTGTTAAGTTTGTACGCAACATCACATGCTCATGCTAGCCATCATATTTCTTGTTACCTTGAGTACATATTTGGACCAAGAAGATAGCTGACCTGTCTACATTCTGTCATTTTATGGTCGTAAACTTTTTTAGAAACATTTATTTTGTAATTGTTCTACAAATTCTTTCTTTGACTGAATTAATTACATGACAAATAAGGCTGAATTCTTTTCTGAACAGTTTTCTTAACATGCTTCTTTGCTTTCAATCTTTCTGGACCTTGTAGTTACTTGATAAATGATATTGTTAAATTTTTACTTAACAGTTTTCAAGCTAAATTCATAAGGTCCAAAAAGGTCAAAAGCATAGGAACATGCTTGACATAGGAAGATCATTGTTTTGCATCCCTAGGTGTAGAATTGGTTCTTTACCAATGACATCAGGTTTTTTTAAACCACCCCTTGGACTTAAGTTCACCTGTACCTGTAGTGTAGTGCTTGTTTATTTAATTGGAATGAGACAATGATTCTGTAGAGATATAATTCAGCAAGCAAGATATCCATTTCTCTTATACTGGAATCATCATGCTAAAACAAACAAAATTGTATATGTTTCTTAATGTTTTCTGGTTTTCCATTCTCCGTTTGTGAATAATCCTGCATTAATTGGCTTTTGCAGCAGCACCTATTCCTGCACACCCACAACTAATGATTCCAGCCCACTCACCTCAGTTTACACAAGCTAGTGGTTCTGACCAAAGAGCAAGCTGAACTGTGCACCCAAGCATTTGTACCTTGAGGTTTGCTTTGTTTGCACTGTTACCATCTTCTTTGGCTTTTGACAATGAGGCAACAGACGCAACAACTGGGATTATTTTTTATTGTTCCTGGCAGGTACCCTTAGATTGCAGCAGGACTAAAAAGAGCAGTGTTGCTGTATTCGCAGCATATGCTCTTACCTGGCAAGAACTCATCCTTGCATTCATAAGGTACCAACCTTGTTATCTGTTTTCTTATCCTTAACTGCATATAGTATCAAAATGGGCCATGCGGTTCCCTGTTAGTTGTAATTTACCAGAGGTGTCATACATAGACGTTATTTTGCATGTTTTCCCTTGTATGCTCATTGCTGTACTCTGTAATCCGGTAAAATGCCAAGCTAAGTCTTCCTTAGGATATGTTTGTTTTGTTTTCAATGAAAAGTTGGATGGGATTCCCCCAAAAGAAAAGAAAACAGAAAAAAGTTTATTAGCAAGAAATCAAGATGTGGGCTGCTTATCCAAATCAATTTGATAGAAAATCCATTCTTTGTATCCGTGTTTTTTTAAGATGAGGTTACATCCCATTTCCATTATCATGATTATGGAAATAAGGAAAGTCTTTAACTCGGAGTTAGATGATGGAAAGGAACTAGAGTTCGAGAATGCTACCCATCTCTCCTAGCTCCTGTAGATATAGTCCATTGCTTATGTATAATTTATTTACTGAGAACTATCTTAATTACTCCATGGATAGTGTGGAGCTAATTGAAGCTTAACAAACCGGTTTCTTTATGAAAAATCTGTTGCTACAATAATGGAATTTTTTTCATCTGGACTACCGATCTTTTACCAAGATTTGTGCCCTTTTTTATTTTTGTCAATTGTCATTCTATTTCCAGACTTCCCTTTCCTGCATTTGACTAGTACTGATGGGTCGTGTTTGTGATGAAATATCATGCAGGTTGTCGTTATCATGGTCAACAGATGTACCTGGAAATCATGAGGTTGTCCCTGTGGATGGGGCAAATGGTCCAAGAGCAACGGTTGCTCTTGCAGTTTCGCTCGGTTTAAATCCTATGTCCCAATGTGTCTGATCGTGATGGAGCATGAAGCAACAGATGCAGCCTTGTTGATCCTGTATCTGACGTTTCATGAAGACATAGAGAATGCTGGAATGGAGTCCAGCATCTGTAAGATGGATTAATCCATTGGGGATTAGCCATCTTGGCCTTCAGATGATTGTTCATCTGAAATAATCATCAGGTTTGTGTGTGGTCTTATCATGTCCCAAGTCACCGTGCCCTTGCCCAAGAAGTGTATCTAGTCCCGCACCAGTCTGCAGCCATCATCGTGTTGTCTGCATTCACCAGACTTTGGAGCTAACTCTGGAGGACCTAGTTGTGGTGCTTTCCTGAGGCCTCTCTCCGCTCCGCTTGTTTACCCAACTTGTAGTCAGTGATGCTCGTTCGTCTGTACCGAATTTCTAGTGTTGCATGTCCCAAAAGGTCAGGAGGTGTGGTTTAGTTATGTAGTGCTCTGTGCTTGGTGGTTCGAGTACAGAGCTCCCCTTCTCGTACTTCCAAAATAAAGCCATCGGATGATAGTCCCATGATGTTGGCGCAATTGATGTGTGCTAAAGTGTTAATGTGTACTCTCTTATTCCTTTTGATTAAGCAATAGTAAACTGCTAATATCAATGCAGCAGGGTTCGTGTACTGAAGCCTTTCGTGTACAAAGCGTTATTCAGGTCTGTTGTGCTGCTCCAATCTGAAGCGGCATGCCATACGAAAGCTTTAAGTTTCTCGTACAGGCTCCAAGGTCAATGAACCTAAATCTGCTATAGGTTTTTTCTGTTAGTAAACAAATGCAAACCAATGCATATATTTGCATCGGAGCCTCGAGGGCACCAAAAGATGTTAGGAGCACATCACACGGACATCCAGCCAAGCTGCTGCTACTAACTTGTAGTACATTTGATGCTACTGGATTCTGATTGAGAGATCTTCTTCAGTTGAAACATTACACAGCTCCAATGGTACGAGCAATTGAATTGATGGGCCTGCATAGCGATTTTATCCCTTCAACCCAGCTTGTAAGAACTTTTGGTTGGAACAGCATGTCATCATAGAACTCTTAACTGAAGGTCGGGGTATCCAGTTCTGGCCTTGTATTTCTCGAATAGCTCTTGCATTGCAGCGACAAATTGCTTGTGGACTTCATTGATCTGTCAAAACCAGAGCAAAATGCACTTTAGAATACCTTCACTATTTTTTCTCAGTAAGTTCTCCACGTCTAAATTATGTATAGCATTTCCTGAAAAGTTTTCCTAGGTAAGTTGCTCAAAAGATTCCTTTACCTCATCGGTGGTAGGCTGAGGGTTCTTTACAACTTCAATTGGCCTTCCAACAACCACATGCATTGGTGTAGCAAAAGGTATGGGAGTTCTGCATTATATTACACAGTACTCTTAAAACTCTTGAATACCAGTGCAACGATTAAACAGAAAATCTATTACAGCTACATGAATCAAATATGCAGGAGGAAACACAAAGAGAGATATAATGCAGTGAATTACCCCAATTTTCCCCAGAAGATAATTGGAGAAAATTTGATTGCTCTAGCAATCTTGACAATTAATTTGCCACTTGGTCTCCACCATTTGTATACGTAACTCTGGCCCAAGAACAGGAAATAGAATCATGAGCAAAAATTGAATTTCTGAATTACTGAAAGGAGCAATGAATATCGAAATGGACATTTTAAGGTTAGCC
This sequence comes from Setaria italica, assembly GCF_000263155.2. Classification (NCBI taxonomy): domain Eukaryota; kingdom Viridiplantae; phylum Streptophyta; class Magnoliopsida; order Poales; family Poaceae; genus Setaria; species Setaria italica. The sequence continues at coordinate 36,277,378 of NC_028450.1, forward strand.
TCTTAAGTTTTTAAGAATTCATTTTTCATTAGCTGCTTGCTTTGGCTTTGGAGACTGAATTTCAGAGTAAATATATTGCAATACTGCATATCACAAGTTTAAGGAAATGCTGTTACCTGTCCGAAAGCAAAAACAGGGACTACAGGGCAACCCATCTCAATAGCTATCTTAACAAAACCTTTTCTTGATTTAAGAAAAGCAACCTGCCAATTGCAAGGATAATTTGTTATTCAGTTAATAAGATATGTTTTCATTTGGCACTAAGTAGTGAAACCAGAATAAAAGATAGAATGCAAATACTAATAAAAATACAATAGGAATGGAAAGTAAACCTCTGAATCATGATCCATATGAAGTATTTCCTGCACACCTCCGGGCACTATGATACAGCTATAACCAGCTCCAAGGCAGGAGTAGAAACTCTTCCTTGATGCAGGAGCCAACCCCAACCACGTCCATATTTGCCTAAGGAACGGGGTATAGAACACCTAAACTAACCAAACTACCAGGTGAGAACAGAGGTACTACTTGATCATAAGTAATCGAATTCAGAAAGACACTGAAAATGACTTCTTGCAAGCTAACATTGGTGGAATCTCACCGCACTGCTTGCAAGAATCTTCATCTTCGGTAGCGGCATGAATCCAACAAGGTCCCCGAGGATCCCGACAGCGATGGGCAAAACAGAATGAGGCTCATAGCCGAACACTGAAAACACACAACAGCGATTCACCAATCCATTGGCTGTGCTAGAGACACCCAACTTTTCGCTTTTCTTTCTTATAAGGCTTTAGGAATATACTGAAAGGCCGGTACGAGGATTCGACCATCCGGAAACGGAAAGAAAATTGTCAACATGAGCTCACCGTAAGCTCTGCTGGGATCGAAGGCGTCGTAGTCCTCCAAATGCAAAGTGACGGGAAAATACCCAATCACGTACCTGCTTATGAACCTGCAGATGCGGCGCGCGTCACCCGAATGTGAGATTCAGCAATCCAGGGGGAATAGAATATACTACAGGAAGCGAATTAGTCAACTAGAGGCGGGGGAGAACCTGGCGATCTTGCGGCCCAATCTGCTCTTATCATTGACGGGCACGAACATGAAGAAGAGCTGCGTGGCCAGCACCCTGCAGCACCACAAGCGCAACAAGGATGAAGAGCTAGCGTCGATTGACGTGGGCACACGGTCGAAGGAGGGAGAGGAGGGGCGGCTTACAGGGCGGCGACGCGGCGCGGGAAGAGGAAGAGCGAGGCGAGGACGAGGAAGACGTTGAAGTGGATGGCCCCGAGCCAGAGTGCGAGCGCCACCGTGGTCCGCAGCGGCGCGTACGCCGTGCCCCGGAACACCGCGGTCCCGTCCCCTGCCCGCTCCCCCTTGGCCGCCGCGCCGTTGGGCAGGCCATTGGTGGTGGTGCCCGCCCCCATCGATCGGGCCGCCCGCCGGCGGGAGCCCCGAGGCGTCGAGCTCGAGTGGGCAGCGAGACGGAGAAGAGGGGGTGCTGTGCTGCTGGTGGTGGCGTAGAGAGGGTTCTAGCGTGGTCCGCCTCCCTCCCTCGCTCGCGCCCGACTGCGTTGTGGTTGGTTCCGACGTGTTTCCCCGGGATTTCTTTTCCTCCCTCTCCGCGGTGGCTCCTCCTGCGGTCCTGCCAGCGCAGCGGTCTCGCAGTCTCTCGCTGCCTGCGGTTGGTGTGGTGAGCGGCCGATCTGATCTGAGACCGTTAGCTGACGAGCCGAACAGGTCCGGCCCCCGCGCACGGGGATCACGGGGAAAGTCGTGGATCCTCGCGCGTGGCCGTCGCGTCTCGGTGTTTCCGGCATGGGCGAAACTTGTCTCTGTCGATCCGATGCTCGATGCCATCGCGAGAGCGCGACGGATTTTTGCATTTCAGCGAGGTTGGTATCGTCGTCGCCAGAACAACATGACAACGAATGGAATGAATGAAGCATGTGAGCGGGACGCATCGCAGATTTGCCGGGGAAAGTCTTCGGGAGCGTTTGGATATCAGGGCTAAACTTTAGCCCTGTCATATCGGATATTCGGATACTAATTAGGAGAACTAAACATAAACTAATTACAAAACTAATTGCAGAACTCCTAGGCTAAATCGCGAGACGAATGGTTAATGTAGCACCATATTGTCAAATCATGGACTAATTATGTTTAATAGATTCGTCTCGCGATTTAGCCTAGAGGTTGTGTAATTAATTTTGTAATTAGTCTAGATTTAATACTCCTAATTAGTGTCCAAACATTCGATGTGACTGGGACTAAATTTTAACCCCCTCCTCACAAACACCTCCGGTTGGGATGGCAGCAAGCACCCGATCTCACAGTGGAGAATGATGGAGCTCCAGTCGCGTCGGAGCTGTCGGTCGTCACGCGGGCCACGAGCGAGCGACCGAACGCTCACTCACGCAGCACAAGCGCGGACACTCTCACAACTGCGGCAGCACGAGCAGGCTGAGAAGTGAGAACTAGCGACCGCGATGGCAAGGCGTAGAAATTTTGCGTGCCGGACCGGGAGCCCGGGACTGGATTGTATGCTAGTCGCAGCTAGTGATAAAAACCGTGGTGAAGTGAAGAACCAGCGCGAGCGACAAACGACGTTATTCTGTGACAACTACAATTTCCACAGGTTGAGATGTTCAAAGAGGAGACCAATAAGAGAGTTGGCAAGAGATGTTGAACATCCATTGCTGTCATCCTTATCGGCAGCGCTACACGACTCTATCACTTGGATCCCCAGAAAACGATCGCTCGCCAAATTCAATTGTGGTTTCGTGAACAGTGACGTGATGCATGACAACATTGTGGTTTCGTAAGGACTACTAGCTGCAAATTGCAGAGGTTCGGTTCAGAGAAATTTGTGTCAACGGAGGCAGAACCACAGAAGGATCCTTCATCACCAAAATAACACAAGGTTGGTACTGTTAAAAGGTTACCTGCTGAAATTTCATCCACAAGTTTTTCAAAATAAATCATCCAGAAAGGACGAGGAAAAAGCGAGGCCTTCACCGACAAGATTCCAGATGCCTCAAGTTAGCATAGCGGATTGCCTAGCGTCCAGATGTCCAGCACGCTTCAGAAGTTCAGATTTTCTCAGTCAGACGGGGAAAGTCATTAGAATTGACCATTCCTGTGGCCCGCTGGCTCGAATGGGCCTAATCCGTGCCCGTCCCATTCGGCCTATTTTGTCCGCCGGTCGTGACTCGTGAGCTCCTTCAGATCACCGAGCGCCAGGACACGCTGCGGCGGGGGCACTGCTTGCGCGCTTCATCTCAGCGTGGGTGCACTGCTCCAGCAAGCAGACAACATCAGGGTCCAAGCTAAGATAGGTTTGTCGTGCCCCATCTTATATCGCCAAACAGTGAGACAAATCATTCGAGTCCCACAGAAACAGAATATTTTCTGCTACTTCTGAAGTCAAAACAGAACGTCTGTTCGCCAGGCCATCAGCTTCTCAACCCTTCAGTAACTAGGCAAGGCGTTAGTCAGCATCGAGCAAACCTCAAGCAAAAATCGTTGGCCCTCCAAATTTGACATTTTCTCAACTAATTACACCACAGAAACAGTTGCCACAAAATTTAGTTTATTAAGTGGTCGCAACATAATCAGCCTGTTTGAAAAATTATTCCAGTGCAAGCTCAATCAAACAACAAACCCTCGGAACTACTTTAGTCAAAACTGATTGAACTCCCCAAAAGCTACAACAGAATAGCCCGTGGGATAGCAGGGCCGCTGTTTCTAACCCCAACAGTGACAGTCGACCATGGAAAATGTGAATCCCACACCAAATGGTTTTGTTTAACTCAGAGTGGTGCCTGGCCAGTGGACGATGAAGTCATGATGTTCAGTGTCTCCGTCACAGAAGACATGGCACTCAGGGCAGCTTTAAGAACATCCTGTGAGCATCCAGGCTTCACAATGCTTTTCACCTGCATGGCGTGTAGCAAAAAGAATTAGACACAAACAAGGCAAAGCTTGTTACATATGAGGCTCTGTGGTTATGGACAAAAAAAATCAGGAGCATTAAATTACCTTCTCTAAGTATTCCTGCAATTTCTTTATCCGGCCCATGTAGTCTTGGTCCTCAACACACAACGAAATAGGCTTTGAATCAGCACCTGGTCCTTCAAATTGGAGTGGGCCTGGGTTTCTGTAGATGTCTTCCAACAAAAAGCTTGAAGAGTTCTGTCTCAACAGCCTGCAAAATACAAGTGTAGTTGAGATCAAAGGCCATCGCCACAAGATACTTTCAGATAAGCTGTGGCAGGTGCCCAAATGGTGCGTGTATTCATTAGCACAAGGCATTTCACAAACTTACTCGTATGCTTTTCCTTTCAAGTCAACACTAGCCATATGAACAGCAGGCTTGCCAATTTGAGCAGCAGAAGGGCCACGTGACCACTGCTTCACAGTCATCATAGCCTGCAGGGATACAGACATGGTTTAGGTGCTACTGTCATACTTATCCTAAATTATAGTCATATTAACACAGATCTTACCGAAATAGGAGCCGCACCACATCGCCATTTGTTCACTGGACTCTTCAGATTTGTCACTGTAGCCATGTAACCGTTCAAACCAGCAGCTATGATGTGGTAGCACACATGCCCCAAAACCTGAAACCAACAACATACATGATTAATCACCACCAGGCAATTAACTTTATTAAAAAATGAACTGAGCAGGGACTTGCATAGGCATAATCGCAGTCGAATTTTGAAGGCAGTGCACCCCTAGCTTGGTAGCCAAAAAAGTGACAGATTGCATTAAACTTCTTTCCTTTGTAAGTGCCTTCCTTCTGCAAAAGTGGTCAACATTATCAACTGGCGCTCTGATAAAACACCATTTGCTAGCTCCATCAAAAGACATGCATATATGCCTCTCAATTAAACTGGAAGCTACAAGAAAGTTCAAAGAAGCATACCAAGCGCCTGTTCATCTCAGTCTCCACTAATTGGGCTAGAAGCTTTTCAGTCTCAATCTGCACAGAAAAACAAGCTGAGACCAACCAGAAGCAATAATTTAAACAGATGGACAATTACAGGTTCCATGTTCTACTGTACCTGAGAAAGTTGAGCTGAATCATCAGATTCAGGATGGAGAAGTAGCTGCATCAGAGAAACGATGATGTTGTAGCAACTGAAATCTGATGTAAACTATGCATATGCTAGCATTAATAAATCAATACATACCTGCTTCCCAATAAAGGGGGGCAAAAACTCAAATAGTGCAGATGCCCAAGGTGAAAGCTGAGAAGAGATGTTCTCAGCGGAAACACCCTTACCGTGAAGGCCATGAATTTCCTACAAACAAGTAGCTTCAGTCAGAAAAATTGTAAATGGGTTGCCATAAGACTAGCCTACCCTAACTTCCTTGGGATTTTGTTGCTGTTGGTTTGCCAGAAGACACAAGCAAATGTACCTGAAGCAAAGCATATAGTTCAGGAATACTCTCCACAAGGCCCTCTGGAATAAGAACCACCCCATGATTCTTGTCTGCAAAACGTATGAGGGGAACATCAACAGATTGTCATTTAAAAGATCATAATGCTACATGATGTCTCACCATCTCATAAACAAGAGATAGAGACCTACCTTTCTCTGCCCTCGCCTGAACTGCATCACATATCTGCTTTGTAATATCAAAAATTGTAAGTTTGGATGCAGCCACCTCCTCACCAAGGATAACCTGTGCATAGATACAAGTTCAAAAGAACATAAGCACATTTTGCGACACAGGTCAATAGGCAGGTACGGGCAGAAAGCAAATACAAACCATGTTCGGATGTGATTGAAGACTACACTCCAATGCCACATGAGAAGCCTTCCGTCCCATCAAGCGAATAAAGTAGTAATACTGTCATTTACAGACACAAGAAAAGATCAGGAATAGGATTCAGTAATTCAAATACATACATCACATAGCATTTACAGACACTAGTGATGCAGTGCTGGATGCTCAGCTAGCATTGCATGATTGCATCCTTGAAAACCTATGTCAAGTCTGTGTATACAGCATATCTCACATGTGGGACCTGACATGCAGGCTCAATCGCTAAAATAAGGGGTGAACCAACAATAGTGCCTATCCTATTCCACTTTTAATAATTCTTTCTGTACTCAGACTTAACAGCATTAAGCAGAACTTCATTTGTTTCCTTTCCGTTAACGCTAACTACTTCTAATGTATGGATTGCCTAAAGAAAAAGGAATGAGCCATAGGTAAATCGTAGAATTTGGCCAGGAATATATCAGAATGAACAAGGTGCAAGACAGAAGCCTGCAATGCTATCTATCATGTGTTAAATTACCTTCTCAGCAGACAGAGCATCAGTGCACATATTGCTGATAAGTTGAGAGTTCACCTGATAGAACAACAAAGAAGTTGAAGGGGCCATTACAATTTCGAAATAATATATTAAATATTATATGGAGGAACATGACAACAAAATGAACTTATTACCAAATGCAGTAACATATATATCAAGGACAAAGTCAAAGATGACCTCAAAATTGAAATTAATTGCCCATAAGGCCATAATCCACCATAACATCATACAAACTATAGAAATAATTGAAGTGCCATAAAGGCATAAACAAAATGCATAGTGATGTGAATTCAGTAATTCCTACCTTGCATATAGTGTCAAAGCCAACAGTAGTCTCAACAAACTGGTTCTTAAGGTCTCCATTCAAAGTTACAGGAACACCAACAACCTGTTAAAAATTGATGGTGTCAGTTAATCCGCATACAGGGAATAATCACCTGCACTAGAGTTCTAGAAAGATGGATCCAGAAAAGGTGATGATATAAAAGAAAATCTTTCAATATACCTTTGTTGCACACTTTGCCTCAGCAAAAGTTTCAGCAAGCTGAGCAGCATCAGTATTGGATGTGACACCTTCATAAGTTGAAAATATTTAAGTTTGTGAGACAAAAGTACAGTGTACTAAAAAATCTTTGTGGATTTATTGCATACCTCCAATGATTACCAGAGCATCTAACTTCAATGCTTGGCAACTAGCCATTGCACCTTTGACCTGCTCAGTTGTTCTAATCTGATCCTTTGTTCGACCAAGCATGTCATAACCGCCTTGGTTTTTGTATGAAGAAAGAACTTCATCGGTGATCTCCAAGGTTTTCTGTGCTAGCAGACCATCAGATCCACCTGTTTCAACATAAAAAGAGAGATGTTAAAATTAAATGTTTACAGAATTTCAGTTCATGTCGAGCATGCATCTAAATGTTAGCTCTGGCAGACAACAGGAAGCAAGGGCAAGAAATACTGGGGTCTAAGTTGGTATTTTGTTGTGTATACTAATTTATTTCGTTTTGGGCTACAGACTTTAAGTAGTTTGGATGAAATGAACCCAAGTTTGGTCCAAGACCTTCAAACATAATTGCATTTATAACAAAACCTCATTACGATACATTAGTGTTGAGCTAATCATCTGCAAATCTAGTGCAAACAATGAAATGTAACTACCGTACAAAGTAATTAATATAAGCAAAAACATCAGCAATTGCCAGGAAAATTCAACCACACTAATGCGCTAGTGGGGCTCACATGCAAGCATGAGCTAATCAGCAGAAACTCTAGTTGCTAGTAACAAGTGAATAAAAAAGCCGATGATCGTATACTCCTAGGTAGTGCATGCAAAATATCAAATTACTCACCAAGAAAACCAATGAGTTTGCTGTTTTGGTTGTGGGCCTTGATAGCCTCATAGAGTCCCCAAATGACATTGTGGCCTCCAGGGGACTGCCTTCCACAGAAGACAATGCCAACCCTGCACATGGAACAAAATGATTAGATTTTGTTGTGCTTGTGGTGAGAGAAAAGACAGAAAGATAACTTTTACAAGGCAAATAGGTTTTCATGGAGAGGAACGTGACAATAGAGTAATACCTGACTGCAGGGTGCTCAGATATGACCTTAGCATCAGGGACAACAGCCGTCTTCCTGAGAAAATGTGCAAGGGGTTGCCCATAGGTGTGAGGGAACGCCTGACTGATCACATGAGCGCCTGCAGGATCAGCAGCAATTGCAGCATCACCGTACTCCACCCTCACAGTAGTGCCCTGATTTATATATAGTGCATAGAATCAGTGTGTGAATTGAGCTAACTAACAATAGAACACACAAGAAATTCGTCCAAAATGCTGTTGAGAATTCAAACCATCTAGGGACATGTAAAAAGTGCAAGTACCCCTAAGCATGATAAAGGTCTATTCGAATATTCGATAGGGATCATCTAGTCAAATTAAACATAAACAATTCCATGACCCATAAAAACTAAGCAGATAGGTCCATAATTGCTACAGACGAATACATCATTTTACTCCCAATTGCAGCACTAACAACACAAGGACAACATCAAAACAGCAAATCTAGCGTTCTTATTTTCAAATCCTGGTGTATAAAATCCCTCATTAGTCAGGCAATCTAGCGTTATTATTTTCAAATCCTGGTGTATAAAATCCATCAGAAATCAGGCAAGCAGAACGATCTGCAGAACGGGAGTAGGGGACAGAATCCGCACTTCGCATGTGACGTCCACCAGGACTCAGATCCAGTCTCGCCACGAAAGCGACGGCCGCATCAATCTGTGACAGCGACACACGCTAAGACCTGACCCCCCGAAAACAAATCAGGAGTAGGTGAACGGTGAACCGTAAACATCAGCGCCGACCGAACAAGGCAGCGCGGGATCTGGCGCCGCGCTACCCGCCGGTGAGCAGATCTGGGCCGAGGAGCCGGCAGGGAATGCAATGGCGCACGCAATGTATTGAATCAGTTGCAATGGGGGGGTGCGGAGCGGACCTGCAGGCATGGGGGGACCTCGGGCTGGTAGAGGGCGCGCTTCTTCTGCACCTCCGAGAGCTCGCGCGGCACGCCGTAGTCCGAATCCATCGCCGGCGAGCGCTGCTCCTCGTCGCCGGTACAGCGTCCGGTCCGATTGGCTTTGTTGGTGACGGTGGTGGTGAGGGTGGCGCACTGTGATGGGGGCAGATGTGGGTGCGGAGCGGGAGGATTTTTATACCGGAGGCGACCCCTGCCTGCAATCCCTCGCCCACGCCAATCGGCCAATGCGGCGAATATGCGATGCGCTCTCACCTCGCACCCTCGCCCTCGTGTCCGGTGGTGTCGTCCCGAGCTCTCTTAGTCACGCTATTATAATCTAAACGAAGATTTTCTCGCTTCTTCTTATAGTTCAAATTTTTAAAGCGACTTACCATATAAACGAAAATCGGTAGAAATAAGCAAAGCGTTTGACGAAATTCTCACTTATTTCTACTGATAAGCCGCTTATGAGCGGAAACAAACAGGACCGATATCGGACCGACCGGATTTTCCGTACTACGGCGAGTAGTCAAATGGGCTCTGAGAGCTCCCGGACCACTGGTCCGGGTGGGCTCATGATGAATTTTGCTCAATTCAACATTTTATCACTGTAGCTTGGTGAGCTACGCTCTCAGACATAAGACAAGGATCAGTTCGCGATTACCATGTTGCAGCCATAGAAATGAGCCTTCCAAATAAGCTTTTCAATTAACAAATGGATTCAGTTTTCTAAATAAGCTCTTTAACGAACCAAAGCTGATGCGACGCAATACAAATATACAATCAAGGCAGTGAAGACAGTTGGGACTTTTATAACCAAATATAGCCGGCAAATAGCTTCATCATAAACCAGTGCCTTGCGACGCGGCGTTATGCACACAAATACGGAGTGCCGCTCTATTGCGCCTTGGGGTGACACAGAAAGGCATTTATAATATATGAGGAAAATAATAAAGAATAACAAGTAGCTATAATGTTAACTTAGCCCCCTACCGCTACTGTATTTCTCCTCTCTCTCTGGAAAAAAAATCTCACCATAAAATTAAAATACATGCATGAACCAGCTAGTTTTATGACTACCACTGTAATAATAAACAAGATGATAACAAATCAACACCGGCCTCCAACTGCAGAGGTTCTACTATGTCAGCTTGACATCATGTATCTGCTCAAATGAGATCCTATTTCCTCAGCAGAAACTGCTATAAACCCTGCACAATAAACAGGATACTTGGAATCAAACAAAACAAGATGAGTTTTGAAGCAATCAATGGCTGAAAGAACACAAATCACGGACCTAGAAATATCAAGGAATATCACTGGCGAAGAGGTACTGCAGTCGGAAGGGAACTGAAGTAAACATGATACCATATCTACATATCAGCATGCCCAAATGGTGCACGCACGAATAGCTGACCATGAAGCGTGACAACAGCTGATGTTTGGTGGGGATCAATTCTAGATGGCAAGTTAACCACCTGCGACAGAAAAGTCACTTCCTTTTAAACTGAATTGCCAAAGGTGCCTGTGTTAGTGCTCAGAGCAAAGTCATTACCTTCTTAAACGGAGTGATCCCCCAAGGATTATCAGGCTGCTCTGGATCACCCGTGATAACCAGACGTCCAGCAGGATCTGACTGAACATGCACCTGATACCATTAGAACAAAAAGTTAGCAATTTCCCCTGTGGCATGATCTCATTCATAAGGCAAATTCCTTCTGGTTATTTGCCATATATCTGGAAGGATTTATTGTAGGTCAATGAAAAGATTCAAAGTGATGCTCTCAACACGAATGGCAGCATAATTCCTCACCTCCTCACGTAGAAGTCCAGGAACTAGCGCATAGACTTCAAAGCAATCTTTCTGCAGGAAAGCAACAACCAAATGCCGTATTTTCAGTTCAGAACTCAGCAGAAGTTCACTAGCAAAACTACCTTATATGCAATTATTTCATGGTTCAGGCTGACTCCAAAATATATCCATAATGCTGTGCACCATGTGATTAAACAAAACAAACGTATTGAACTTACAGTCTGCCGCACATTGATCTTCACCCAGTCGGCTGGTTCTCCAACGTCAATGACCATAGAATCTTCCCTGAAATTAAGCATTTCAATGCATGTAAGAATAGGAATCATCATACCAAAGATACTGCCATACAACATCTGAATGGACAAAACTTCTTCCTGACGAGCTCAGTTACACTAAATGATGCTACAAGATTTAGGATATCTTCTGTTAATTGCATAGTAGCATGTTCGACAGCAATGCCCTCTTCATCTAACATATTGTCTACCAATACTTAAAGTTAACCAAATGACTGGACAGGAAGCCTTACTGTGACTTATTTACTTTCGTGCGGGACGACTTGAGAGCATACTCTGGACTAGATGCTTTCTTTCTCTTGAGCACCCCTAATAAACATATAATGAAGAATACATGTGAAAAAAAAATAGTATAGTGCACAGTAGCAAGTGAAAAATCGTGAATCATACCAAAGCCTTTTAGGTTTTTATCACGACTTGAAAGTGGCATTGAATCTTTATCCTGTAGAAAGATTAACATTTTTAAATGAAAATAGTAAGCAAATAAAAAATGAATGACATAAAGGTTCCATTACCTTCAAAATGTTATCTCCATAAGTGCCATTCGCAAGGAGGCGGTGAGCATGCCAACCTTGCATAGCACGCGTTGCAGCATCCCTTCTAACTCTGGCGGAAGATGATTGATTCACAACCACCTATAAAACCATCATGGAACTTGTCAAAACAAACTAAATACAGCCGCTTTCACCTTCCAACAACAAAATACTTTCCACAGTTTCACACATATTGATGGGAACCTTGGATTACAATAAAATCCAGATTAATAACTGACACCAGGTTTCCTGCTAGAAACAAGGCAGCTAGCCAGCAACTAAATTTGCTAGGTCTATCTAGATTGAGTATGACCTTAAGCTTCAATGATACTGAAGTACTAGTTCTACACATATAATGAAAAATGAATATCTATATTGAACAACATATAGATATCTGCTAGGTGCTAACTAGAAAGTAATAAAAAAATATTACATAAGTTAAAACTGCCCTATTAATTAATTCTTGAAAAAGGAAAAGGTTTACCTCGCGGTCAGTACCACTAGGCTGTGGTAAACCAGGAGGTGGTATTTGAAGCTGACCAGTCCGAACTTTGTATTTTTCGTATTCAAGAAGTGCCTAAATTGATCAGTTAACAGACCAAGGAAACCAATGAATAAATACAACATGAAAACACATGAGCTTAGACCTTAGAGCAATGATTATTAACATGTTCAATAAAAAATCTAGCATCTAAAGCATTAAGGACGTGAAGGATTTAAAGGAGTAAAAGAAGTAGCGCTTGCATCGAAGCATGTCAAACAGCCGTCATATTTGTTCCCACACAACAAGAAAAGAAAAAAAAATTATTTGTTTGGATCTAAACTATTAACAGCATAAAGTATCATCATCTCACAAATGAATAAAAAAATATGTGACACTTCAAGGTTAAAATTAATTCACTAACAAATGCAAGACCTCTAGCTCCATATTTGTATTTGCTAGGCTACTCTCGACTCCAAAGTCCAGAAACAATTTATATTTATATACAAACCAAACTAAGTCTGAATGGTGTAAATTTTTGTTCTGCGAGTTAACTGATGTAAGGTTGAGAGTGCCTAAAGTTCTGTCGAAGGATAAAATGCTCCTCAGCTACACTACAAGGACAAAGTAAACAAAGACCTTCCTAGAACAATAACAAAATACTTTTGAAAAAAAATCCTGCAGCAAACGCATCACCTTCTCGTAGAAAATTCGAAACGACCAAGAAACAGTAGTGCACGTCCTGGAAAAGAATGTGACCCAAAAGTAATTACATGGCATAAAAAGAATCCTCTGTCATGTCGCATTTAACATGTATTCTGAAAAGAGACCCTTACTTCGGCGGCCTGAAAGTCTCTCCAACTTGACGCCATAGTTTACAAATCGTTACCTGAATAAGCAAAATTCAAATGAAACAAATGTCCAGATTCAAGGAGGAAAACCAAATTATGACATGAAGGAAAACAAAGTGCTCTGCGGCCAATCATGAAAATAACTGAAACATCATTCATTAGAGATCATCAGTATTTTACTAGCTCGTGATTTCAATGGCTGGAGGATGGATGTCTTTGGTACTACAGAAAATTTCACTCCGTGGTATCTACAGCATCAAGCACCTGATAAGGAAAAATCAGCCGTACCTGCTCGTGGCCACCGAGGTGGGCGACCTGCCTCCATAACCTGGATTCCAACAGAGCGTACAGACGGCAAGCACATTTAGACGACAAGAGATGGTACTGGCGTAGCTCAGAGAGCGAGAGGAATAGAAGGTTGCGTACTTGAGGCAGTTGAGGCCCTTGCCGTAGAACTTGGGCGGCTTGAACTCGAGGCTGTGCTCCCTATGGAAGCGTTCCAGCTCCGCCATGAACGCGGCCTGCTCCTCCTCCGTCCCAGAGTCGTCGCCGTCGAGGAAGGGGTCCGGCTCCGGCTCCGCGCGGTGGCTGGCGCCACTCTGGGCCATCCCGGTGGAGCTCTCGCCCTCCACCTTCACCTCGGCCCTCGGCGACGCATCCGGGGTGGAATCGTCGTCGTCGTCATCGTCCTCCTCGTCCCCATCGTCATCCTCGTCCTCCTCCCCGTCGGCGTCGTGGCTGATGGCGTCCTCGCCGTTCGTCTCCACCTTCGCGCCGCCAACGATCCCCTCCCGCTCCTCGGCCACGGCCGCGGGCGCTGCGCGCTCCCCGTCCGCATTGGGCTCCGCCTGATCCGGGGAGCCCACTCCTCCCTCTCCGTCATCGCTCTCCGGTTCGGCGTCCGGGGTCGTGTCCCCACCCCGTGCGGCCGTCTCTTCAGACACGGGAGCCGCCTCTTTATCGGACGTGTGCCGCGCTTCGTCGCCGTTGGCCTCCTCGGCGAGACGGAGGTCGTGCGGGTCGTCCCCGTCGGGGTTGGGATCGGCGCCGCCGCCCCGCGGGTCGCTCATAGCGGGAGGAGGAGGGGAGAGCGAACGGGCGGCTGCTATTTTCGCGGCAGGTTTGCACCGAGGTCTGAGGCGGAGGGGATGGCCTGGAGGAGTTGGAGTGGGACGGATCTCCACGGCTCGCGGCTCGCGGAGGAAGGGATTCTTCTTCCCTCGCCGCTTCGCGCCCACGGGCCGCCTAACCTGGGCCTCGCTCGAGGAAGGAATATGAACCATGGGCCGTTTGTGCATTAATCCTTTTTGGGCTGGGCCCTTTTTTCTCTTTATATGCCTTTTTGGTTGCAAAGATTGTCTAATGTCTATGTTTTTTTTTCCGACGAATAAGATTGCCTATGCTCATACTTCCTCCGCTAAAAAAAAAAGTGTTAGCTTCAGTTTTATTGTTAAAATTTGGCAAGTAAAACATTCAGTTGAACAAGTTGAAATAGTATTGTAAAATCCATGTGACAAATATTTCATAACATATTTCTAAATTAATTCTAAAATTATCTGAAATGGTTCATAAAACAATAATGTTGAAATAAGTGGTTTAAAGGAAATTATAAAGTTTCTCTAAGCATAGATAGCATGTTGTTTTGTGGCTATATACATACGACACAACCGTCCAATCAACACGTGACTACAATGTTGCTAGTTTTTTCGTCTAGCTCGTGAGGGACAAGGTCACTTCCACATCCTGGAGGTAATCACTTTACAAAAGCAAACTCTTACCTTAGAGAAGAGTCGACTCATATTTCAAGTTCGATCATGCCACTAAAAATTAGAAAACAAACTAGAACTATTGCCAAAGCATCACTCTTCTCTGTCATAGACGATATGCCTATGCAAGCGAGGCAGGTGAGGATCTAAATATATGGGACCAAAATATAATAGGGCAAATGATGCGAAATGGTAACCCATATTTGTGCAGTGCGAGAAGGCAAGGTGGCAATAGGATGGCCTAGTCACACACAGCCGCACCCCGTAGACTCTCGCGAGGCAAACCATTATAAACGACAACAAATGTTTTTCCGGAAGAATGCTACATTTCAGCTTTAAAGACGGAAACGAGTAAAATACGTAAACCTTCAAGAAAAGCGGAACAGGGGGTGTACTCCTGCCGCGTACTGGTCCTGGAATCCAAAAAACCGCGTGCTCTGCTCCGACGGGCTAGTGGAAAGGATGGAGACCATGGCCGTGCGCGCGAGAACGGCGGCGCCGCTCCTCGGGACCGGGCGCCGGACCTCCGTCGCAGTGCGTCATTCGCCGTCCCTATCGTTCGCCTGCGCCGCCTCTGCGAGGCCCCGCGCCCGGCTCGGGGTGGGACTAAGGGCGCGGAGCGGGAGGGCGGCCGGGGCGCCTCGCAGGTGAGGATCTAAATATATGGGACCAAAATATAATAGGGCAAATGATGCGAAATGGTAACCCATATTTGTGCAGTGCGAGAAGGCAAGGTGGCAATAGGATGGCCTAGTCCCACACAGCCGCACCCCGTAGACTCTCGCGAGGCAAACCATTATAAACGACAACAAATGTTTTTCCGGAAGAATGCTACATTTCAGCTTTAAAGACGGAAACGAGTAAAATACGTAAACCTTCAAGAAAAGCGGAACAGGGGGTGTACTCCTGCCGCGTACTGGTCCTGGAATCCAAAAAACCGCGTGCTCTGCTCCGACGGGCTAGTGGAAAGGATGGAGACCATGGCCGTGCGCGCGAGAACGGCGGCGCCGCTCCTCGGGACCGGGCGCCGGACCTCCGTCGCAGTGCGTCATTCGCCGTCCCTATCGTTCGCCTGCGCCGCCTCTGCGAGGCCCCGCACCCGGCTCGGGGTGGGACTAAGGGCGCGGAGCGGGAGGGCGGCCGGGGCGCCTCGCAGGTGAGGATCTAAATATATGGGACCAAAATATAATAGGGCAAATGATGCGAAATGGTAACCCATATTTGTGCAGTGCGAGAAGGCAAGGTGGCAATAGGATGGCCTAGTCCCACACAGCCGCACCCCGTAGACTCTCGCGAGGCAAACCATTATAAACGACAACAAATGTTTTTCCGGAAGAATGCTACATTTCAGCTTTAAAGACGGAAACGAGTAAAATACGTAAACCTTCAAGAAAAGCGGAACAGGGGGTGTACTCCTGCCGCGTACTGGTCCTGGAATCCAAAAAACCGCGTGCTCTGCTCCGACGGGCTAGTGGAAAGGATGGAGACCATGGCCGTGCGCGCGAGAACGGCGGCGCCGCTCCTCGGGACCGGGCGCCGGACCTCCGTCGCAGTGCGTCATTCGCCGTCCCTATCGTTCGCCTGCGCCGCCTCTGCGAGGCCCCGCGCCCGGCTCGGGGTGGGACTAAGGGCGCGGAGCGGGAGGGCGGCCGGGGCGCCTCGCGCCGTCCCTCCCGGCATCGTCGCATCCGCGGTTGGTTCCTATGCATGTTTTGTTGGATACCTGCATTTGCTAGGAGACGGGGGAAATGGCAAAGCAGACGATTTTCAGTGCTTCCAGTTCTGCGTTGGAGGATTCGGACCTACTCTACTGCGAGAGCAATTAGCTTGGTTCGACTGCTTTACTTTAATGTTGTAGTGGCTGGGCTCGATTCTAGATGGAAATGTTGAAAATGATAAAGGAAACGATATGCTAATTCCAGGTTCAGATCATCAATAATTCATGTGGGGCAGCTAATTCAGTTTTGCTGTTGAACTCTAGTAGAAAGATACCCAGGGAAACAAACTTAGTGAACATGCTTAGAACACACAAACATAGCCCTATGCCACAATCGCTATCATAACTGTTGTCTGCTAGCGGCTTTACCAGGAACCTGCCAAATGTTTAATTTCTGTAGTCCTCTGGATTGCATACTGTGCCTGAGGCTTGAAGATGTCACACTTAACCCTTCGTTTAATGAAACTCAGTCATCTTTTCTGTTTTCATAGAACTCATGCCATGTCAGAAAAAATTAATTATTTCAATATCCCCTGACTCTATTAAGAGGAGTTGAGGACCCTACATGCATCAAGACCCTTATAAAAAAATGAAATCTTTCTTGACAAGAAATTTATCTGTAGGAGGTTGAGCAAAGCTACATTATGGTAAAACCTGATGGTGTTCAGCGTGGCCTGGTACGCCTTAATTTTCCTACTTTTCCCAACTATTAGTTTCTTTCCTTCTTTCAAGTTTGATCTCAGATAAAAAACATATCTGGTGCATATAGGTTGGGGAGATCATTTCTCGCTTTGAGAAGAAAGGCTTTTTGTTGAAGGGCTTAAAGCTTTTTCAGTGCTCCAAAGACTTGGCTCAGGTTTGCTTATGAACTTGGGGAAACTAATGTGTTTCTTGCAGAGTTAGTCATCGAGGTGTGTGTGTGTGTGGGGAGGGGGGGGGGTGGAATCTGTGTTAGGCAACACTGTTCTAAAGGAACATGTCTTTATCTTCATTTGTGTCTATTTCTTGATTACTTGAAAGATTATCATCTTTTATGGTTAAATATATTTTCCAGTGCCTCATGTTTATTCATGTGCTTATGCTATTCATGTGCAGTTATTCTCTTACCTCCACCATCTCGTTCTTACATCAATTAAGTGACTGAAAGATTTATTGTCCCAACCATCTCATTCTTACATCAAAACATCTTCTTATTTACTCCCTCTGTCCCAAAAAACAAGTCATCCTATGAATTTTAGGACAGATTAATAAAGAGTAAAATGACCTCGATTGCCCCTATTTATTAGCCATATTTGGTGCTAATTGACTGCTGCATGCCCACATGCACACATGCCAGATTGAGTATAATGACTTGTTTTTTGGGATAAATTTTGAATCGCATAATGATTTGTTATTTGGGACAGAGGGAGTAAGTCACTCTGCCTTTTATTTTGTTCTTTTTGTACTAATTATTGATAAATACATTACTCACATTCCTCTTTTGCGTCTACTTCACATATTCACCATTTGTGGAAACATCAAAGAAATCTATTTTACCTTTCTTTATGTTGAATCAACTTGCTGTTAATGCTGTTCATATACTGTCTTCTTTGTCGTTCCTTTTCTCTCAGGAACATTACAAGGATCTGAAGGATAAACCTTTCTTTCCCACTCTGATTGATTACATAACTTCTGGCCCTGTTGTTTGCATGGTATATATTTTCGTTAAGAACTAGACATACCTGCAGCTCTATTCTTTGACCAGATACAAAGTTCACAGCTACGAATTTTGTTATTCTGTCTTGTAAGGCCTGGGAGGGTGATGGTGTTGTTGCATCAGCTCGCAAATTAATCGGAGCTACTAATCCCCTTCAAGCTGAACCAGGAACCATAAGGGGTGACCTTGCAGTTCAAACAGGAAGGTCGATACCCTCCACCCTTTCATGTATTTATGTTGTTATACGTGATTACTGTACCATGCCCCCTGATATTTAGTTGTAGTGCACCTCTGTTTTACCAATATATCAAATAAATTATGATGGAATATATGTTTCAGGAATGTTGTCCATGGAAGTGATAGTCCTGATAATGGCAAGCGTGAAATCGGTAAGATCAGCAATAATTGAGTATGGTTCTATGTTGCTGTTAGGTGATGTTCTGAGTGAATAATCATTTTAAACAATTGACAAACTACATTGAATGGTAAACAAATTTTATCTTCAACCTTTGAGAAGCATACTGAGTACTGGAGTGTTTAACGTGGCAATCAGGAGCGAGATTAAATTGTCTTAAGATAAATGGGTCATGTACTTAGTGATATGGCATGTATATTGGCTTGGACCTAAATTTGTTTACGCCTGCTAGCTATTATAAGTGGCAATATGAGATGACGAGCTAAAGTTACCCTCCTCTCCTATTTGCAGTTCTGTGGTTCAAAGAAGGAGAGCTCTGCCAATGGGAATCAGTCCAAACAGCTTGGCTTATAGAGTGATCTCTTCTGATGGCTGTGAGATCTGTATTGAAAGTGTGTTTGTTCAACTTTATTCACGGGGGCATGTATGAGCATATGAGTTTAGTCCGGCTTAGTAAATTAGCTCATCAGGCCTGCAGTTTCAATATCTATTACCCTTCATCCGAATCTTCTTTTTGTAATATTGAGCATCTGTGTAAATGAAACCTATCATCAGTTGGTTTGGAGAAATTTTTCATCACATTTGCATGTACTGTCTTGCATTAAATACGAGAAACAAAATTCCAAGCCATTTGTTGGCATTGGTTGTATTTCAGAGCATGAAGCAGAATCGAAATAAACTATTCTACCCCACATTTTTTACAAAATCTTTCATCTTCGTTTTCAGCTACGCTTGCTCGAGAATTTCCACAAGCACAAATTCCGCTTTTTATGGGTCCAAAGATTATTTCGCAAAACAATCCATCTTTTCCTGGTTTATCGGTTTTATAATGAAAAGTGGAGGGTCTTGTGACTTCGCCAACGACTTCCCCGTTAGGTAGGAAATTTTTAGCCCAAGCCCTTATTTGTTGAGGGGAAACGAGTCCAATTTGAAGTTGTTTATGTTTATATTGGTCAATCATAAAATAGAAATAAGAAAATAATTTATATTTATTCCGATTAAACATCCTCCCTATTAACCTGAAAGTTCTTCTCTGGAAGTTCTTTTCAGATACAAGGAGAAAGTGCAATGGTTGAAAGTTAAAAGAAGCTTGCTACTGATGGTGAAAGTGCAATGGTTGAATCAACTGGACAATGCATGCATGTGTTTGCGCATATTATGCTATGGAAATTCGTATTGGTCATCCATCGGCAGTACTCAGCAGTCAGCAGCAATGGCAGCGTATACTTCACCTCGAAAAGAAGAAGAAGAGAACGAACAGAAGCGTCGTGGCCTCGTGGGTGGATAAATTACAATGTTAGAGTAACTTTTTCTTTATTTTACCAAATAAACTCTATGAGTTTGGGAGGTGAGAATTTGTGTGATCAAGGTGATAATTTCTGACCAAATTAGGTCGAATTGATTTGGCAGACATTCTTTAACTGGACGAGTTTGGCTATTTAGCCCAGTAATTTATTTACTGAAATCACACGACGGTCCTTCCAACCTTTGCAGAAAACACCCCTACTGAACTCATTATTACACGTGTCTTGCTCTTCAGCCACCGCAGACTCGTCCCCGTTCCTCTGAGACGAACCCAACAGCCACCGCAGATCCGAGCTCCCCCTCTGTCCTCGGGCCACGGCGATCACAACCGCCGCGGCGCCGCCCATACCCACGCCCGAGCCACTAAACCGGTAGCCTTGCCTCGGCCGCGGGCGGGGTGGCCATGGAGGACTACCCGGAGGAGCTGCGGACGCCGCCGCTATCGCTCGTGTCCATCGTGGGGTGCCCAGAGCTACACCCCTCGATCTCGGCGGCGCTCAGCTCCCAGCAGCCGCCCATGAACACCCTGGCCCTGCCGGACTTTACCAAGGCCTCCATCCTGGCCCGCAGCGGCAAGGCCCGCGACCCGCTCGCGCCGCCGCAGGCCCCAGCGGGAATCCTCAAGAAGGACTGGCTCCTCAAGCACCGCACCCGGGTCCCGGCCGCCGTCGCCGCGCTGTTCCGTGCCGACCAGGTCTCGGGCGACCCCGCCCAGTGGCTCCAGGCCTGCTCTGATCTCGAGAACCTCAAGTATGTTATCTGAATCGTTTGCATTGTTGACCCCAAATTGACTTTTGCACAGCTAGAGGTTTAGTTACGAGTCTTAAGATGCAAATGGGTAATTTATCAAGTATCAACCATTTGGAATTTAGGAAGCATCGCTCAGTTAATTGACAGCAGCTAATATAACCGAAGTTGACACCAAGTAATTTTCGTTTATTGCACAGGTCTGCAATTCAGGGGATAAACACTAAATTAGTGGTGGTTCTGGTACAGGCTCAAGCTAGTGGTAAGTACGGAGTGCCTGCTTAGAGCATTTGGTGTTGTCTCTTCTCTCTTGCAATGGCTAGCAGACATTGTGATTATTTTTGGCTAGTTGAATACCAATTATGGTGAAGGTTTTAAGTTGCAACCTAATTATATTTTTGCAGATGAGCTGAGTGAGGATGTTACTGTTGCGCTGAGAAAACGTGCGGAGATTGATTCTAAGCACCTGGTTGTTTTGGTTGAGCACGATGAAGCAGAATGGAACAGATCTCTCAGCAAGTCTGTAACTTTTCTTTGTTCCTGTGATTCTACTGATGCACTTTGTAGAACAAATATAACCTTTTTTTTTGTTCATGCCAACATGCCGATTTTCTTGGAGGTGTGCACAATAATTAGTGTAATATTCTTTATCTGCAGATTGAAGAATGTGTTTGCAGAGTTATGTTCAGCATTCTATAAAGAGGAAGGGCGAAGGATAAAGGCTCGAATTGAGAAGAGAAACTTTTCTTCCGTTGAGTTGAGCATCCGCTACTGCTTCAAGGTAAGAGCCACTCTCTCCTTCAATTTAGTGCTGTTAATCATTCTAGGTGCAGGGTAAAAGCACGGAAACATACATAACTTTTACCTACAGTTGCTTGATAATTTAGTCAGTGATTTTTCCACATTGCCTGATCTATCTATTTGCCTCATTACTTTGATGCACCAGGTTGCTGTCTATGCGGAGTTTAGAAGGGATTGGCCAGAAGCATTAAAGTTCTATGAGGAAGGTGTTCGCGTTTTGCGTGAGGTCTGATCCTATCCTTATCTGTATTCACTATCAACAATTGTCCAACTAAATCAATTCTCTCAGATTTTTTAAATAAAAAAACTAGGGCTATCATTCATCCAAAAAAAAGTTGGTTGATCCATCACCATTTCATAAGCAGTTTCTATTTGCTTTGCACCATCCATTGATAGTGTGCTCATATTTAGATGATTGGAACTTCGACAAGGTTGCCTCCAACCCAACGCCTAGTTGAGATCAAAGCAGTTGCTGAGCAATTTCACTTTAAGATATCAACTTTGCTACTTCATGCTGGGAAAGTGGTAGAAGCAATCATGTGGTTCCGTAAGCATATCAGAAGCTATGAACGGGTTGTCGGAACACCAGAAGTTGCTTTTCTTCATTGGGAATGGTTTAGCAGGCAGTTCCTCGTCTTTGGTGAGCTAATAGAAACAACATCTGCTACTGTGCCAGATACGTTATCTCCTCGATTTGGTACTGCAGACAATGCATTGACTGAGTGGGAATTTCAGCCAGCTTACTACTATCAGGTTCAACCTACATCTTTGCACAGTACTACGACAGAGAGACACTCCATTTACTTGATATGCACTAATAAATGATTTCTCATACATTTGCTTCTGACAGTTAGCCGCAACTTACTTGAGAGAGAAGAGGTATGCCATTGAGTGCTCATCGTCAACGGCAAACCTTACAACGGAAGCTAATGGAATACCTGAGTCAGTAATGCCTTCTGTATATGTTGGCCAGTATGTGCGCTTGTTTGAGCAAGGAGATACAGTTAGTGTGCTACCGTAAGTTCCTTGATACTTGTTCTCAGAAAATTATAACATATTTTTTTATATGAATACTTATACCTCAAACTGGTTGCAGCCTTTCTGATACTGAATACACCAGCTATGCTTTGTCAGAAGCAGAAAGGTTTCAAGATTCTTATGAGATAATAGCATTATTCAGAAAAGCTTATGAATCATTTCAGAGCCTAGGTGCTACAAGAATGGCTTCTTCCTGTAGTCGTGGAATGGCCATAGAATATTATGCAGCTGGGGACTTTAGCAACGCAAAACAACTTTTTGATGGTGTTGCTGGTCTGTACCGCCAGGAGGGTTGGACCACTTTGCTTTGGGAGAACCTAGGGTACTTGAGAGAGTGCTCTAGGAAACTTAATTTCCCGAAGGATTTTATCAGTTATTCTCTAGAGATGGCTGCATTACCTTTGTTTTCTGGCAGTGTAGAGGAAACTCGAGAAAACAAAATTAAGAGCGGGCCTGCAGGTTCTCCTACCATTTCCAGGAGAGAAAATATACTGCAGGAAGTTGTTAATGTGTTGGAAAGAAAACAGCCACCAGAAGGAAATGATGATGGGTTTAGTAATGCAATGGAAGAAACCACTCACCTTGATATTGATCAAATAAGTCCGCTCAGAATGGTGCTTACTGCATCTGTTGCTTTTCATGATCAATCTGTAAAACCTGGTTCACCTCTTCTTATCAGTGTGTCACTGTTATCTCATCTTCCTTCCCCAGTTGTGGTTGATCAGTTGGAGGTTCAATTCAATCAATCTGACTGTAACTTTGTCATACATAGTACACAGGAAGATTCTCCTCCTTTGGATTCGAATTTGCATGGCCAAGTTGTTGAAGCCACTTCTCTTACACTCTTCACCAATAAATGGATGCGGTTGACACGTGAAATAAAATCAGGTACTATCAGTATATATGCTTCATTTTATTAACTGTTTATCCACTTGCTGTCCTAGCATATATTGTAAAAAATCGTGCTGGTTGACCCTGTATATTAATATAATAGGCGAGACTAGAATCTCCATGTGGAGACCTGGATTAGCAAAAGCTAGATACTTTGTATATTTTAGCATTAGTCAACGAATATCAGAAAGCCCACAAATATTATTTGATTTATTTTCAATCAAAGTTATTTCTTTTGGGATCATACTTCCCATGTCAAGGGGAGAATAAAAATCCTACGAAAATCACCATTAGTCAGGGTAAGGCGGAAAGTAAATAATATAATGTCAGTTGAAGAGAGCGATCTAATCCATACTTCCTCCTATTGTAAATATAATTGCATCTAGGTTTCTCCTAAGTCATTTTTTTTAACTTTGACCATCGATATCTAAAAATTTATATAGATTGATAACATAAGGTTGACATTACTGATTGACACAAGTTACCTGGATGGAGTTTGTGATGCAAGGAAGTAGGTTATAGTCAGATGAGATATTTTCCTTACAACTAAAATAACATGCTCCATGCCCATGGTATATTATGATAGTGTAAGCCAAAGTATATCATCTTCATCTATGTGTACTCTTAGCATGCAATGTGATGTCTGCATATGCCCATATGCTAAGGTGTAGCAGACGCGCTGTTAGCGTGATGGTAGAGCGCGCAGGTGTGGCGCTCCCCGCCAGGGTTCGAATCCTGGCGCTGCAGGGTCGTGCGCCCACCTCCTGGCTGTAACAGAGCAGCGGACTCCGCGGCCGCCAATGAAGCGAGCGCGCGTGAGATCCCTGCCTGCTTTCCGGGTTTGGTGGGCCCCTATCTTAAGGTGAAAGTCAAGGGGACGTCTCTCCCCTTGATCGAGTCATATGCTAAGGCGTACCTATGTTGGAAATGAAATCTGGTGAGAACAAGTGCTTAAAATTATTGTATAAGAATGAGAATTTGGGAGGAAATAGAACTAAACTGTCGGCTATGGAGGAACTAGCCATGCGATATGTGGCCTACTTATCTAGCTGCGGTAAAAATGGGGTACATCCATTTTGAGTAATAGGCAGCATTCTCTAACAAGGATTTTCGTGTTATATGCCATCTTGAAAGCTGAAACCACAATTATGGCTCTTTTTTTTTTTGCTTTGTTTTCTTTTCATGGGGTTTGCGTATTTGCTCCTTTGTACTCGAATATTTGAGCTGAACCTTTCCTTGCATATGGTTTTTGTCATAGTTTTCCTAGCACTAATTCCATAATAGAGCTAATATTACGAGTACATTCTGCAGGACAGAGTGGAAAGCTAGAATGTTTGTTAGTGAAGGCGACAATAAATAAACACCTTGTGATTTGCTGCCACGCTGAAAGTCCTGCCTCGATGGAAGACTTCCCATTATGGAAATTTGAGGACCAAGTAGAGACACTGCCCACAAAGGACAATGTTCTTGCCTTTTCTGGGCAGAAACTTATCCAAGTTGAAGAGCCAGATGCTCAAGTCGATGTTGTTTTAAATTCTGCTGGTCCTGCATTAGTTGGAGAGATATTTATTGTACCAGTGACCGTATTTTCAAAAGGGCACACAGTTCATTCTGGTGAGCTGAAAATTAACCTTGTCGATGCCAGAGGTGGTGGTTTGTTGATGAGTCCGAGGGAAGCAGAAGAATCTGAAAGTCATCATGTCGAACTTCTTGGTGTCTCAACTGTGTCAGATGGCAAAGAGTCAAAGGAAGAGGTCGATAGCATAAGAAAAATCCAGTACTCATTTGGGGTTGTATCTGTTCCCACATTGAGCGTGGGTGATTCCTGGTCATGCAAATTAGAAATCAAATGGCATCGAGCAAAATCAGTCATGCTCTATGTTTCACTTGGTTACTCCCTGGGCTCAAGTGAAGAAGAAGCACTGCACCGGCTTAATGTGCATAGAAGCCTACAAATTGAAGGGCAGATCCCATTGTTAGTTACTCACCAGCTTTTGAGACCATTTAGGCGAGAACCCTTGTTGCTGTCCGAAATCAGATCCTTAGGTGACGGTGATAAGAAATGTTCTCTTGCTATGAATGAGTCTAATATGTTTATTGTGAATGCTAGAAATTGCACTGAGGTTCCCTTACGATTACACTCAATGACTATTGAACCTGATGATGATGGTAAGCAGCTCTGCTCAGTGCAACAGGTCAGTGGAATTTCCAATGGACATGCAGTTATTGCTCCTAGTGAAGAATACAAAGGAATATTTTCAGTCAATCCACGGGCTAGCAATTCAAACTTCCATTTAGGTGAAATTTGCCTGAACTGGTCAAGGGATTCAAGACTTGGCGAGGCTCAAGAGAGACGTGTTATTATGAAACAAAGGTTACCTGAGGTCAGCGTTGAGGAGCCACCGCTTGTTGTGAGCATGGAATGCCCTCCCTATGTTATCCTTGGAATCCCTTTCACTTTCTATGTGAAGATCCACAATTCAACGCCTTTACTTCAAGAAATCAAGTACTCCCTTGTGGATTCCCAGAATTTCGTTTTTTCTGGTGCTCACAATCATGCTGCTTTCATTCTGCCAAAATCAGAGCACATTGTTAGTCATAAGCTTGTCCCGCTTGGTTCCGGCTCCCAACAGCTGCCTAAGATCACAGTAACTTCTGTGAGGTATTCTGCTGCATTGACTCCTTCAGCCTCAGCAGCGACTGTTTTTGTATATCCCAGTGAGCCTAAATTCAATTTGGAAACTAGCTGTTCGGCATCCGACCAGTGTGTGAGTTAAAAGATTTGTAGAGAACCTCAGGCCTCCGCACTCCTGACTCACAGCTTGGCTCCAGACTGGAAGGAGGTATGCTACTGAGAACTGAGAAGACCATCAGTTTTACCTTGATGTCGATGTTGAAGAGACTAGAATCAGATTCCCATTGGCGAAAAGCAATTGGCGCCTTGCAAAAGTTTTGGCATTCTTTTGAGTTGTCGATTTTGTAGTCCTTTTGGATTAACCACATGTCTGTAACTTATGATTGCTTCATTGTTTTTGGCCCAAGGATAATACATACACAGGATGGGCTATTGTAAATCGCCATA
This sequence comes from Setaria italica, assembly GCF_000263155.2. Lineage (NCBI taxonomy): Eukaryota > Viridiplantae > Streptophyta > Magnoliopsida > Poales > Poaceae > Setaria > Setaria italica. Next base: position 36,303,661 of record NC_028450.1, read on the forward strand.
TCCCACCAGTGAAGTGGGGAATAAACAGCCCCCATGTCTCAGTACAAGGTTTAATTCTTTGTTTCAGGTTCCTGATGCTTAAGATTGCTTCCATGGTTTCTGTATATTCTGTTCAAACTAGATTGAGCCCCTTCCGCCGAATCCCGCCTTGTACATCGTTTTTATTCGAATGAAAACACCATTTCTAGTTTATCTAAAGCAACATTTTACTGGGCAAAACAATACTTTATGCTGCCTTTTCAAGATTAACAATTCAACATGATGGGATAAGGCTCTTCTTTATTGTGACTCTTGACATATGACGATGGCTGCGTGCTTCATGATGGTCGCCGTGCAGGGGAAAAACAACGCGAGCAAAGTAGCCGTCGCCTTCAGCCGGCGGCGCGCTCCATGCCGAATCCTTCTCGGCGTAGCATATCCCCGCGCCGTCGCGTCCTCCTATAAATTGCAACATCTTCTTCCAAAATTCGCTTGCCTCGCCGTTTCCGTGTTCACATCACGGGCCGTTTCCGGTTCGTAGTGCGGCTGGGGTCTAGGGTTTAGAGCGGTAGGCTCCCCCAAAAAAAAGTCGAGGGAAATTATTCGCCGCCCTGCCCGCTTCGCGTCTCGATAAAGCCGACACCACCTGTCCCGTCAGAGCAGAGCCCGCCCCTCCCCGCGCCGTTCTTTCTGGGATTCCCCTGTCCCGGCCGCCGCCGCGGAGACCCGCCGGCACGAGATGGAAGTCGCCACCGCCGCCGCCGCCGCCAAGCAGAAGCCGAAGAAGCACATACACCTCTTCTACTGCTCCGAATGCGAGGAGCTCGCCCTCAAGATTGCCGCCAGCTCTGACGCCATCGAGCTCCAGTCCATCAACTGGCGGTAAGCCGCCCTCCCCGCCCCGGCGACCCCTCCTCTTTCCCCTCCCGCTCCACCGATTTCGCGGAGCAAATAGCAAACTGATTCCTTATGTTCTGTGACGCTGCGCCGCCAGGAGCTTCGATGACGGTTTCCCGAACCTGTTCATCAACAAGGCGCACGACATCCGGGGGCAGCACGTGGCGTTCCTGGCCTCCTTCAGCTCGCCGGCGGTAATCTTCGAGCAGATCTCCGTCATATTCGCGCTGCCCAAGCTCTTCATCGCCTCCTTCACCCTCGTGCTGCCCTTCTTCCCCACGGGCTCCTTTGAGCGCGTTGAGGAGGAAGGGGACGTCGCCACCGCGTTCACCCTCGCGCGCATCCTCTCCATGATCCCCAAGTCGCGCGGTGGACCGACTAGTGTCGTCATCTACGACATCCACGCGCTCCAGGAGAGGTTCTACTTTGGGGACGACGTCTTGCCGTGCTTCGAGACAGGGATCCCGCTCCTGCTGCAGCGCCTCCGCCAGCTCCCGGACGCAGACAATGTGCGTTGTGGCATCCATTATCATATTCGAACATTTACTTTTTGTGCTAGAAAATTCCTGTGGCAGTCCTGACCGTTGGCATGTTGCGTGCAGATCACCATTGCCTTCCCAGATGATGGGGCTTGGAAGCGGTTCCACAAGATGTTGCAACACTTTCCAATGGTCAGTGGTTCCCTTTTCACGCTTGGATATATCTTACTCAAGTTTTGAATGCCTTGTTTTAAAGAGGGCCTTTAGTCATGAAAATGCCCAATTTTAATGCTCTTGTCATGAATTTCATGTTGAGCTGTTTGATTTTACAGATAGTCTGTAATAAGGTTCGTGAAGGCGACAAGAGAATAGTTCGAATAAAGGAAGGAAATCCTGAAGGGCGCCATGTTGTTATTGTTGATGATCTAGTGCAATCTGGGGGAACTCTTAGAGAATGCCAGGTATGGTGGATATGTTATTCTATTGCTTCTTCATGATAGTAGCTGTCAGTGCTTACGTAGCTACTTGTCTTGGTATTTACTAGTTTGGAAGGAGATATTGTGTCATATAATTGAAATGACAGAGGGGCACATTGCATGCCATTCTTTCTATTTGATTCATCTGGCAAAGGAAAAAACATAATGTATTCCTTAATATACATTAAACACAACAGCCAGTAAACCAAGATTCCTGAAAAAAGCTAAAAGAAACATCAGTGTCTTCTGTTGTCAAACATGTATCTCACAAGATCCCATTTTTCACTCGTTTTGAACTCTCTTTGTTGGTAGACTTGGTGTCCCATCTTTACTCCTGTAATTTACCATACTGTTATGTTGATAAATTCTGAGTGTTAATGATGTTGCAGTAGTGGCATATGCTCCTTTTTTCCCCTCTAAAGAATTCCATATTCTGCTTGTTTTACCTGCCACTGATTTTTTTTCTCCCACAATTATGTCAATGCTCACATAGCTGCTTCTCTTAGTATATACTCAGTTTGGAAGGAGATATTGTGTCATATAATTGAAATGACAGAGGGGCACATTGCATGCCATTCTTTCTATTTGGGTCATCTGGCAAAGGAAAAAAACATAATGTATTCCTTAATATACATTAAACACTGCAGCCAGTAAACTAGGAGTCCTGAAAAAAAGCTAAAAGAAACATTAGTGTCTTCTGTTGTCAAACACGTATTTTTTTCACTCCTTTTGAACTCTCTTTGTTGGTAGACTTGGCGTCCCATCTTTACTACTGTAATTTATCATACTGTCATGTTGATAAATTCTGAGTGTTAATGATGTTGCAGTAGTGGCATATGCTCCTTTTTTCCCTCTAAAAAGAATTTCATATTCTGCTTGTTTTACCTGCCACTGATTTTTCTCTCCCCCAATTATGTCATGTTTTTCAGAAAGCTCTGGCTTCACATGGTGCTGCAAAAGTTAGCGCTTATGTGACTCATGCTGTGTTCCCTAAGCAATCATATGAACGTTTCATGACGTCTAATTCTGGTAATTGGCAGTTCATGCAACTTAGCATTTTCTAGTTTTGCAGCCATGCAGATTTCTTGTTGCTTATCATTTTGTTCCTTGCAGCTGGGCCAGGCGATCAGTTTGCTTACTTCTGGATCACGGACTCATGCCCTCACACAGTGAAAGCCATTGGCCAAAGACCTCCATTTGAGGTGCTGAGCCTTGCTGGCTCGATTGCGGATGCTCTTCAGATATGAGCTTGGACCGGTAGAGGGGTTTGAATTGCCCATCATATTAAAAGGGTACTAGGAGATGGGCTGCTCCTGTTTTACCTAAATGTAAGAGTTCATTCCAGTTTCTGGAAAACAAATAATGTGGAGTAAGTTTGCTGTGGAAGTATCTGAAGGTTCCATAAACAGCCCTGTGATGTGATAATAAAATCAGGCTTTGGATGTTCACATCTGTGTATTTCTCAGTGTTAACTTCTGTTTCAAGGGCGCAAGATCGGTGCTTTAGTTCCCTGATCTGTCTGAGTACTTTAGCCTAAGCTTTCAGTTACTAGGGCTTTGTTGTGAACTACAAAATTGCTTCAATATACCTGAGCTTCAACTGAATTAATGAATTTCTATCAGATTGAATGAATGATCATGAGAGTCGTTGCAGTCAAAACCTCCTGGTCGCCCTGAAATTTACTGTTCGATGGATGCACCCAGGTAATTGGTATGTGGAGCTAGCCTGCATATGCACTACCCCTGCTCTTGCCTCTTTCAGGTATCCAGGTTATTGTAAAACAAGCTTCTATTTTTCAGTTTGATTTGGCCGGGTGGTACATTTTAGTCTCCTCAAACTGTGGGTTTGAACTGCAAGCTTCAGACAACGCTCAAGGAATTTGAACTTGGCAACTCTTTTCAGTGAATCTGGCTATCTGGCATCTCGTCACTGGCCTATAGGCATTTACACCAAAGTCAATCCAGAAAACGCAAGCAGTTTTTTTTTCTCTCCGGGCAAATCCGAATTTCATTACTTCATGTAATGAAATTACAGCAAGACACCTCCAAAATTTAGTTTCATATCTTACCACCACTTAATCAGGAAAGCAGCACCGAGGGCCGAACCTGATTAAGATACCACACCTACAGACGACCAACAAACCTCAAAAAAAGAAGGCAAAGGCAAAGGCAAAGGCAAAGGCAAAGCATCCTACAACAAGACAGTACCAAACAGAACACAAAATGTCTGACCCGAAGAAAAAAACATTAACACCCACTAATTGCTGGCAGCCTTTTCCAATTTCCATCCATCCGGCTGAACTCGTCCATGCGTTTACTGAAGCAGCACCATTACATTATCTTCCTGCGTTGCTTCTTCAGGGTGAAAGCAAAAAATGCAAGTAGTTGGTTAGAGAATAAAATAGTATGATGTACTTTCCTTTGGTGATGGCTTGAGCACACGAGCAAAAGATGCTTAGCAATCCTTCTAAAAAACCATTCGACAGCTGCTTTGCATGGTCGAACAAGTTATCTCCAACTGGTGTGTATAGCTGCAAGATTTAGACATAAGATACCCTTATTCTAAGCCATCATGCATGCTACCTAAATCATGATGTAAACATCATAACAGGCATCGGAGAAGCACTGCAAGCGTTCTCATATGAACTTGTGGAACAGAAGCATACCCGCAACAGCAGCTTCCTGGTAAAGCAAGGCACTGCTCTTCCAAAGCTTCAGCCAGAAGAGCCATATCAGGTGCAGTGAATTACGTGCAAGAAACATAGATGACGAGTATAAATGTGTTCATGGATCCTAGACCTTCCATGACAAGAAATAGACAAATAGCAGCAGCCACTTGCCATGGAATCCAAGCTCCTAGTGCTCTTCCTGTGCCTAGCATTTGCAGCATGTTCTGCCAGCCACCACCATGACCCCTCCGTCGTCGGATACTCTCAGGAGGATCTCGCATTGCCAAGCAGACTCTCTGAACTCTTCACCTCCTGGTCGGTCAAGCATAGCAAGATCTACGCCAGCCCGAAGGAGAAGGTGAAGAGGTATGAGGTATTCAAGAAGAACCTGATGCACATTGCAGAAACGAACAGGAAGAACGGGAGCTACTGGCTGGGCCTGAATCAGTTTGCCGACATTGATCATGAGGAGTTCAAGACCAGTTATCAGGGATTAAAGCCAGGTTTGTCAAAAATAGGTGCATCACCACGCCCTCCAACAACGTTCAGGTATGCGAATGCGGTTGACCTGCCCTGGGCAGTGGACTGGAGGTACAAGGGAGCTGTGACGCCGGTCAAGAACCAAGGAAAATGTGGTGAGTCCAGTCTCTGAACAATGCACACAATCCTTTTTCAGCATACATTCAGTACCAATTCAACCGAAATGTGGTGAATTCTGAGCAAGAGTAATTCGACGATAACAAGAAGAAAATTTCTTGCAGGGAGTTGCTGGGCCTTCTCAACGGTGGCAGCAGTTGAAGGCATCAACCAGATCGACACGGGCAAGCTGGTATCGCTCTCAGAGCAGGAGCTGATGGACTGCGACACCACGTTGGATCATGGCTGCGGAGGGGGGATCATGGACTTCGCATTCGCTTTCATAATGGGGAACCAGGGCATCCACACCGAGGAAGACTACCCGTACCTCATGGAGGAGGGATACTGCAAAGAAAGACAGGTTCGTACAGGGCAAAATTCCTTCATCAGATGTTCAGATGTAAACTGCATCGCATGAAGTTCTAACAAGGGTTCTTCTTTTGCTCTGGCGTGCTTAGCCTCATGCCAGTGTGGTCACTATAACTGGATACGAGGATGTCCCGGAGAACAGTGAGATCAGCCTGCTGAAAGCGTTGGCTCATCAGCCTGTCAGCGTTGGGATAGCTGCAGGGAGCAGGGACTTCCAGTTCTACAAAGGGGTAAACAACATTGGCTGCCTGCATTTTTCAGATGACGTCACAGATAGAAGTAACTTTGTGCATGTCGTCTGACTGCAGGGGGTGTTTGACGGGGCTTGCAGCGACGAGCTTGACCACGCGTTGACGGCCGTCGGATACGGCTCATCGTACGGCCAGGATTACATCGTCATGAAGAACTCATGGGGGAAGAACTGGGGAGAGCAAGGGTACGTCAGGATAAAGAGGGGCACCGGGAAGCCGGAGGGCGTCTGTGCAATCTACACGATGGCTTCCTACCCTGTCAAAAATGCAACACGCTGGGGGTGGGGGGCCTAATTTTGTAACCAATCTTGTAATCTGCACGAAAGCAACGCGCTACTCAAACAATATGTTAATCAATCGTTGGTTAACCCTGATGGTGGCAACACTGGACTAGGCTGGAATGTCGAGTACTAATGTCCGAATTAGGCCTACCATATTCTCCGTGTGAAAATGGCCCTGCCATAGGCGGTAGGTCAAAATCCTATCTACATTCTATAAGATCTCGACTTCGACATCACACAACCACATATCGATTCTTTTGGTTCCATTTTGTGTTTTTGTTTTGAACTTTGTAGAAGGATTGATCTAGGAACTATTTTGTGCGTACCCAAACGTCTTTTTGAAAACAGGCTCGGTTCTCTACTTCTGATAAATAAGTTCTTTTTCTTCCGCTACCAGCAAAGGTCCCATGGTCTAGTGGTCAGGACATTGGACTCTGAATCCAGTAACCCGAGTTCAAATCTCGGTGGGACCTTTATTTTTTGAGCTTCCTGAGCGAGTGCGACTTTTTTTGGGGGGGCATGGTAGTCACAATGTTATGCAAGCTGCTGCTTGTTTATCTCATATTCTCATCTCCTGAATTTTTTAACGAATGGTACTTCGTTCCAGATTTTTTAGTGAAAGCGTCAACGAACGTGTTTGGCACTCGTAGAGAAAGAAAATACAAGCGTGTCGTTTTACGGTTTTCGTCCGCATCGTGCAGAAGTGCAGAACTAGGCAAGTGAAATCCAAAAATAAATTGATCCACGGATGGTACCGTTGTGGTAAAGGTCGTAATGCTAGAGGAATTATTACCGCAAGACGAGGGGAGGTCATAAGCGCCTATATTTTACGACAGAATCAAAAAGACATATCTGGTAGAATCGTAACCATAGAATACGATCCTAATCGAAATACATACATTTGTCTCACCAGGAAGCAGCGTAGCGTAGTGGCACCAGCGCGCCCTGGTCGGCGGCGGCGGCGGCAAGCCGGCGACTCATTACTCCGCCTTATTTTCTCCGGTCCCCAATGCAGCCGCCACCGCGCGAGATGCATCTGAGCGTGAATGAGGGGATCGAGGGCGTGTGGTTCGCAGGGATCGAGGTGCATCCGCCTTGAGCTGCTCCGCCGTGGCGCCCGCGAGGTCCGGTCCCTCGACCTCCGCGCCTCCTCCACCTCGTCCCAGCAGCTCATCGACGCCAGCATTCGCCTCTTCCAAGGTAGTACCTCCTCGCCAAATTCTCAAACTTCAGATGGCTCCATCATCAATCACATTGGTTGGTGGCAGTGTACTCCTCATATGCATTACTCCCTCCATTTGAAATTGTAGGTTGTTTTAGTTTTAATTTTTTAGACGCACGACAAAAACTATGTATCTAGATATAATTTGGAGTTGATGTGAGCACTTCCCCAGAGGCAGAAGCTGAATCTATGAAAGAGTGGGTATCTAATATACGGTAAAAGTGTATTTAGAGAAGTCCAAACGAGCAGCAATTTGGAACAGAGAGAGAGCAAGAAGTTATACCGACTCCATCTGATTTTGCATCGATGGATTGCTCAATCCTTGCTATAAGACGCTCAGATTACCTAGTATGCAGTTCCACCTGATCACCTCTGAGGCTCAGAATCAAGCTGCTAGTTGGTGCTCTCTCGGAGGATACTGCCCATTTCCGTAGTTCTTTGTCGCATCTACGTGGTTCAAATTAAGCAGTTTGTCTTACACAGTTGTTTCTGGACGTAGCAATAGTAGCACTAATCAGTAAATACGTCTGAGCCTAAAATCACTCAGGAATGAGAAGCAGTGGTTCGAACTCGGCTATGTACCTATTGGCAGGAGCGGAAGAGGAGAGAACTAGATGGCCCAACCATATTTACCTGGCTGGCTTCAGATCTTGGGATGCTAGCTATATTCTCCGCCTCTTGTCTCCCACCCGTTGGCCCGTTGAAGTGGATTCGCTCGTTTTCCGCTCATTGCTGGTGACTCGGGTAGTCTTTGCCGTAGCCGTCGCGCTGCACGTTGGCGAAAAGGGTCGATCCGAGGAATGCTACAGGGTGGTTCTGGCAAACGTTGGCTCCAGGGATCTTCTCTCTCCGGTACCTGCTCAAGAGAGCAAGAAAGTGAATTTGTGTCGAACTATTTTCATATACACACTGTAAATTCTGCAACAGTGATTCCAAGCTTTTTACTGCTCTAAAAGTTTCCAATTCCGAAGGTTGTGTTGTGTGATGTCTTTCTAATAAAAACAAAAAAGTTATATATTCGCAAAAAAAAAGTTATTTCTGAATAGCTGGTCCAGGTGATTGCCGTCGTCGGCGACTTGTGTGCCCACCCTCGTTTTCTCCGCTCCACAGTCCACTGCGCACGAGTCGCCGCGCTAGCGAGAGGAGGGGCGCGTGGAGATGCATCTGAGCGCGAACGAGGGGATCGAGGGCGTGCGGTTCGCGGTGACCGGCGGACAGGGCTTCGTCGGCGCCGCGCTCTGCCTCGAGCTGCTCCGCCGCGGCGCCCGCGAGGTCCGGTCCCTGGACCTCCGCGCCGCCTCCCCCTGGTCCCGGCAGCTCCTCGACGCTGGCGTCCGCACCTTCCAAGGTCCTTCCTTAGCCCATCTCCTCGGTTCAGATCGATGCATCACCAAATCCAAATCACCACTGTTTTGCTTCACTGTGGGCTGTGGCTGTGGCCGTGAGTCGAGTGCAATTATAATATACATAGAGGATAACTATATGTGATTTACCCCCATCCTAAGTTGCAGATGGATTGCTATTAAGAGTAGATGCTTCTCGAGTGCTGTCATTCCTTAATATGTTGTAATTCCGCTTCTGAATCAAGTTGCAATTAGTGTGTCCACGCTGAGGAGATAACACTGCCTGTATTACTTGTTTAATCTCTGCTTAATCTGTGTATCTAAATAGGTAGCGGCTCCTGCTTAGTTGCTTTTGGACATAGTTACAGTAGCACTATCAATATCAACCATCCTGTCTTGCCTACAATCACCCAGTTACCTTCTCATTTTCCCCCCTTTGATGCAATTGGTTACCCATATATTTACTTTGAGCAACCATTGGTAACCGATACATGGTTTCCGAAAATTAACCATCAGTCTCTTAAACTGATGTCCTCTTTTTTACAGGGGACATTAGAAAGAAGGATGATGTGGGGAGGGCTTTCCGTGGAGTGGACTGTGTTTTCCACCTTGCTTCTTATGGCATGTCAGGGAAGGAAATGGTGCAGGCTGGTAGGGCCGATGAGGTTAATATAAACGGGACCTGCAATGTACTTGACGCTTGCCATGAGCATGGTGTCAGAAGGCTTGTGTATGTAAGCACGTACAACGTGGTGTTTGGAGGAAAGCCAATTGTCAATGGAAATGAGGCTTTGCCTTATTTCCCGATCGAAGACCATGTTGACGCTTATGGGCGCAGCAAATCAGTTGCTGAACAGTTGGTGCTGAAGAGTAATGGGCGGCCAGCTAAGTAAGTTTACCCTTCTCCTTTGCTAGGCTTGAATGCCATGTGCACAATAAGCTAAATTCAACCTGCTCCTCAAAATAGATAGACCCTAGAATACATGCAGCCAAGGTTGTTAATAATTAATTTATATTAATGGATTTGCCATCAAAGTACTTCGATATCATTATAATTTTAATATTCTTGTGCGGGTGCACAGTTGAAAAAGTATTGTAAATGTTTTATATTTTGTTGGAGACCATGTTGGCGTCCAAAACGACAATTAGAAACAAAAGTTTATGCTAATGCTACTCGTTGCACAATTCTTTAGATTGTGATGTCATGCACAATCACTCCTTATGATGGACCTGCAATAACAACAATCATTTGGTTTCAGTTTGTAACTCAGAGTGGCATTTGATAATATGCAGTCTGTCTTGCTGATTTAGTGAAATCTTACAGGGGTGATAAAAGTACTCGTCTTTATACATGTGCAATTCGTCCTGCTGCTATATATGGGCCAGGTGAAGAGCGCCATCTTCCAAGAATCATGTCCATGGCAAAGTTGGGATTAGCATTCTTCAAGATTGGGGGCCCAGATGTGAAGACAGATTGGGTATACATAGACAATCTAGTTCTTGCTCTGATATTGGCAAGCATGGGACTTTTAGATGACATTCCTGACAGGAAGGGAATCCCTGTAGCAGCTGGTCAGGCGTATTTCATCTGTGATGGTAATTACTGTTAGCCTTTGTGATGTGTTACTAAGGCCATGTTTAGTTCACTCCAAAACCCAACTTTGACACTAGGCAAAAAGAAGATTCCCCATCACATCAAACTTGCGGTACATGCATGGAGTACTGAATGTAGACGAAATCAAAAACTAATTGCACAGTTTTGTTGTACTTTGTGAGACGAATCTTTTGAGCCTAATTAGTCAATATTTGGACAATAATTCACAAATACAAACGAAACGCTACAGTGTTGCTACAGTAATTTTGGCACCCCAAAGTTGGGCAACTAAACAAGGCCTAAATGACACTCATGCAGGTGCCATCTTTGCCAATTTTTTGTTACTTGAATTTGGAAAATTCTTGATGAGTCTAGTTAGAGAAGACATTCGTGGTTCGTTGTCTTGAAGTTTGCAGAAATGCCAAAAAAAAAGTTAATTATTTAGCTACTTTCCTCCTCACTTTTTTTGAACACTAAAAGTTTGAAGTTTAATGCTCTACAGAGACTGCACACAATTCTTTTTTTTCCCCCATATTGAGGTATTCCAGGATTCTATTACTTGAATAACATAATTATTTGCAATACAAGTACACAGTGTTCTATGAGATATGATTACACCCAGTAATTTCTGAACCCTTGAACTAGGCTAGATTTAGACTATTCTTCCTTAAGGGAAGTATCCCTGAAAAATTGTTTGTTTCAAATGGCTATGATATAGAGCACGGTGATTATATATGCAATTATACATTTCATTGCCTTATTGAGCTATTACTGTTTCGCAGGATCACCATGCAACACTTTTGAATTTATCATCAGCCCTCTCTTTCGAAGTTTGGGTTATGCAGTTCCTCGAGTGACGCTCGATACCTCTGTCGCCCTTTCCATTTCAAAAATATTTTTATTCATATCTACAATGTTCTATCCGTGGCTTGATAGCAAATGGATCCCTCAGCCTCTAATTCTTCCTGCTGAAGTGTATAAGGTCAGCCTCTTTGTCCTCCAATTGTGTTACTCTCTTTTATATTGCCAGTTTACCTAATCCAGCATAGTTTGAATTTTGAAATTTGAATATAACAGTCAGATGCAAGTGCAACGGTCATGCCAATTTCATCATTAATTTTTAGGAATCAGACCGTTTTAAGGGATATCTCTACTGAACTACTCTTGACGACTTGCAAAATAATACTTCTGTTTGATGTTGGACAAAAGTTAAGATACTAGTCCCGCTGTTCAAGGATATGTAAATAATACATCTGATGTTGCTTGCTAATTGTGGCAGGTTGGTGTTACACACTACTTTTCGTTCTTGAAAGCAAGAGAGGAGCTCGGCTATGTACCCATGGTGAGCCCTCGGGAAGGCCTGGCTGCAACTATCTCGTATTGGCAGGAGCGGAAAAGAAGGGAACTAGATGGCCCGACCATATTTACTTGGTTAGCTGTTACAATTGGGATGCTGGCTATATTCTCTGCTGCTTGCCTTGCACCCATCGGCCCGTTGAAATGGGTGCTTGACATCCATTTATTTGTCTTTCGCTCAATGTTGGTGATTCGGTTAGTCTTTGCAACAGCCGTTGTATTGCATTTTGGTGAAGGCGTTTATGCCTGGTTCTTGGCGAAAAGGGTCGATCCGAGGAATGCTACAGGGTGGTTTTGGCAAACCTTTGCTCTTGGGATCTTCTCTCTCCGGTATCTGCTCAAGAGAGCGAGAGGGTAGATTTTTTTTCACATACACATTGTAATTCTGTAACAGTGATTTCCAGCTTGATGCCTGTTATTGAGGAGATGTACCCGCAAATGGTTTTTATACTGCTGTAAAAAGTTTCCCATTCTGCCGTGAACCGTGATCGGATTGGGCAGAGCTGACGAGCCGGCCACTTGTGATCAATGTGCGCGACACAGAGCCGGCGAAGGTTGGCTGCGGCGCGGCGACTTGCAGCCACCCTTGTTTCATCCGCTCCACACCGCATGTCCCCGGTGGGTGGCCCGCAAGGGAGAGACGGGTGGAGATGCATGATGCATCTGAGCGCCAACGTGGGGATCGGGGGAGCTGCTCTGCGGCGGCGCGGAATCAGTCCCATTGTCCCAAGATCATGTTAAATCATGTCCTATTGGCATGAAAGGAGGAGAAGAGAACTGGATGGCCGACCATATTTACTTGGTTGGATGTAACAATTTGGATGCTGACTCTGTTTTCTGCTGCTTGCCTTCTTCCACCAGTCGGCTCGTCCAAATAGGTGCTTGGCATCTATTTATTTGTTTTTCGCTCGGTGTCATTTATGGCATATATATGCCTGGTTATTGATGAAATGGTTTATCCAAGGAATGCTATAGGCTGGTTTCGGATTTGGCAAACCTTTGTTCTTGGGTTTCTCTTTCTCCGATATCTGCTCAAGAGAGCAAGAGGGTAACTTTTTGTTTACCACACGTTCTCAATGCAAATTCTGTAATAGTGATTTCTAGTGTGATACCTGTTACTGAGGAGGTTTACCTCCTAATTTGGCTCCTTGCTGCTGTAAAAGTTGTCCATTCTAAGGTGTGTAGCATCAGTGATCGGATCAACCAGAGGCAGCCACTGCTGTAATCGATGTTTTTGTATGAGTTTTGACAAGGAAGCAAATCACAGTGTGCAGGACATTTTCTATTTGTTGCGGTGCCTTCAAACCTCCAGCAGAAATTTAACGGGTGTTGCACATTTAGCACAGTACCTCTGAGTCCGAGCTGTATTGAGCGTACGCAGGTGTGGTAGAGCCGTAGAGGCATGAATTGGAAACTAAAAAATTATACTAGCTCCTTTTCCATTCTTGTATATTTTTACCTGCCTTTGAATTGAAATCTGGGAACATGCCTTTTGAACTGAGGAACACACATGTTACAAACTGATGGAGGAGTAACCAAACATGAGTGAGTACTTACATGCATATATGTGAATTAATGTAGATAATAATGTGGAATTAATTAACAAACGAACAAAGTAAAGAATAGATAAAATGCGAAAGATAAATAGATATTGTGCCTATATGGGCTGGCGCCACCAGACTTGTGTGACTGACTTGTGGACCCGCAAACAGCCCCGCGTTGCGCTTGCCCCAACGGTAGGTCGGTGCTTCCTCGCGCTCAAGTGCCAATTCCAAACCCCGCAGAGATCAAATCCCCCTCCCTCCTGCTCCAATCCACCACGCTCCGCATTCCCCAATCCCCCGTTGCCCACCACCACGCCGCCGTCTCGGGGGAAACTGCGGCTACCCAGACGGGGAAACTGCGGCGGCCGGTGAAGCTCGCCTCCATCGTCCTGCCGCCGTTACCTGCTGTCGTCACCGCGCCCGGAGGTATTCCCATCTCCCAGTCGTCCAGGACAAGGTAGAGGTGACTCCGTTGCCGAGTAGGGAGCTTGGCTGAACGGCCACCGCCGCCACGCGCGTCGGCCGGCCGCTTCGGCATCTCTGTTCTTTCCTCGTAGTCTTGGTTGTCCAGCCGCTCATCAACTCCTTATTATGTGGTCCTCTCCGTCCCGTCCTCCCTAATCTTGGAGCCCTGCAATTCGTATCTGAACTCAACTCAATTCCTGTGGCCGCAATCCCTACTCCTACACTGCTAAGATCTGATTCGAATCTGAATTGAAAAACGGAAAAGCTCAGAATCGTACGCACGTCCGAGTCCAATATTGTCGGTTGCCAAGGAGGCAAGGAAACCACCGTCACATGGGAGACTTGTTCGACCCGCCGCTAATCGGAAGGGTAGACCGGTGGGGACGAAGACAAACCTTAGTTGGGCCTCCCATGCTCCTTATGGTGGGCCCTTTTAGAGGACTTTGCGCAGCCCACCAAATCCAATGTTCAGCCCATCATCTATCGCCGCGCGTTGTCATCGCCAATTCACACCACGGTCCCCTGCCATCCGGCGCCTGCCTGGCCACCGGTGGCCACAGCGTAGTCACCAATCTGGCAATCTGTACCTATTTGGAGACAAAATGTTTCAATCAAAATCAAATGTTTCTCTTTCCTCCGATGGCGGATCGAGGAAAATGCAGTGGAGGCAGCAGTGATCGGAGGAGGGCAGACCGGCAAAGCCAGCCGCCTCTGTAATCGCTGTTTTCTGACGGAAGCACATACATCGTGCAACACATGGTCGATCTGTTGGTTGCAGGTTCGAACACTGGTGGCATATGCTTCCTGATGCAATTATGAAATTTTAGCAGGTCTTTTTCCTAGATGAGCTGTAACGTAGCAAGTCGTTGTTAGAGCAGAAATTTGGTGGCTGTCGCACATCTAGCACCGTATATACTCTGAGCATGAACTGTATAATAATCGCGGAAGCCAAAAATACATCTGGTTTCCCTTGCTCGCCAGCAGTACATGTACATCTGCACCAACTCTTTCTAGCATCTGTGGAGAATTGCCATTGGAACAGGCATGTCACAGGGGTGCCGACGGAGTAACCGAAACCAGGGCTAGAATACTGCCACGAAAAAAAAATGAGCTTGAGCTCCAGCTTCTTCAGATTTCAGTTGTGCTCCACCACTCCCGCCTGCTCTGCTGATTCTTCCACCAACCTCCCGACCTACCATGCCGTGCGTTCAATAAAAGTGAGTGTCGGCGAGCGGAAGCAACCGGAAAAGGAAGAGAGGGGAACAGGTGAGCGCCGAGTGCAGTGTCACGCTCGGAGTTGGACTGCTGAACTGCAGCCATGTACATGAGCCGCACGAACTGCCGAGTTGGCACCTGTTGCGCTTCTTCATCAACAATCCTAACCCCATCCTCTCGACCAAAAAAAACTCTCCCTGCCAATATTGACAGGAATTCAGAGCTTTAAAGCAAGGCGTGAACTTGATCAGGCAGTTTCAGGATATAAATGGTAGCAATAGCAGTAGCTTGTAAACCTTGTAAAAGTTCAGGTTTTTCATTGTCTGAAACTCTGAATGACGTTTTTCTCGTGAAGGTAGATTGGCGTGCATCTGCCGTGGGAAAAATCATTGCTGGAAAGCTCTACCTTAAAGCCTAGCCTATGATGAGCAGCCGGAACATGACAAAATGTTCCGGTAGGAGGCGGGTACAGCCGGACAGACAAGGTTTATGGGCCACCGGGCTGCCATTTGGATGATTGACTCCTCTTCCTCCCCCATGTTCGCATGTGATGTGAATCCTTTTGGTGCGGCCGCAGCCGAGCTACCCATTTTTAAGTAAACGTTAATCAGCCACATTCCTTCATTCCATCCATGAGGTAATCGTTAGAAGCTTCAGCTGTTCCTTTTTTTTCCTGAACTGGCAAGGCTTCGGTAGAAAGAGTAGCAATTGCAGAACTGGATGGCACTGCATTTTCAAGGAAAGAAAGATACATTGTCTCAGAACTAACTATGGCGGTGCTCTTAAAAGAAAGGATAAAAAACAATGCAATTTAATTACATCGAAGGACAGTATCAATGTCAAAGTTCACACTATTAACCCAAATGAGCAAGGTTTCTTTACCAGAATAATCAGACGGCTGCTGTTGCAGAGTTCACATGAGTTGGTGGCATGAGAGATGCTGAGCTGGGTCAGAGACGGCCGGACAGCACGCCACTTGGGTGTTGGTGGACGTCAAAGCCCAGGCGCCAGGTGGCCTTGCAGAGGCACACACCGCACGCACCGGCAGCTGCCACCCATCATTTTTGCCAACACGACTCCAGTATATTTGAGCTGCCTGGCTTGGAGGCCAAAAAAAAAAAAGGAGGAAAAGCCCCCCCCCCCCAACCGTGAAAAAAAAGATATGTAGGTGATCCATATGCGATCGACCTCCCGCCTTTCTGGAATGAAATTATCCTTCACGCCCGAAGCATGGAACAGGACGATTTAAATGGAGGACCCCCAATAAAGGGCAAAAAGACCCCCGACGGGGCGATAAGCGGACTTGTTGGCTCCTAACCTATAGGCCTGACCTTTGGAAA
>NC_028450.1:36319875-36411661 GCF_000263155.2 Setaria italica
CCCCCCCCCCCCCCCCCCCAAAAAAAAAAAAAAAAAAGGTTCTAGTAGCAGTTCGCGTCGCCTCGCGCTAACATGTTTACAAAGCTACCACCCCGAACTTTCAACCGCACACCTCGTTCGTGTCCCCCTCATGCATGAATAAAGCCAGCCTGTCCAGGCGGGGGAGGCGGCTGCTGTGGCTGCGAGACAAACACCGCGCCATCACATACACATACCTCGCCTTCCTCCTCCATCCCCTGTCCACACCAAAAGGAGAAGGGAGGGGAGGAGATCTGGAGAAGAGAAGAGGAGAGGAGTTGGCCATTGTCACTTGAAGGCTCGAGTTTCCTCTCTTTTTTCTTTCTCTTGCTTCTTGCTTTGCTTGGTTGAGGCGCCGGCCATGGCCACCATCCTGGAGAACATCCAGAAGACGAGGTTCCTGCCGACCAGGCCGCTCAAGGACGAGCTGCCCACCTTCCAGGGCCGCCTCGGCGGCGGAGGCGGGGGAGGCAAGGAGAGCCACCTCATGGGCCTGAGGAAGCGGCTGTCCTCCTTCTCAGGCAAGATCCAGCCCATCTCCTCCGCGTCGGCGGAGTGGGCGTTCCGGCGCTCCAAGTCGGCGCCGTCGCTCGGCGCCGCGTTCGCCGCGGGCGGCGGCTCCCTGCGGCAGTGGTGGCAGTGGGGCGTCGGCTGGCTCCTGACCAAGAAGCCCGGCTTCGCGGGGGACCTCGAGATGAACGAGGAGGAGGTCGCCGCGCTCGGCCGCCAGAGCCGGGGCAGCTGGGGCCACATCCTCTACAGGGTGCGCGCCGGCGTCCGGCGGCTCGTCATGTCCACGCACTCCCTCCCCACCACGCAGAAGCAGTCGTCGCTGCCGTCGTCGGCGGTGCAGCAGCACAACGCCCAGTGCAAGCCGGCGGCCGCGTTGGCCTACGTGCAGAGGCAGAGTTTCCACCACAACGGCCACGCCATGGCGCACTAGGAGAGCGTCCCTCGCCGGTTGCGGACGATGGCCGTCGCAACCGATCTCCGTGAGATCCAAATGGGGATGAAGAGATGCCCGAAAAGAAGAAGATTCAGGTTCCAGGTGAAGATATCGTAATACGATTATAAGTGGAAATTTAGCCCGGTGAATTGAGGATTGAATGAAACGTAGCATTACCGTTCTGTTCTGTGTAGATCTAGTGCCCCCCTGTCCTGTAGAGGTGAATTTGTACTCTCGTTCTTTATATTCTTTTTTGGGTTGGTTGGTCGATGTAAAAATGTAAAATGTTTGGTTGATCTTGTACTCCTATTGATTTTTTGCCCCCCTCCCTCCCCCCGCGGTAAATAAAACTAATGCAAGTCGTGCTCCTCTGTTCTTGAGAGGAAGAAAGATGCCTTCCAGAGTTCCTGCTCAGATCTGATACGTCTTGTCAGTGGCTGGCTTGTGGCTACCTACCAACCTTGTAACATTCTTGCCATGATGCCATCTATCGGTGTCGGTGCACGCGTTTGCTGAAGCTAATGGTCAGTGCAGCTCGAAAACAGCTGGAAAAAGAAGCTTCGAAAAATGGTCGTCAATGCAAATACTCCAGCTAAGGAGACTTTTCAGTTTTACGAGTGAATTCGTCCACGATTTGGGCGTATCGCTAGAACGCAAAATTCTCGTCGTAGGAAGGGTTGACATGGTATTCGAGACGTGGATTCGAACGCCGATTTCACCCCAATTTCGTTTCTACTAGAACGACGCATACTCTTCTCTTTGCTGTGCCTTGTCTACCGGGAGTAGGGAGGAAGGAGAACAGGAGGTGAAGCGTCGCATGTCAACAGGTAGGCAGTCAATTCTGTGCCTTTCCTACGACAAAGAGTCTGGATGGACCCTGCAGATGTGCCGTGCACCACGCACGACTCCACGAGCCTTGGATGGTTCGTTCGGTCGCAGTCCAATGAATCAGTGGCGCCCAGCCAGGACATGAAAATTCGGCGGGCGGCGGCGGGCGGCGATCCACAATGGAAGGAAACGCGTAACACGACGACCTTGCCTCTTTCTTTTTTTCTCTCCCTCGGCCTGCCACCGACGTTTTCTTATCGGGCCAGGCCAATCAGTGAACGCCGGCCCAATCCCTTAAATCTTCACGGCCTTTGCTAGATCCAGCCCAACAACTTTTTCCCTAAAGCGGTCTCTGTCCTTCACGCAGACGTCACCGCTCACCCACAAGCCCATGGGCGCGGCCAGCAATCAGGCAGCGGCCCGCGGTCCACCCCAATCCAGGTCACGGCTCACGAGCCACACGCCGCCCCCTCGGCTTGTCCTCTTCCTCCGGCTTTCCCTTTCGTGCAGTACAGTGCAAGCCAAAACGCTTTCCCCTCCCCCTCCCCTCCCCGTCGCCGCCCCCACTCGCGCACAAAACCCCCAAACCCCCCAAGCGCGCGGCCGCAAACACCCATCACACAGCGCAGCACGGAGCGCGTGCGTCACGCCACCGCCCGCCCACCCCATCCAGGCATCCGTCACCCGCGGCCCGCGAGCACCCATGGCGAAGGGAGGAGGAGCGCGCGAGGGCGGCGCCCTGAAGACGGCGGTGATCGTCGCGGGTGGGATCGCGCTCGCGTGGGTCACCGTGGAGACCGCCTTCAAGCCCTTCCTGGACCGCCTCCGCGGCGCCGTCTCCCGCAACACCGACCCCGCCCGCGACCCCGACCAGGAGGAGGCCCCCGCCGCCGCGGCCGAGGCGAAGGAGGAGGAGAAGGCGCCCGCACCGGCGGAGCCGTCCGCGCCGCCGGCCCCGGCCGCGGTGGAGGAGAAGGTCGAGGAGAAGGCGGCCGAGTTGGAGGAGAAGGTGGAGGAGGCCGCCGCCGCCGCCGCCAAGGCCGAGTGAAGGGGATGCCGCCCTGTCCTGTTCCTCTTCTGAATAGTATGCTGTTGGTTCTGTGAATCTGTTCTGTGATTTCGGAGCTTGTCGTTGTCATGGAATCATGGATTGATGCAGAGTTTGAACCGCATAATTTCAGTACCAGCGCCATCAGTAATCGTCTCGCTTTAGCTATGTGCCTGCTTTAGTTTTTGGCCTTTTGCTACCATTTAGTACTGTCGTTGATGGTTTGATGTGATGGCATGTTGTTTGTGTGACTGCTGACTGTTTACTTGTGATATTGCCAGCTTTTTTTTTATTAAAATAGTGGTGATTTGTCTTTTGCAGCATCAGGTGCTTGAGTCATATCATATCATTTGCTATGCTAGTATGGGGGGTGATTGCGTGCTATTACTAAGTTTTTTCAATTTTCCGATCAGATTTGTCCATTTGGTGGGGAAATGCTAGAGGTTTATTTGTTGTGCATCAGTCATTTAACTGTTCTATCATCCATCCTGTGACATATGCAATTAGGCATTCATTTTCCATGTGAAGAAGTTAGTGGCAGCTTATGTTTCCTCGGTAATAAGCTTGTTGCCTCTGTTTCTATGCTTTGTTCCTTTTGTGATGTGTCATGGACGATGCAAATTGCAACAATTAAATTCTGATATCAGCATTCACATTTAGTACCAAACTCAACTCACCTGTTTGATTGTTGGTTATATTAGTGTTTCTGACTTCTTATTGATGTGATTCTTTGTTTTTATACATGTTATTGATGCTTAGATTTAGGCTTACATTTTTCCTTGCAAATTCACCTGCCAGAGTCTAGAAGGATGTAGCCCTAATGTGCAAAAGGTGATGGAGTGGTCAAATTCCATGTAAATCACTAATGGTGCAATGTTATACATGTGAAATTATAGCACGAGTAATGACAGATAACTTTAGCACTGCAGTTTCATGCACAGGGCATAGTTTGTTAGTAACATTTTGGTTAAAATGACTGAAGTACAATTTGTGGATAACTAGTGTAGAAGCCATAATTTTCTTGTTACTTATATCACTATATGTGCCAGGGAAAAACTGTTGTGCTATTAGGATGCAGCACACGCGATGTTGAAGTTTGAAATGGAAAATAGCTTGTTATAGTAAGCTTTATAGTTTGTTACTGTGAATTTCCTGTGCTACAGTGGTGCTTTTGATTGTGTCGGATATAGCAGCCTAAGACTGTTGGGCCATTGCATGATCATATTTAATATCCGGTTCTTGCATTCTTGCATTATAAGCTTATAGCTTCATGCATACGCATAGGTCATTAATAGCATGTCTGGAACTATAATTTCTGGGGCACTACATTTTTATAAAGTTGCAGCCTTTCTACATTTTACAGAAGTTATAGGCATTAATGAAAAGGAGCAGATTGTAGATGCACCCAAGAAATGGACACTAAATGCTAGATGTCAAATTTTAAATTGAAGCGGTGTTATTTTTAGTAAACTAATAATTGGTCTCCTACTCTCCTGAGTTCTTCCTGCAATTCAGTGTTGGATGTGGTGTCAAAACACAGGTAAGGCTATGGTATTAACATGATTAAGTCGTAGGCTCCATGTTCATGCACTTGTACATGGTCAATGTCTCTCTAGGATTGAGCAACTCTGTTGCTCAGGTTGTTCTGAATTTATAATATCTACGCCAAGTGAAGTAGTTGTTCTGTTAAACCAAGTAATAGTTCTCAATGTTGTTACTTGATTAAGCACTAAAATTTGAGATTCAACTCAGTACAGAAGTTTGCTACCAAGTGCAGTTCTTATCATTGTTATGCTAGTATATGGTGATTGCATGTTATTACGGCCTATTTACTTCTCCGATCTGCTGTGTCCAATTGGTAAGGGGAATGCTAGAGATTTATATGCTATGTGCCACTCCTTTGTTTGTATTGTCATCCGTGCTGTGTGATAGGCACTTCAGGCGATGAAGTCCCAACTAGCTTTAGTTCTGAATAATACTTTTACTCTGTTGCTCTTAGTTCTGTTTATATTTTCTATGCTTATTTCCTTTTTGTTGTGTGTCTATGGATGATGCAAATTGCAAAGTTTGAATTCTTATAATAGTACCCGTGTTTAGTACTAAGTTCATCTTGCTGTGTGGTTGCTGTCTATATTAGTGTTTTGTCTATGTTATTGATTTTTTTGTTCATGTTATTGATGTGATCCTTTATGTCTATACATGTTATTGATGCTTGGAAACAGGGTTAATTTTTTTCCTTGCTAGTTCACCTGCAGAGGCTATGCAAGTTGCTAATAGTTCAATGTCATAGAAATCAAATTGAAGCACAAGCAATGCCAGATAATTTAGCATGGCCGCACTGTAGTTTGTGCACAGGGCACAGTTTGTTATTAGAACATATGGAATAAAATAATTGAAGCACAATGTATGGATAAGGATAACTAATGACAGAAGCCATGATGTATCATTATATGTGCCAGGGCAAAGCTAGTGATGTGATTAGGATGCAGCACATGCTGTATATTGCCGTTTGTAACGGAACTAACGTTATATAAGTATGGTTAGCTTTATAGTTTGTTCCTGCGAACTTCCTGGGCTATATTTGCTTATTGGGTACGACATCTGAGTACACGTATATTAGGCATTGTGTGATCACATTTATTGGTCTTGCATTATAGCTTTGTGCGTAACACATCATTGACTGCATCGAGTACAGGTATATTAGGCATTGCATGATCACATTTGTTGGTCTTGCATTATAGCTTTGTGCATAACACATCATTCATTGATAGCATATTATTGATATTTTTTTGTACTATTACATTTTGATAAAGTTGTGATGGTTTCTGCTTTTACAGCAGTTTAAGTTATAAATGTAAATACAGAGCAGTGGATTGTAGATGCGCCCAATCAATACTAGTTGCTGGATGTTAAATTTTGGAATTGAAGTGGCATTATAACTAATAATTGGTCTTGTGAGTTTTTTTTAATACAGTAACACACTAGTTGTGTTGGGTGTAGCGTCAAAAAATGGGTAAGACTTTGTTATTAGCATTGTTAAGCCATAACTTCAGACTTCATTCACTATGCATGTGATGTCTCTCTAAGATTAATCCTCTATCATCTGCTGTTTAAATTTCTACTGTTGACATTTTACTTTTGCATGTCCGATGGTTTCTACTTCCCACTTGGCTCGTCTGTGTTGCCCTTGGCTCAACAGTTAACCTATGTTGATCTCTAGATCCTAACTGCTGCACTTGAAGCATCTGTTTCTAAGAAAATTATATGATGCAATTTTTTTATTCAGAACAATATGGTTGAATTGTGAAATTTCACATAAATTCTTGCACAACAATGATTTACATGTGATGGCAGAACACAGAACTACAAAAAACTTGACAATAGGTGTGATTTTGGCATTTATTTAAGCATGTCATGATGAAGTACAAAATCATGCTGTTGTTTTTAAACTCATTTAGTACTGCTATTGTATACCTAATCATTGACTGTTTGCGTATTGTTATAACTGATAAATTCTTTTGACTTATAGACAGCTTGTGACCTTTGGTTCCTCTGTTTTAACATGCAGTGACTGTTCCAGGCACATCCATGTGCCAACTAGTAGGAACCCATAGGAAATGGATGGCCGTTTCATAGCGTAACTGTTAATGCCTGCATATGTTCACTGTCGTATCTTCTTTTTTATTAGATACAATCCCGTGGAAGATGGTCAATGGTCTTATGACTGATTATTGCTTGCCAAAAATATCTGTTGTGTTCTGGATTTTAGTTGTGTTGGATAATAGACCATTATAAACATAAGATAGTTTGTTGATTCAATTTATCTTGTGATTTCCATTTTTTTAAGACTTTGTGATTTCCATGTTTTTTTAGGACTTTGCGATTTCCATGTTGAAAGCAGAAAAAAACTTAAGATTTGCACTGTTTTTAGTCATTGGTTCATCGCATAGGATGTCGTTGAATATGAGTTCTTGCACTGTTTCAGCACCATGTCAAAATAGCTACATTCTCCAGAGAATGAAATATTAAGATTTGCCAGATGAGGGAACTGTATATATTGTGATTGTTGGCCACTTTATTTGTTTTACGGGCTTGGACTGTTGGATTTCTTATTTAGTGAACTATAAAATATAGGTGATAATGGTTAACCTTGTAGAAGATGCTAGCCAAGTAGATTTTGAGATTCCAAGTGCCTTTTTTGGATAAATATGTTCTGTCAATTTTGTATGATGGCATGTGTCCCAGCATGGTTCTGATGTATATGAGAGAGCATTTTGTTCTCAGGTCACCGTGACAGTGTGACCAGTACACCAGTATCTGTTTTGAAGCTGGCAATGCCTTACTGTCTGCATTTGTTGTAAACTAGAACTGCAACAGTATGTTCTATGGAGCTTTGCTATAGCTCATCGTTCTGATTGAATGGTTTATTAGTCCTATTGCTGTCTTGGCATGTGATGTCTGGAGTTTTTTTAGGTTCAATTCGTTTGTGAATTCACAAGTTTTTTACGGATACTATGGCATGGTTAATGACCTGAACATTGTATTGGAATATTTGGATTCACTTGGTTAAATTGGTTATTGAATCCAAAGATCGTTGGACTATGCATTGTGTCTAAACAATCTCATGGATGGTAGCAAGCATCGATATTGCAAATCCCAAACTTGTTTTTTCCTTTTTGAAACAAGGAGTTGACACCTGACTGGCCGAAGGTAGAATGAACTTCTGTCGTTGAGTTCTTGTTCGAAAATAGAAATCTTGTGCGTAATTTTGCTTCCAGGTGACACCATTTCTACACGTAAAACGACATCTATGAAACACCTGAGTGAAAAGAGAGGC
The DNA here is from genome assembly GCF_000263155.2 of Setaria italica. Lineage (NCBI taxonomy): Eukaryota > Viridiplantae > Streptophyta > Magnoliopsida > Poales > Poaceae > Setaria > Setaria italica. The sequence continues at coordinate 36,327,553 of NC_028450.1, forward strand.
TGGGTAAATATTGACGACTTGCTGCGTTTGATTTCTATGCACAATTTGCCGTTTATCTGGAGGGAAACGATATTTTTATCGAAATTTTCGTTTGGGCGTCCAGCGCTGTCGTGAACCGGCGGCCTCAACAAATTCATTTCACTGAGACGAAGCGTATCTATATTTTATTTTATTGTATTTTTTTAAAAGAAGCGTATCTGTATTTTCTCCAGCTCATTTACTCCTAGTGAACTTGCAAGGAGAAGATATGGCTCATTTATACACATTATACTCCTAGAGTAGTAGACGATTTCTTTTTTATTTGATATGGCCCGTTGGACACTCTGCTGGGTTCGAATAAATGCCTAGTGAACTTGCAAAGATTTGCTGCTTTGCACGCAGATATCTGGTTTTGGACTAGTGCAGAGAGAGCCCGCCGTTTTGCCCTTCGAAAGCGAGCTCCACGCGCTATATCTTGCGTGCACAGCTGCCACCAAACCACGACAAGCCCCCGGCCGCATTCGCAGTTGGCACCCGAGCCGCAGCCTCCACGGTGACAAGAGTCAAGAGGTGCAAGAGATGGGGAGCAACCCGGCGGCCGCCGACCTGACGATCGCGCTGATCCCGGCGGCCGGCGACTTGCCGGTCGCGCCGATCCCGGGACTCGCCGGCTCATCTTCGTCGTCTGCGGCGGTGCAGCCGAGGAGGAACGCGTACTCCGTCTTTCAGGTACTCCGCGCCCTGGTCTACGGCGCGCCGGTCATCGCGGTCCTCGAAGACGGGTACCCGGCCGGCGCCGAGGAGAGGCAACGGCTGGCGGTCCGAGGGCGCGTCCGCGGCTTGGTGGTGGGGACGATGAACAGCTACCTGCGCGCCTGCGGCCGGATCCCGATGGTATGCCCGGAAGACTCCTTTGACCTCAACGCCGCCGCCGCCGCGCCGCCGAACGACACCCAGCTGCCCCCGCCGGTGCGCGGCGGCGGCGGCTTCCCTTTGATCTGCGCCTACTGCAACTGCGGGTTCTGCTTCGGCGTGTACGAGGTCCCCTGGCTCATCCCTCCCCCGGGGTACGTCTGCGCGGAGCTCCCCGTGCCGGCCACCGCCGACCTTGTCGCGTTGCCGGCGGTGGAGCCCCTGTACGGCCGCGGCGCGCTCCCGGGCCCGAGCAGTGCGACGCCGCCGGTGGCAGCGCGGCTGCTGGTCTGCTCGAATCAGCACCACTTCATGGTCGCCATGTCCATGCTGAGGCTCGCGCGCCGCGCACCGTCGCTGGTGTGGAGGCGCCCTTCTTCCCTGGGCGTTCTGCCCGCCGTCGTGGGCGGAGCTGGCGGTGGTAGCCTGCAGCAGCGTCGCCGTGCCACGGCGCGTCCTGCGGCGGAGCCGCGGGCCTCCTCCGCTGGCGCTAGCAGTAGCAGGAACCTCGTGATGCCCGGGGACGAGGACATGGTCCAACTCAGCTTGCGTCACAATCATAACCCTCTAAATTTATCTCTTGGCTGGCGGTGAAGGCGGCGGCGGAGTCTGGCCGGAGTCGTCGTCGTCGGCCGGTGGCGCTTGTGAACGCATGCATGAAATTAACATCTTCTTGCGCGGTAGAAGCTATCCAGAATCAACTCCTATGGTCATCTCAGTGTTATCAGCATCATCTTCGTCTCTGCAGTCTCCAAATTTTTAGCTTTCAAATTTCAATTTGTGTTTGTTACCATCTGTCGAGTCGTGACTGTCAAGCATGTATCGGACTATATATCAGCGACATTACCATGTTTCTTGTCAGCTTTTATCGGTGAAATATACTCTATGGGGTTCTAAATGATAACTGGAGTCTTGACGAAATCGGTCATCGATTGAGGATTGTCTCTCTGTTCATTTAATTGTATGCTGTATGCATTGACACATCAAGCTGTACACGCATAAACCCAATAGTAACAAGATTCATTTGACGTCCACCCAAGAAATTTCAGATACGACCCACAGACAGAAACACTGATACGATAATTCATCTATGCATAAATTACCGATGTGCTTTCCTAGTCAACGTAGGGTTGTTAGACTATTTGACGATAAAGAATAGGCTACTATTATCAAAAAATCTTTTAGAGCACCCCAAAAAAAATTAGCAGATGCCCAATTTAACTTTCATATTGGGAGAGTGGTCAAACAGTATCTACCTTCCCCTTTCCCAGTAATTATTAGGATAAACCAATAATTCACCGCAACTCTTTCCAAATAAATGAGTTGTGACTCTCCTGATACGGTAGTTGTATTGTGATGAGATTATTGGAAGACTGCAAAAGCAACTTTTTCAATAAAAATGAAAAAAAATATTATGATATCCTCATTAACTAGTTATTGGGAAACATTTATGGTTGTTAGCCTATTCTTTTCAGAGTGGCATCAAGTTAATTTGGAAAAAAAAATGGGATGCAAATTCTTCCTATGTAACTCCTACGAGTACTACGACTTAACTTTATCGATAAAGAGTCTAAAACCATTACATCAAATGATACGATTGAATCAAAATCATCATTCCAGCCTCTGAGTAACTAAGACACACGGGAAAAAAAAACCTACCACTTCACCTGGTAGCCATAAACACGTACTTGCTGGAAACAGGAGGCCTGGGCGCATAGCCCTTTGGTTCAGGAACAGATGAACTAAAGCAGGTAGGAGCCACCAAGACATGGCGAACGATAGCCATGCAGCATGCTCCCAGGGAAGACTGGAAGTTGTGGTCGTTCCGGTGAGTTGGTCCTGAGGAAGTTGTAGTCGTGATTCGTGAAGAGGGTTTTGCTGGGTTTAATTTTCTTCCCCTCAAAACCGTATAGTTGGTTGTTGAGTTGAGTTGATTAGTTTGTTTGGTCATCATATTTCGACCGAGTTGGCTTAGTTGTGTTGGAGAGTGGTCAGTTAACGGTTGTGGTACCGAAGTTACGTTGAATTGTCCTTATGTGGTTCTAGGACTAGTTTTCAATTAAAAAATAAACTGACTCTTATTTTTATTTTTTGAGGAAACAACTCTTATTTTTAATATACCCTTAGCTTCCAATAAAAATCAGAGAAAAGTTTTTACCTCTTTTTTTTAAAAAGAAAAGAATGGTGGTCATCAATAGTCACATACGTTGCATGACAAAAAATGTAAAATTATGGAGCTGTTTGGTCCCCAACCTCGCCACGCCACATGTTGTGGCGGCTGTGGCGGTGGAAATCGGCGCCACAAGCCGTGGCGTGGCTCTCCATGGCCGGGCACCAAGCACGCCCTATATGTATATGTATATATGACCACATGCATTATCTTAGTCGTTGATTTCTCTACATACAACTATTGATCTCCTCACCTACCCTTGTACTTCAAACCTACTCATAATTCATCTTACCGTTAATTCAAAAATAAATGATCCCAATAGCTAATGTGGTCACATGCACACATGAAAAGTCCGCCCCTGTTACATGACAAAGATAAGCTCGGACATCAAAAGCTGCTAAATTACCCACGCAACAAATAAGCACAGCTCTCGCCTCCTGCTAAAATTTGTACGCGCTGTGGGGTGGTCCTGTAACCTGTGTCGATGCATGGCGCGCATGACCCTTCCCGATCGACCCCTGCCGGCGACGCTCCTATATGTAACGGGCCACCACGGCCGCAGCGAGCGAATCCCCGGCGAGCTCGCTCCACCGTTAATTCTAGCTCGGTGGCTTTGCCCGTATAGGTGGGAATCGATCTTTGTGTGTGAGAGTACTGAGTAGAGCTGTGCTTTGCTTTGGGGGCTCATCTGCGTGCACGACGATGGTGGTGCCGCCGGCGTCGCCGCCGGTGCAGCGTCCGGACTCGCCGCCGGCGCCGGTGCCGGTGGCTGGTCCCCCGATCCGGATGGCTCCACTTGATCCGAACCCCGCCTTCTGGGCGAGGTACCGCATGGGCTTGGAACGCCTCCTGGACTTCCTGGGGCTCGGCCTCGGCGGCAGGCCGGAGTCGCCGTCACCCTCCTTTGGGGACTGGATCGATGATGGCCGCTCAAAGCCTCAAACCGTGGATGAGGAGTGAGCTCTTGTTGATCATATCGAGCGACTAACAACCTTGGGCAATGCCGTTCTCGATATTCATCTGAACGTGCGAGTATGTTATGTTAGCGGCTATGTACTTCATTTCGCAAAAATGGTAATAAAATAAAATATTTATGTGTGCTTTCGTATTATATATTTACTATACGATAAGTCCAAGTTTTTTCTCTATATATGTTACTGGATAATCTATACTTGACAATAACCAGTAAAGTTTAAATTTGTATTCTTCGACACTGAGAATCTCATCTTTATTTCACTCATCACTGGACTCTTTTGTGTAGCATATGGCTAATTTCCTCAAGGCTAGCAGGATCATTTCCTCAGTCAATGCACAACCCCCTCGAAGTAGATGTTCATTTCTTCATGTGATGATGTATCTAGCTCATTGTATTTAGTTTGTGTCCATGTGTTTCTTCATTCCAAGGCTACATACATGCATATGCAACATAGTTCTAAATTCTATTTTTTTTGTTGTTGACTACATTTGATGGGTTGTCAAATTCATCAGATGTGAGGGGAGTTTCATTATGCACAATTACCAAGTTCTCACACTTGATAACTGTGCAATGAAACTGTGCGTTAGGAAGGACTGGCCTAACATGTTTCGGTATCATTCAGCAACAGATGCTCGATATTTCCAAGTATTTTGATTTCTAGCCCATTTGAACCTCATGATGACACTCTCTTAAAAATTTTGCAGTTCTAATTCGTTATCGGTTACTAACTTCCTTGTGTTTGTCCTTTATTGCACGTTGGCATGCACACGCTTATTCCATGTGTTTTTGTGCTTGTCTTTTATCACATGTTTCCATGCACGCACGTGCATTTCCCCTATATATTGCCATGTGTTTATGTTGCCAAGGCGGCGCCAAGATTTGACTCGTTTTTTTCATGAGGGTGGTAAGGGGGTTGGCTACCATGCTTGCATATATTAGGTGATAACACCTTGTATATTGCCCCTGTATCGATTTATCTCTAGGCTTAATGAGATTTGTATTAACAAACAGGGACGAAGCCAGGATGAAATGATTGGGGTGGCCATTAGCAGGATCTTAAGTATAATCTTCAGTTATGTGTATTAACTAACTGTAGAGTATTATGAACTATGTGTGTTGGGGGGGGGGGGGGGAGGAGGAGTTGTGGCCCTGTTAACAAATCATTAGGTAGATCAACTTCATGGAAATGTCGATCGATTACCCCGCAAACATTTCCAAAGCCAAATAGACGGCAACCACAAAAGAAATATCATAGTGATATATGAATGTGTAGACTTGAATATAGAAATGAACCATGAATGATGAATCTCTTGTAACCGTTTTAATAAGAATCGATCACAGTGAGATATACCTTGGTCAAAGTTTTTGCTACACCACTGTAGGTTTAACATTTTCATGGTTCTTCAAGCTTAAAATAATGAGGAATAATGGGTCTGATTATTAACACTCGCCAATGTTTCGATATTATACTATAAACCCGTATGCATGCTAGAGGTAGTGATTGATTATGCTTGAAACGCCAAGATTTTTAAAAATAAACCATAAACCTACATGTATGCTAGGTAGTGATTAATTATCCTTGAAACGCCAACGTTTCAATATTAAATAACGCTTGAAAACGGCTTTATATGCAATGATGGCCGGAGCGCCGGGTTCCTCTTGGCAAGCTTCCTGCTCGCTCAGGCGTCGAACCCTCCCTCCCTCGTCGAGGATGTTTCCTTGGTGGTTCCTGTCAATCCCAAAAAAGAAAAAAATCACTGTGACAAAAAGGAACCGAGACAAACGGTCCTCTAGCGCCTTGCCATGTCTTTTCCTCGCTCTAACATTATAAAACAGTTCCGGATTTCCGTAAATGTTGGGCTTGGGGTTTTTTGTCATTGAGGCCCATTAACGTTTTCAAACTATGGGCCAACAACGGTCATAACAGCAATTGGACCTAGTGATTTGTCCATTTCCTCAAAACAGTTGGGCCGGTCTATGCTGCCGCCGTGGCCCCCGTGAAAAAGGAAGAGATCCGTGGTTGATGGTGGAATGGCCCAGCCCAGAAACTCAACTTTGCGTCCCATCAATGAACAGCTGGGGCAGGCATGGGCAGCTTGTGAAGACGCTGCTGGCGAGGGCGTTCGCCAAGCGTGCCTGGGTTCGATCCTGCATCGGACCTAGATGCCTTACTGGAACTTTTCTCCAATTGCGCTCAGATTAGTTCTGAATTCGCTAGGGTACACACGCGTGTATATAAGTGGAACTGCGTGTTTCCGTGCAGGGAAGATTTAGACCTTCAAATCTCCTCCACAATCTCTTCCACAAACGTCTGTATAGACCGCACGTATGTGTGCGCGTGTGGTGTGCATGTGAACTGTGTTGGCTGTGTCGTGCGCGTCCTTATTGTACTTAAAAAAAGTATGGCAGCTCGTTCGCTTCGCTTGAAGAAAAAGATCAAGAGACGCCTTTCTTCCACTCGGAACTAGAGAAAGCGATGCGTACATTGTTGCCAACAAGCAATTGATTGCCATCAACAGCGTACAGTTTTCAGACGCTGCACATGCTAGTTTCTTGCAGACGAAAGGAAGCTATCGCTGTTCCGGCGTACGACCGATGTGTCAACTCGGGCCTGCTTGCATCGGCCCCGAAAAGGATCGTTCGTGAAGGAAGTGTCGGGTTTCAAAACACTATATGGCACAGGTACGACATCGGTTACGCATATTTGTCATGTCGAGGTCATCACAAATGCCCCAGTTCATTAGCAGGAGACCCTGTACTGTACATTATCTCTCGTGGAGCCAACCCACCACGCGCACAAACCTGCTAGCGCTAGACAAACGTTGCTTCCACGTGAGCGCCACCGCCACGGCCCAAGGCCATACGCCCATACCATACTAGCCATGCCCGGCCGCATCTGTCCCACCCCTGCCGTCGTGTTCCCCCGCGCGTACGTGCGGGTGTGCATGCCCATCATGGCAAGTGGCAAACCGCGCTTCGGCTCGGCGCGGGTCCTCTGCTCGGCAGCCGGTTTCAGCTTGCCCGGCCACGGCATCCTCGTGTCCAGCGCACCCGCGCGCGCGGGGCGTTTGGTTTGCTTGGCACGACGTCGTGTCGCCGTCGCCGACCGAGCCGTGCGCCATTAGAATATCTGATCGCTCGACACGACTCCACTTGGGCAGGTGGTCGGTGGCCCCGAACGGATCTGTGCTATGCCGGCCGAACCATCGATGATTGGAGGAATAGTTGCTCGTACTTGGACCAGTACGAGCGTGCACGGTGCACCTGTAGTGGCGTGTGCGCGTACTCGAAAGGAACAGTTTGTGACGAAGGGTGTGGTCTGCCGATTGGCCGATTTGGCCATGTGCCCATTCCCGCGAATTCATGGCGTCGAACCGAATGCTCACATGGGAACGCACTGTTTGCTGCACGGCTAGGGTGCGCCCGCTGCTGCTAGCCACCGGTGCCACGCGCTGTAGCCGGGAGATGGATGGGTGGCGCCGGCCGCCGGCCGCCGGTGATGATGTTGAGCGCTCCTGCTAGGCGCTAGCGACTTTTCAGCGGGTCCTCCGGCAGGAAACACGGGCGGATGCAGACCGATCCAGATTTTTCTTTTCCGTGGATCTCATGCCAAGGCACAAGATTTTGTAACACTACGGGATGAGCTACACATACTGTACAGCGATGAACTCAACATAGAGCACGTTGATGGGCTCGTGTATGTGCAAGTTTTGGATTAGCTTTCCATCCGTAAGGACAGTTGAGACTGCCGAGAGCAACACTGGTCCTCCCAGAAAAAGGTGATTGCCACGGAAATCAGTTCTTCTCCAACCACACAATTCGCATGGGACCAGTGTTGCAAATTGGCACTACAGCCAAGCAGCGCCAAGGCATGATGTCCGAGCAAAGAGAGGAGCACGCTCGCCCTTGCTCGCCACATCTTTTGTGTGAATCGGTTTGTACGGGGTCAGCCGGGACAATCTTGGCCGGGGCAGTTAGCGAGCAGGCAGCCCAGAAGCGAGCAAACGCGACACGAGAGCCGTATGTGCGCCGAGTCAGAAAACCACCACAGGTAGTCAGCTAACCCAAAAAGTTGCCGTTCGACGATATGTTATTTCCGCCAAAAGCACCATGACATGGTTTTACAACAGCACGCGAGGGGGGGACGGAGAGACGACGCCAACGCAATGACAGACACGCACGCGCGGCCAGGCATAGGCACGGCCACTGACGCCAACCACGACGACGGCCGCCGGCAAGCCTACGCCGGCGACGACTAGAACACGGAGAAGGAAACACAACTCGGGGACGGCCCAGAGATCAGCGCCATGGGCACGCACACTACACTGACAAATTCGTCTACTTGTACTTGATGGCACCTCGATCTAGCAATGGCACTGCAGTATTAAGCCGTCTCTGTGCCCAAATGCTCTCTTTCCTGTCTAAAGACTGATGACTAACCATAGATAGGTAGATGGGGACTTGGTAGGACGATTACCATCTTCTCTCTTCCTGATTTTTCCTCCCATTCCTGCCGGTAAGTATGGGCGATCGCCTCAGCTCCGCAAGCGGCTAGAACTTGTTGTTGTACCAGAAGACGCCCTTGCGGTCCTCGGGCTCGACGTAGATGCACTCCCTGGCCTCGCGCCAGGTCGCCTTGGCCACGGGTGTCGGGTCGAACTGGTAGTACTCGCCGAGGATGGGCTTGATCGCCTTGGTGGCCTCCATGGCGTGGTAGTGCGGCATGGTGGAGAAGAGGTGGTGCGCGACGTGCGTGTCCGTGATGTTGTGGAACACGCGGTTGAGGATGCCGTAGTCGCGGTCCATGGTGGCCAGCGCCCCGCGCAGCCAGTCCCACTCGCTCGAGTCGTAGTGCGGGAGCGCCGGGTGGGTGTGCTGCAGGTAGGTGATGAGCACCAGCCACGCGTTCACGATCAGCAGCGGCACGGCGTAGATGCGCACCACCCACCAGAATCCGAACGTCGCCGCCAGCTTGTACAGCCCGAACGACACGGCCATGACGCCGGCGTCAGAGATGAAGATCTGCATGCGCTCCCGGTCGTTGTAGATCGGGCCGTAGGGGTCGTAGTGGCAGGCGAAGCGCGGGTAGGGGCGCCCCGACGCGTTGGTCGTCAGGTACAGCGGCCACCCGAGGGTGAGCTGCACGACGATGTGCAGCAGCCGGCCGACGGGGTTGTTGTACACGTACGGGGTGTACCACGGCATAGCTTCCTTCTTCTTGGGGACGAACACCTCGTCACGCTCCAGGGAGCCCGTGTTCGAGTGGTGGCGCCGGTGGCTGTACTTCCATGAGAAGTACGGCACCATCAGCGACGAGTGCAGCACCAGGCCGACGATGTCGTCGAGGAGCTGGTAGTCGGAGAAGGCATGGTGGCCGCACTCGTGCGCGATGACCCACACGCCGGTGCACACGCAGCCCTGCATGATCCAGTAGAGCGGCCAGGCGGCAAAGTGGAGAGGGCTCGGGAGCGCTGGGATGAAGACCAGCGCGAAGTACAGGAGCGCAGCGACGATGACGAGGTCATAGACCACGTAGGAGAAGGACTTGATCACCGAGCGCTCGAAGCAGTGAGGTGGGATGGCCTTCTTGATCTGACCCAGCGTGAATGGTGGCTTGTCCACTGGTGAGCGCTGCATTGCAGCACCACCGGCAGCACGGCCGAGCAGCTCCTGCTTCTCCCGCTCCTTCTCCGTCATCCTGCCACCAGCACCCATTTTGCTGCAGACAACAAAACACAGATGATCAGACGACAACTTGAGATTAAATTATGCCCAGGGAAGTGTGAATCAAGAACAATTTTGTAATGACATCAACCGAACCAAAACTGCCATGAACGAAAAATATCTAGCAACCTGGCTCTTGTTCCCTTAGTCGCTTAGATTCTAAGAGTGCACGGGAGGAGCATCAACCACACAGACACATTAAAAAGAAAACAAGGCACGAGGGCGTCTCCATCCACAAAGGTGGCAGGGATGCCAGACATGATGCGATGCTGACACTTTCTTGGCTAAACATGATTAAAAATATTCCTACGTGACATAGCAAGTTGGGGATTGCATCCATCGCAGCAGCATGTGCTGAGCCCATGGCTTCTGTTCAGAATTCAGATTCGCTTTCCTGAGTGCACCATGAGTTCACATGCGCTCTGCTTCAGATCTGCCTAAAGCTGTACTTCTGAATTATACCGCACAAAACTAACGAAATGAAAAGTTTTACAAGACCCAGGATGGTAAAAAAAACGATGTTGATCGATCAAATAAGTGGAAGGCCTTGTCACTTGTGATGTTACGTGCCACTGACCAATCCTAAAATCCCCTTGAGAAACATGTGAGGCTGCACAAGTTCACATAATTGGACGGCTAGCTTTTTGTTTGTCAAAGTACTTATGAACCCCAGGAAAGCAGCACGCAAGAGATATTACAAGCACCAGAAACGTGTGGAGAAGAGATTCATGGCAAGTTGGGACGAAAATAAATGGTACCACATCTGATATGATAAGGTCATCAAATCCTACCACACACATTGGATGGTCAAATCTAAGCTGCCCAATAACCATCCAGCAGCAAGGAAATCGTTGCCCCTGTACGAGCGGTCAGTTTTGACAAGTTAGCAAATCTGAATCTGAAGTCTTAAGGCTTTCATTTCTCTATCCACCAACCATTCAGAGCTCAGCTCAGATGCAGCCAGTACTCATCTGCGCGTGCAACTACTCACTAGGTGCTACAGAACAGTGGTTGAGATCAAGGAACGTTACTAAATCTAAGAAACCGTTAGCTTCTGCGCAAAAAAAAGAGAAAGATTCAGTTTTTAGTCTTTCTTCATGAAATCGTTGTCCCTGTCCAAAACCTTTGGTAGTGCACCATCCACTATGGTTATGGTGAACAGTGAACATGTGCTCCACAAGGCGTACTCAGATGCTGTCTGTCTCCCATGGCCAAAATGATTCGAACGTGTCCGGTCTACCGGCCAACTATGCCGTCCAGGCGGAGACAAATCTGATCTGTCGATGGAGACGTTCGGCTGTGCTGATCCTACGCATTAATTCCGACTAGACGAGGTCGCCCGACTGATTAGGATCCCTAACTTCCTGATTGGACAGCAAGAGCGAGGCAAAACGAGCAAATGGCAAACGGCACATGGCGGCTGCCATGGCCATTTCCTAGCATAGTAGAGAGCATCACAAATTCACAATTCACAGCACCAGTATGGCAGCATAGCACAGCAAGTTGCAGACCAGGCCAAGGTGAAGGCCAGTCACCAGTAACCAGAGGGCCCTTGCAGCAGTCTTCAAATCTCACCGCGCCCAGATCTGCTGATCAATTATTCCAAACAAAAAAAAAAGGATCTGCTGATCCACGCCCCTGGACACTTGTCCGAATCCAGCTAGGTTATTTTATTCTACGGCTAAAAATGGTCTAGCAATTGGGAATTGCCAAAAAAGAAATCCGCGCACCGGTGAGGCAAGCCATCATGTGGTCCCGGAATTCGGTGCCACACTGCCACCCCTGCCGGCGGTGACCCCTGCGCCCTTGTACCGTTGCGCCGGCAGAGCCCAGGCGCGCACGCCGCACGATATCATAATGTACTCCATCCAACTATTGTCAGTAGCAGTGAGGCGGAGTAGGTGAATCTTTCTGCGCCGGTTTTGGCACTACGCGGGGAGGAAAGAGACGATCCCCACCGTCCAGATGCATCCAACGGAATCTGACGGCGGCGCGTCGTTAATCACGATGCTATCTTTTCTAGGTCAGGCACCACCGTACTACGCGCCGCCGCCCGCCGGCCGCGGAGCGCGTGACGCCGTAACTGAGATTGAAAGAAACACCCGCTATTTCTTTTCTATTCAAAGTTCCTAGCACGAGAAAGCATATGCCTTTTTCGTCTGGAAAATAAGAGGTTTTTTTTTAGGGCAAGGAAAATAAGAGTTTTTTATACATGACCAAAGCAACATTTTGCTTCGTCGATGCGACGATTGCTCGTGCAGCGGAAAGGTCAATTCTTTGAGTGCAGTCATCGCCAACTCCGCGCTTAGCGCATCAGTCATCAGTAAAAAAACAGAGAGGCTGAGCATCATTGACGCCCAACATGGAGGGGCCAAGGCGAAAGGACCAAAGGAGGCCTGCCTTTGTTGGCCAAAAAAAAAAAGTTGTGAAGGTAGCTGCTTTTATCTCCACAGGATTAACGGGAACTGCAAAAAGTTTGCGGCGAAAGGTGGCATGTCAGGTTTCCCAAAACGAGTGGCAACGGCACGAGGGGCGGATATCATGGTCCCATACCGCGGGGAAATATCTGAGGAGCGGCATGGCTCGCTGAATCCTACAGATCTGGTGGGAAACGAGCGTGCTTCGTCACGAATCATTTGGGCCAATCTACATCGGAAGGTGTCGCGGGTGCCCGGTGGCGAGATCGACGTCGAGCTCCAACGGCAGACCCCACGGAGAACTACCGCGTCCCCATTACATCCCCCCAAAACCGAACGCTGCGGATCGACGACCAGCTCCGCCAGCCCCCGGCGGAATCGACAGCGAGCCACGATCCCACGCCGGCGAGCCGGCTGCATGTTCCCGAGCCCAACACGCCCCCAAAACCAAACTCCGGATAAACGAAAAGGCAATCGATTCCTCACCAATCCACACCGAATCAGAGCAATCTAGGAAACAGTGGCAGGGGGGAATTCATTGAGGAAGGCGAATGCGGGGGGCACCTGAGACTGAGGAGGACGGCACACGCAGCCGCTTCGGGTCGGAGCAGATCAGGCGGACGCCGCGGCCCTCGTCCCTCCCCTCCTCTCCTCGAGAGGAAAACGAGTTGTGGTGTGCGGGGATTTGTGGGGGGAGGGACCCTGCCCCCCTTCCATTTAAAAGGGTCCCCCCCCCCCCCCCCACCCCACCCCCCCTGGAGAGTGGGCCCGCCCGCGGCTCTGTCCAGATGGGACGCACTAACCCACGTCGGCGACGGTGGGAAATCCGGCCCCGTCCACGTGGAGCGCCCTGTTTCGCTGGCTCCTCCGGCGGGGCGTGACCCGGATGGCGCGACGGCGGGCGCGGGCCGTCCGTGCCTCGCATCCGACGGACGGCCGCGCGCCTCAGCATTTTTTAGAATCTTGTTCTCAAGATTTACAATGTGTAATGCAGCGTCATCTGCAGGACCGTTGGCGTTGAGCTACACGTAGCAGCATTTGTGGTTAGGTGTAGATATTTTTTCCCCCACGAGTCAACCCAATCGTATTTGGTATGGAGGTTTCAAAACAAGAACTCTCATTAGATATGGTTGGTTTACTTGTACACACGTATTACATGTTTGCACGCACCTAGCTACATCCCTGATATAGTAGGGCTGCTGCAGTAGCCTTGCGATTCTTTCTAGTTTCTAGCACACGCAAGTTAGGCCTGTTAGTCCGATGTCACATCAAATATTTAAAGTTCATGTCACATCAAATATTTAGACATCAATTAGAAGTATTAAATATAGATTAATTATAAAACTAAATTGACAAATGAAGGCTAATTTGTGAGACGAATCTATTAAACCTAATTAGTCCACAATATGATAATTAATTTTATAATTAGTGACATGAATTTTTTAGTTATCAAATAGCCGACGCCCCTAAACGCCTCGACGTGACGGTGAACCGGGGGCCGTAAGCACGTGACGGCGTGTGGCGAACTCGATCAGCGGATCGCGCGCGCACGTGGCTGCAGGATGCTCTGGGAGGTCGGCATCCTCGTCGGCCCTCGGGCAATCCGCCCGCGCGCCCGCTCGTGTTTTCACTGCGCCCGACGAGGTAAAACGTCGCGTCCACAGATCATTCCGTTTTGTCACAGTGGTGGCTGATGCACGCCGAGACAGAAAATTCAGAGACCCTGATGGTGATCGGCGACTGATTGGGACCCTCCGATGATAACACTGATGCGGTCAGCGACGAGATGCGAAAACGAAACCCTCCTCTGTTAATTAATTGTTCTTTTTGTTTACTGGATGGATGGCATGCGTGGTTTTGCCTTTCAGCTGCTTTTGTCGACGTGAAAACCATTGGTGAGGTGGAGATATTCTTCCGTTTCGCGGCCGGACAAAGCTCACCGAGTTAGTATATCCGGTTTGCTGGAGACTTGAAAATTACGATATCGGTGGCAACTTGTGAGCATGTGCCCAAGTTGCCATATACAACTACCACCACAAATATGTAACTACTACAACCCACCACTACCACATATACCTCGCCTCGCCGCTGCATTGTCCATCAACTGGCTACTTGCATTACAAAACTGCAACGCCGATGTCGGGCGGCGGCTACATGTACATGCAGAGATTCTTGTCCTGTGCAGCTTCAATCCCTGCGAATTTTTGGCTGATCTTTGGCATATGGTGCAGCCATGCAGGATAACCTTCGTTCAGCAGCGCAACACCGGTTACCAACCCACGGTGTCGATCGGCCGAAGCAGGCAGCGAGGTGTGGCGTTGTACAACCCGTGACGGGGATCAAGCATGTGACGTGATCATCTACAAAAATTGTGTGTGTGTGTGGGGGGGGGGGGGGGGGGGGGGGGTAGCCCACGGATTAGGTTCCCTAACCAGGCATCTCTAGCTAGGTTGACGCAACTGGTTGGGAAATCAGCACGAAATCAAGTGAACTCACGGATCGATTACAGCTAGCTATGCCTTCAGACGGCCGGCCATTATATTACAGATAGGAGGAGGCTCAAAATTAAACTTCACCGGCGCACGGTGTAAAGCCGCTGAATTGAAACGTTAAGAAAGTCGTGCTCGTGCTGGCAACTAGTGTGGTTTCTTCAGGGTTTGGTGCGCGCTGTTCAACCTAACGCGTGGGTGCATCGTCGACCAGAGAGAGGCGGAGCAAGCCGTACCACGAGCAGGCACGAAGACAGGCTTGGTCAGTGAACTACACGCGCAGTGCAGGACCGACCGTGGGCTGCTTGTACATGCATTCAAGCGGTTCTAGTTCTATCGCTTCTCTCCATGTTTTTTCTTTTCTTGCGTTTGACTATATTCTCGAGCTGAAAGTGTTCGAACATGCAGGTGCGCAGAGAGTCAATATTGGAATCCGTGCCGCACCGTGTTACTCTGTTAGAAATCTGCAATTTCTAAATTATTTTTTTTTGTATGTCTATGGAATTCATGTGGCTGCCCTTTACTCCCTGGTGTAGCTGAAAATGTCTGAACCCGTATTTCCCAATCTGAAGAAAACAGTTACTTACAGCAGCAGCAGTATGGGTCGCCATAGTGCAGCAGCGACATGGATGGAATTGGCACACGATGCATCCGTATCCTAGATGTAATCAGAAATGTTTCTGCCGACCACATATATGCCCATGTGGAATGGTGATGGTGGTGATTATCTAAAAAAATGAAATGGTTGTGAAAGGACCGGCAAGAAACCATGCAGATTGGTTTCAGGTACTCGAGGTATACGTCTTAGTACCGATACTAAAACCACCTCTATAGTACGGTTATCTATACCACTGCTCCAGCTTCCAAAAGCGTCTGCTTCTCCAAAAATCACAAGCACCTGTTTCTCCAAGAATCACAATCACAAATTCCTTACGCGCACATGGATTTCACAAGAATAAAAAAAATTCACAATCACATGAATCACAGTAAGAATCACAATAACAGACTTCACAAGAATCACAGCATGAATCATAAGAATACATTTCACAAGAATCACTATCACACATTTCACAAGAATCACATAAAGAATTAAAAACATAGAGTTCACACAGGAGCTTCGCCTGTGCCGTCGAGCCTTCCACTGCATCTCCTTACATACTTGCCATCAAGCGCCGTCGGGCCTCCCCAGCCGGCCACCAAGTGGGGAGGCCCTACGCCCTCGGTGGCCGGCGGCTGGGGAGACCCCCTGCTTGCGGTAGTGAGAGAGGAGAGGGAGGAGAGAGGAGGTTGTGTGGAAGGAGGAGTGGCTGGTGGGGAGAGGAGAGTGGGGAGATAAGGCTGGTGGTGTGGGTGGGGAGATAGGGCCTGTTCGCTTCAGCTTATTCAGCCGGCTTATCAGCCACCCAACAGTGTTTTCTCTCACAACAAATCAGCCGTTTCAGTTTCAGCCAGGTTATAAGCTGAAGCGAACAGGCCCATAAAGGATAAGGCCGAGTGGGTGGGGAGGTAAGGAGAGAGAGAAGAGAGCTTTTAGTACCGGGTGGAGACTTCACCCGGTACTAAAGGTCCTTAGGTACTAATTGGTAACCTTTAGTACTGGGTGAAGCCTCCACTCGGTACTAAAGGAGCCTCCATTCGGTACTAAAGGGGATCACGGGAGGCTCCTCGTCCATTAGCCGTTAAGCTCTAAGTACGGAGTTAAAAACCAACCGTTACTAAGATCGAAGTTTCCCACCAGTGTCGAAGGAACAAGCATGTTATGTGGCGAGAAATGCATGCATGTTCATGCAATGATCCATATCCATGTGAATGTGATCCCCGCAAGCTCATGTGCTTTGCAGCTGAGAGGAGAAACTCAACAGAGACCACAAGAAATGCGATGGTCCAGCCCTTCTCATCCGAAACGATGCTACGGCCAGCTCAGAAAAGGAACGGTGCTACAGCGCTTGTTGATATGAGGTGCCAATTGGATTCTTCAACGTTTTTTGTGATCCGGCACTTCTCCATAATCCGATGTTTACTATTCAACATTCTGAAATGTCAGTGTGTTGTCTGCAGTGTTGTCATGCATCTCCATTCAGTTTTGATTTTGTGTCCCCCGTGCAGTGGCTGAAATATTGTGCTTACTATAGCTTTGCCTGATCTCCATTTTCTGCCTACGTCATCGACTCATTGCGCTTGTGATGATTAGTGTTCCCCACGATTTCGTTTTGTTCCATCATCTTCACTTTTAACAGCCCCCCATCTAAATCATCACTCATCACAGTGCCTCCTCTTCAGAGGTCATGTAAACAGGCAACAGAAAATGTCTCTGGCGTGGTTCTTGCAGTGGAGTAGGTGACGGTGCATGCAACCATGCAGGCGACGCTGATGATCCAAGTGCGCCAGCAACATCAACCGTCCTGCAGACACGCGACACCCACCTGCGAATCAAGTTCCAAGAACCGAAAGATACCCATCTACGGACATGGCGCGGCTCTCAGCTTCGTCAGCTGATGTCTCATGTCTGCCACACATACTAGCAACAAAGCCAACATGTAGCACGCATCGTGCTCTCCGAAAAAATCAACCGGCACGAGCAACGAGCGCACGTCCCATGACGAGAGATCAGCTACCGGACAGTCTACCGCTGCCTCGGCGAGAGCAGCCAAAGCGATCGAGCTCGGCGCTGGCGCCTTGCTGAGGGAGAACTGACAAGTGGCGAGCATGCTCTGCAGGTGTCACCAACGGATGCTCTGCTCGGATCGATGCGGCCGCGCGCTGGCGGGTAGCAGACGGCGGCGGGGGCGGTGCGCCGGTGCGAGCGAGACAGCCAAGCGGTGGCGTGCAGAGTTCCCAAGCGGTGGTGCTCCGACCGTCCGACGCGCGCGAGCAGTGGCGCGGAGGGACGGGGGAACTCGTTGCCTCGTCCGGCCACCGCGCGGGTAAACGAAACCACTTCTCCGCCCGTCGAGAGTGTTGCGTGCTGGAAGCCAGATTTACCCAAAGATGGCAATCTGACATGGATCGGGCGTTTTTGCTTCCATTTGGAATTTTGGATCGGTCACAATAACAGAAGTCTGCCTTTTAGAGGATTGTTGCATGCCACTTCAGCCGAGATCCGTACATAACCCTAAACATATACACACAGTCGTACATAGGAGTAGTAGCATCGGTACTTGTACTTCACATTGAGATCAGAGAGTCAGAGACTACTGCTTCTTGAATCTTGCTTGACACGAACAACATGGGCCATCCACCGCTGAGCGTGGCATTTTATTTCCTATACGGGCCAGCCCACGTCCGTCTCTCTCAATGAAACCAGCCACCAGCACACCAGCAAAAGGCCCAGGCCCAGTGTTTAAACGTGCGCGGAGGCCTTCCTCACCTCGTCGCCGCCGTCGAGCCTGATTCCCTTGTACCACACCGCGCAGGGGATGTACACGGCGAGGTCCACGAGCGAGAGCACGGCGAGGAGGAAGTAGAATCTGTCGAGGTGTCCCGAGTTGAGGTTCCCCGGGATCCACCCGGGCCGCCGCTCCCCGGCGGTGAGGCTGGTGACCACGCTCACCAGCATGATGCTCACGTAGTTCCCCAGGGAGATGGACGCCATGCACAGCGCGCTCCCGAAGCTCTTCACGCCGTCGGGGGCCTGCCCGTTGAAGAACTCAAGCTGCCCCACGTACATGAACACCTCCGACGCCCCGATCAGCGCGTACTGCGGCACCTGCCACAGCACGCTCAGGGAGCTCGGCTGGTCCGGCGCCGCCACGCGCCGCAGGCGCTCCACCTCCACCACGCCGGCGACCACCATGGCCGCCATGCCGATCACGAGCCCGACGCCCATCCGCTGCAGCTCCGTAAGGCCCCGCGGGTTCCCCGACACCCGAGCCATGGCCGGGACCAGCGCGCGGCGGTACACGGCGATGAACACCAGCACGCTGAGGATGTCGAAGAGCGACATGCTCGCGGCGGGGATGCGGAAGGACCCGATGGTGGTGTTCATGGTGGCACCCTGCTCCACGAACAGCGACGCCATCTGGGTGAACACCACCGAGTACACGATCGTGCACAGCCAGATGGGAAGCATCCTCAGGATGCACTTCACCTCCTCCACCTGCGTCACCGTGCAGAGACGCCACGGGTCCTCCATCCTCTCCGGCGTGCTGCGCTCCTCCTCGGTGACCGTCGCTGCCCTGTCGAAGAACCGGAGCTCGTCGCTGTGGAGGATCCGGCGGATGCCCGAGACCTTGGGGTCCTCTCCCTCAACCTCGTGGAGGAGCTCGCCGCGGGGCACCTCGGCGCGCCACTTGCGGGACGCGGCGACGAGCACCTGCGCGATGCGGGTCAGCGGGTTGCCGCTCGGCTTGAAGTGCCGGTAGTTGGGGGTGCCGAGGAGGAAGAGCACGAGTGCCAGCGCCGCGGCGGCGGCCGAGACCCAGAACCCCATGACCCACCGGCCGGAATCCTCGTAGTAGACCAGCACGGTGTTGGAAAAGAGGGATCCGACGTTGAGCGCCAGGTAGAAGTAGGTGAAGAAGGCGACCTTGGAGCGGGCCTCCTCGGGGTCCGTCTCGTCGAACTGGTCCGACCCGAACGTGGCGATGGAAGGCTGGTACCCGCCGTTGCCAAAGGCGATCATGTAGGTGGACAGGTAGAAGAGCGCGACGCCGGGCGCCGACGGCTCGTCGCAGCGCGAGTTGACGCCGCCGCAGCCAGTGGGATTCACCAGCAAGAACCATGACGCGAGCGACAGTATCACCAGGCCCTGATGATGATCAAGAACAAACAATAACAGTTGATTAATTAATCCAGTAAGAACAGTGCAGCAACAGAAGAGGATCTGAGGATTGTGACGATAATTGATCGGTGGCTGAAGATGATGGTATCGATCGTACCGTGACGTAGATGATCTGGAAGATGGCGCAGGTGATGTATCGGCCCCAGTAGGAGTCGCTGAGGAAGGCGCCGATGAGGGAGAAGATGTAGACGGTGCCGGTCCACTTGCTGATGTTGTTGGCCGCCTCGGCGTTGTCCTGGTGGAGCACCCGCCGCAGGAACACCACCAGGTTCACCCCGACGCCGAAG
Source organism: Setaria italica (assembly GCF_000263155.2). Lineage (NCBI taxonomy): Eukaryota > Viridiplantae > Streptophyta > Magnoliopsida > Poales > Poaceae > Setaria > Setaria italica. Next base: position 36,347,287 of record NC_028450.1, read on the forward strand.
AAGGCGCACGTGACCAGGCCGTAGTTAGCTGCACACAAGCAAAAGAGATGTGATCTCGAGTCAGTTTCAATCATCTATCTGATCCGCAGTTTTCTGACAGAATAAGGCAGAGGTTCATGTGGTTTGTTTGTAGTTCACCACAAAGCTTAAAAATAGTTCCCAGCAACCAAAACATCCGAGTTTAGACTTCAGAATATAAACAGAGTTTACTGCTCGTGGCGGAGTAAATCGACGAGAGGGCCAAACGTAGTGCAGAACCTGAAGAGTCCAGTTTGGATTCTGAACTGCACTCAACATGGGCAGGCAAACGGACCTTTTCTATCAAATGGTAAATTGTACATCGATGGATTTACACTTCTGGATAGTCCGGTTCTAGAGCACTTTACAAATTGAAATCAGTAACTACTCCCTCCATTCCCTCCGTTTCCAAATTGCAGATCATTGTTCCAACTTTCTTGGAGAGTCAAAATTATAGAGAGGACTACAAAGATTTATAGCACCGAATAGATATACTATGAAAATATATTTAATAAAAAATCTAATAATACTTATTTGGTATCATAAATATTAGTACTTTATTGTATAATTTGGTCAAACTTAAGATACTTTGACTTTTTTTCAAAAAGTTGGAATGACTTACAATTTGAAATGGAGGAAGTATCAATCATTTACGGACTACAGAGTAAGCAATTAGGCATCAGCAAACAAGCTCTTTCACCGATATTTTGTAGCTGTTTACACAACTTATTTTTGAAACACATGAGATGTTTCGCAGCGATTTTTTTAGATAAAAACAGTAAGTTTTACCTAGCAGCAGGATGGCAGATCTCCATCTTCCAGTGGTTGCTTTGACAGCTGGTTTTCCTCGTCTATCCATGGACCCGTCCTCAGTGACGGGCGACATCCACTTCGAATCAACAGTAGTGGGATCCATCACCTTGTCCAATGGGTTTCCTGAACTTTCGCTTTCAGCCTGCTTCATCAACGATTAAGAAAATAAACCGACAGTTAGTTAAAGACCTTATCCAAAAACAGTTAGTTAAAAGAATCGATACTTTGGGACTTTCACAAGTTCCTGGCAAAATTTAGCAGAATTAAAAGTTCAAAACTATTCATTAAATCATATGGATTATTGCAGTTATTTGCCAATCCATTCATAGAATCAGACGGCATACCTTGCTTGCTTAATCTATTCGCTGGAGCTTGTTAAGAAATTTCTTCAGTCTTTCTGTATGGAAGCGTTGAAAGATCGTATATATTGCCAACAAGATTTAGCCTGTGATATACCCTACATTAACACCTCGTGTTAGCTAGGGATGAACAAATTAAACAATCCATTGCGAAAGCATAGGTTATAATTTTTTTCATCCTCGATGATCATCAAAGTGGAACAGCTGAGCATGCAAAACTTCACTTTCTACTCCTCAGGCGCTAAAAACCAAGTATGGACGGTCATCGTGTACCGTGACATAGGCGTTCCGTGCTGTCACGATTGATCTGGTCCGCACAAATCCGTATCGGAAACTACTGCTGCTGGTACAGGCAGCTAAGCTGTCCAGGCCATAGCTTTAATTTGGCTTCGTACGTGTAACCCGTGCGCATGCATGTAGGCTTGACATCAAAGGATGCCACAAACACCGTGCATGCACCGATCGAGTTCCCTAAGGTAGAAACTTTTTACAAGTATCTTAATTATTAAAAGAACACTAGTCTCGCTCTATCTTGTGCCTACCGCAAAGAACTGAAAGGAACTGATCATGACGATGCATGAGGCGACCGAGATGGCAGAAATGATCACAGTACTGTACATGGTATGAAGCATACCTTCGTTGATAAACCCTCCGGGGCGAGCGCGCTGCAACGACGACGGCTCCGGCGACGGGGACGACAGGCACGCCACGAACCAGAGCGGAGCCAGCACCTCGACCTCGACGACGCCAGCAAGGCCTCCAGTCATTTACCGGGTGGCGCCGGCGGCAATGCGAGAGGAGGGGAAGGGAGGGGATAGGATTGGAGGAGGGATGGATAGCAGGTGCGGGGTTCTTGGGGGTGGCGCGGCCGCATATTTATGGACGCCGGCCGGGAGCCGGAGGAGGGTGGGCAGCCAGACGAGACGGAGAGACCGGCCGGCAGGTCGCGCCGTAGGTGTTGGTGGCAGTTTTCGTTTCCTCCTGCGCGGCGGGGCTGGGGAAAGCGCGCGCGCCGACACATGTGGCGGCATGCATGGGCCGTGCCAGCTGTTTTTTGACCCCACCTTTCTTCCCCCCTAGGAAAAGCGGAGATCTTGTGAGCCGGAGCTCCATCGTCACTGTCCGGCCAACCACACAGGCTAGTAGGGAGGAAAGAAGCGATGAGCCTTCTCTGCAGTACTGTGCTGCACTTGAGCTTCTGATGTGTGTGGGTTGGATTCACGTGTAAGTGACTCAACTAGAGAGAGGTAAGTACTTCCGAGAATCCGTTTCCGAAAGAAAAGCTCGGGAGGCCGGGAGAAAAATGCTCCACCACTCCCCCTGCTCGCTGTCAAAGGCGTTTTTTTTTTCCTTGATCGTGTACCTCAAGTCCTCCATGTCTCCCTCGCGAGCCGTCGAAACTAGGAAGGCCGCGACAGTACGTAAGCACTAGCTGAACACGTGAGAATAAGGTGAGCTAGATGCTTCCGGAGACGAGAAATCAATTGATGGGCGTACGTTGATGTGGATGTCTTTGGTGCGACGACGACGTGTTCGCGGCCGTGACTGAGCGGTCATGTGGCTACCAATTTGGATTCTATTCTTCGAAATATCCTAGACTAAGGTATATACAGTGGGTATATATCCCTGCAGCAAGTAGTACTGGTTCTGGTCCTCTCGGTGAGGTCCAGATCGAGGCGTATCTGCGTGATACTGATGCATCATCGCTGGGAGTATTCAGTATTGCACACGAGTACACGACCTAGCTAGGAGTCAACAGGTGCACCAGCGATATTTTTGGCAGCACGAGTGCTTGGACTAGACCCCCAGGCTGTGCGCCGATACGATCCTCTGATGATCGGGCAAACTGCGAACGCGCATTAGTTGTTTATACAGGACAGGCGCACACGTTCGAGCAAGAGGCCAGGCGACCTGCGGCGATCCGATCGATCCGCGTATCGCATTGTCTGTGTTGCCAGAAGAAATGCGTATCTTTCCCTTAAGAAAAAAAAAAGATGAAAAGAAGGGATGCGTATCTCCGCTTTGGTTATTGCCAGCAGACAGCAGTTATATACTTGATAAAATGTGCCCGAATAAAACTGAAAATCCAAGCGGTGTGCCACCTCCTCCGGTTGTGGTGTGGTGTCATTGATTGCTGATCAAATCAAAATGTCAAGAGGATTCATATATTTTCAGTCCCCGTCGTCGGTAGTTGTTGGTTCTACTACTAGTTTAAGCTACGGGTAGGTTGAATTACTATAGCTACTACGAGTAGTTCATGCAAATTTGGCTTCCTACGTCGATCGAGAAATAAATACTGTGACGTGTACACCGACAGCCATATGTCGTCTTATATTATGTCATCTATATTCCAGAAGCGTACACTCAGGACGGGCGCGCGCCAGCAGAAAACCTACACGCACGGCCACACGAACGGTGCTGCCGGAATAAGAAAAAGGGTCGCGCTTCACGGATTCACGGCACGTACGTAACTACGTACACGGGCGGCCATGCATTGTCGCCCTCCATGATCCTTCACTGCATACACGGCACGACGACGACGCTGGCAAAGACTATTCTTCTGGCCTCCGTCGGCGTGTTGCGCGGCACAGCTAGCTCACGCACACACCGGACTCTGTCGTGTCGGTGACACGGATGGCACGGTGTGGCCTAGGCGTCTAAGGGGCTCTAGGCGTCAGGCGGTAGCGCAGCACGCTGCGCAACAGTGAGCGTGTATTATGGAGAGCCCAAAGCGAAACCCATCACTGCCAAACCAAACCATCGTGACGGTACAAGGAATCTCGCAGAAAATACAAGCAGAGAGCGGCCGTGACCGTGAGGCTCCGCGCACGAGCAATAATGGGACGAGGCCTCGCTACGGACAGTTCGGTTTTGTTGTCGTCGCGCGCTTAGACCGGCGGAAAGGCGGCACTTTTTGCGGTTGCGGCTGGTCATCATCACCGAGCTGGGAAAAAAGATCGCTGGATGGAGGCAAAAGTGATAAGCTATCACTGGATCCAGATCACTCTCCCGGTCGGTCTCTCTCCGTGTAGTGTACTGCTGCTATCGTACGTAGGTTGTGTGGATCGCAGCTGTGGGCGTCGGGACCGGCGGTAGGCAGTGCACTGAATTTGGACTAGCATGCCTGCATGCGGCGGCGTTGTGTGGTTTCTTCTCTTCGTTCATGCCTAACTTTTGTTGCTCCCTCCCTTTGAACTTTCCTGGACGCCACCCCTGAGACTGAGGCAAAAGGTATGCGAGGAATTCGCCGTGAAAAGACCCTGATCGAAGTGGATAAGATGTTGACGTCGCCAACGTGAGTGCATGGTTCAGACTTGAGAGGCCGAGAACAGAACGACAGTGAGGAAAAGAGACGGACAAGAGGGGACGAACTTTGGTATTTTGAGCTGAGCGTGTCATGGACTCATGGTTGTCGATGTGTGTGTGTATCAAGCCTGCGTGTTTTATTGGCTGACCAACCAAAATCTGGAGGTTAAAATAAATCCTGGCGTGGGGTACTAACTAGAGACAAAATATAGGTGGGGTGCATTGTACAGCAGACCTAGCACAGATTACAGATTCACAGCTGTGAGCCACGAGGTAGCAGCTGTTAACTGGAGGATGACACCCATGTTTAGCAACAACATAGCTGCAGGACTCTGCACCTGTGTCACTGACAACCATGTTTATATAGCAGTCTGCACTGCACCTGTCGCTACACTTCGGCTGGATGCCAATGACTCCGAGCCCTCGGATTCTGTCTGGGACTGGGACCGTAGGTCGGCGCCGGCACACCTGCTAGTGCGCGGGCCCTACAAGACCAGAGGCCTAAAACGAGGGTACGCACATCCAAAAAACCCAACTAGTCCCGCTACCCGACAGTCACAGGCCCACAGAATACGAGCCTGTATAAGGCCAGGCCGGCCCATATTTCCAAATCACACCAGAAGACCGGCCTCTTCCAAAATCTTGAGGCGCCCACAGAAGAAACTCGAACTCAAAGAGACCCAGTAAACAGATGTTATGGCCCATGCGGCAATAACTGCAGCAGCAACTCGCACCCGCCCCCTCCGAGACCAACCGGAGTGAAGGGAGCCGAACCAGAACCACCGGGAGCGAGACCCGAGCCGGGCTGCAGAGCAGCGGACAGATCAAATCGAGACAGGAGGCAGGGGAGGGAGCTTGCTGAGCTGAACCGAGGTGGACTGGGCGAGCGAGATGGAGTGGACGACGGTGGAGACGGGGGACGGCGCGAAGCTCAGCGTGCGGGTCTTCAGGCCCCCGGCGTCCGGGGAGGAGCCGGAGGCGGCGGGGGACGTGGCGGTGGTGCTCGTGCACCCCTACACCATCCTCGGTGGCGTGCAGGGCCTGCTGCGGGGGATGGCGGAGGGCGTCGCGCGGCGGGGGTACACCGCCGTCACCTTCGACATGCGCGGGGCCGGGCGGTCCACGGGGCGGGCCTCGCTCACGGGCTCCACCGAGGTCGGGGACGTCGCCGCCGTCTGCCGGTGGGTCACCGAGAACATCAGGCCGCGCGGCATCCTCCTCGTCGGATCCTCCGCTGGTAGGTCCACTCCGCCAGTTCTCCCCAAGGCGAAACCTTGTCGCGATCCGTACCTTTTTCTTTTTCAGTTCATGGAAGCGGTAATCAGTCAAATTGACCGAACAATTTTAGTTCTATCGAAGCTGTGTTCGGTCAAATGGAATGTGCAAATGACAATTCACTTGATACTCGTTGGGGCCTGTAAGCAAATAGTTTTGGATGAATGTGCTTCATTAAAATTGGAAGGTCAAACTTTTGGCATCATGGAGCTTCTGTGTTTCTGTCCGTATACTCAAACATGAATCTGGAGTTAGCAGATAGGCATTGATCTTTCATTTATTTTTACTTGGGGGTCTGAAACTATGCCAACTATCCTTAAAGAAACATAGTGTCAACAGGTCTCTTGTCAAGCAACCTATACTATTTTTCAGCAATTTTTTTGAAAGATAATTTTCAGCAAATTCTCCTTGTAGAAATTGTGAATTGCTTGAATGTCTGTCTAGGTAGTGGTTGCCAAACGCCACTAGACGTGCCATACATATTTCAACGACATTCTTATAGACTAAAGATTAGTTCTGACCTTGGAGTAATGTGGTGTATTTCCTGTCTCGGTAATGCTGTGCTCACTTCGTCTTACTGATGGCTTAGATTAAGGTAAAATGAGCATTAAATCAGTTTATTTAGCTGGATCGATTGTGGGAGGGGCGAACCGGTTACTGTAAACCTCTTGCTTACTTGTTTCCATTTCCTGTCTTAATGAAACGGCTGCCCTTTCCTAGAAAAAATTCCTTAACTGACTTGTACCCGGTCAGGTTTCTTAAACCCCTGTCAAGATTTATTTAGAGTAAAGTGCACCAACGTTTCCAAACTTGTTCGAGGGTTTCACCTAGGTCCCCAAACTATTAAGTTGCAGTTCCATGTCCCTAATCCTGCTAGGTGTGTCACTCAAGGTCCAATTTTTTTCTCATTGGTGAGTAACTTCCCACGTGGCATGCTAGCAACCTACATGGGAACGATCCATCCATTTATCTTCTCTCTCATCTCCAATGAATCGAACAACGCCTGCGATGGAGGAGCAACATCTTCTGGATACCAAGTAGACATATTAGAGGTTTGGACCTTGAGTTACATGCTTAGCAAGTTCGGTGACCTAAAACTGCAAATTAATAGTTTGGGGACCTAGATGACAGTATGACACCCCTTACAAGTTTAAGGGTCGCTCTTCCCAAAAAAAAAAGTTTAAGGATCGCTGGTGCACTGTATTCATTTATCTATGTCAATCTTGTGCCCTGTGCAGTCTAATTGTGACTGAAACACTGGACAGAGATCAGTCAGATAGTTTAGTTTGCATAGAAGGATCAAGAGGGAGTTAAAATCATTGATGTGGCGACTATTGCATTGTGTTTGGGCATGTACCTAACTGTATTTTCCTGATGCAGGTGCGCCGATTGCAGGGTCTGCAGTTGATAAGGTTGACGAGGTGATTGGTTATGTTAGTATCGGGTACCCATTTGGTCTTTTGGCCTCGGTCCTATTCGGCAGGCATCATGATGCTATACTCAAGTCTCAAAAACCAAAGCTATTCATCATGGGAACCAAAGACGGATTCACAAGCGTGAAACAGTTGCAAAACAAGCTCAAATCTGCAGCTGGACGGGTTGATACACACTTGATTGAAGGAGCTGGGCACTTCCAAATGGAGGGCCCTGCTTTTGATGCCCAGATGGTAGATCTTATTGTTAAATTCATTGGTTCCTTGCCAAAATAGCATTTAGTGTGATTGTATGAGAGTTTGCAGAAGTTGTAGTGATGAGCAAAGCATGGTATTTGATTAGTGCCTTCTTGCTGTGTATTTTCTTATGTTGCACATGTGCCCTGTCTGTTGTTTCTGAAATGGTGTACAGTTGTACACCGTGTGTTGTATTATAATGTATTCTGCTTTTTTTTCATTTAAACTGATGTAACCTTGACTTTAAATTCAGGCTTTATATAAAAAATCTCATCTTCATCATGACATAGTCATCTAGTTGCTATTTGTACTACAATATTATCATTTTCATCAACTTCTTCCAGATATTTCATGGCCAAGACGCTTATGAACTTATGCTTCTATTTGTGAGCAGTCACTATCCTTACTGGTCCAAATCTGCATGGTGTTATGGTAACCGATCCAAGCATGTTACATGTTTCAGGTATGGCCTTCATCATGGATTATACCGTCTGTCACTCTGAAATCTGAAATCCTTCATTACCTGAGATCCTTTGTCATAGGTTATACTAATGTATTTCATGATTTGTTCCTTCATTGTCAAGCTGGTGACTGGTGAGCAGTGACCTTCATGGAGGATGATGATTGAAGAACTGTGATGCACAGAAAACCCTGTAAATCCAGAATATATTCTTCAGAACCATCTGGTACAGACAGCGATATATTCAGCTAAAAAGTTGGTTTTAAGGGATTGCTTCATCAACCACGGAAACATATATGATGAACACCTGGATTATGCCGGGAAGCTTTCTAGGTTACTTTCATCCTGCTGTTCCTTGCATTGCCATCCTTGCATCACAAGTACATGATCAAATTCTAGAGGGTAACGTCCTGAATGTGAATTAGCATAGGCTGCCCGAGCTGGATCTGGTTTGCTTAATCCTTCTGTCGGCAGATGCCATGCTGGTGAAAAAAAATGCAGTGCCTTCAAGGCTGTGGTCCAAATCTGTCTCGCTTTCTTTAGCAAAATCTTCTGCTCAGGCTCAGCGTAATCTGCATCCAGCTGATGCCACGCTGATGAAACGCACATGCAGACACAGAGAAAGTGATGAGACATGCAGGCCTTTCCCTTGTTCATCCCATGTATCCTGATTCCTGAATTTTTGATGCAGCACAGTTGTCAAACTACAGAGGCCTTTTCTTTGGCATATAACTGGAAATGAATTTCTCTTGGAGGGAAAAAAAAACGGGGCGTGCCGAAAGCACTGTTGAATTTCGTGTAAGTTACTTCATCTTTCAGCTGCAGTACTGAGGATGCACAAATGTCCATTAATTTTGTTGGGTCAACCAACAGCTGTCCAATCAAGCATGAGCAGAACATCAGATTCAGATCACAAGCAAGGGTTAGGAGAGAAACGGACATGGCCCAGTAAAGGAGGAAGGACCTGACATCAAAGGGCAGCAAGTACATTTTCTGCAACGATTTAAACAGCGTATCGATATACTCAGTATACAGTATGCCATACAGTATATTCATTCAGAAATACGGCAGTGCCATATTGCAGCTGCCAGTGGTACAGGGCTACAGGCACAGACAAGAGCTCGTCCTGGTTGGGGTGGGGCATTTGGTCTGGATAAAATAACCCTTCATGTTTGTAAGTAAATTCGTGTACCAGGGCCAGCACACAGCAGTTGTGAAAGGGAGAAGATGAATTCAGATTCAGAGTAAAGGGCAGGAAAAACAATCATAGTGTCAGGATTCAGTACAGTTTAATACGGCCACTTGCCGAAATAGCTGAAGTGGGCTTTGCTTTGTCTAATCGCTGTAACTTACTAAGGGGGTGTTTGGATACGAGGTGTTAAACTTTAACAGTGTCACATCGGATGTTCGGATGATAATTAGGAGAACTAAACATGAGCTAATTATAAAACTAATTGCAGAACCCTGTGTTAATTCGCGAGACGAATCTATTAAGCCTAATTAATCCATCATTAGCAAATGGTTACTGTAGCACCACATTGTCAAAATCATGGACTAATTAGGCTTAATAGATTCGTCTCGTGAATTATACTCCATCTGTGCAATTAGTTTTGTAATTAGCCTATATTTAATACTCCTAATTAGCATCCAAACATCCGATGTGACGGGTGTTAAAGTTTAACAGCTGGTTGCCAAACAGGCCCTACTGTTGAATCAGTTACAATAGAGTCTAAACACTAAACACTAGTAGCATGGTAAATTGAACAGGACTAGCATTGGGTTACACTAGGGGTAGAGTTTTTCTAAAAATATAAACGCTGAATAAATAACCTCCGACAGTTTTCGAAATTAAGAGGCTAGCCTTTGTTGAGCTATAGAAATGGGTGATGTCTAATATAAATTTACTTGGTTTGATGATGAGCATTTTTTTTAAAAAAAGAAAGCTGTTCTTTTTAAACAGGAGAATGGTTCACCTGGACCTGGAGGTTGGTTCATCAGATAGAGCTGTGGCTGCCATCTTCTCTCGGAACGAAGCAATGGCCTAGGATGTCAGGTTGTCAGGTATCGAGGCAAGTAGCCCTATTGGTGAAAAAGAACTTCCACCATGGAACAAAAATCCCATCACGGTAAAAGCTAACCGCGTCCCTAGGGATCCTTCTTCGGTTCTTCCCATCTCTTTGAATGAGCAATAGGCCAAGCACTCTCTTCTCTCCCCCTCTCTCTTATTTTTCAACGGTTGGTAGACTGTAAATAAAAGCATAAACAAACAGCAAATGACCCCTCAACAAGCTATATATTTTAAAAAGTCCTGAAGCAGGAACCAAATCTCTCTCTCCTCCCTAACCCCAAGCCGGTGTGCAGCTGCGGCTGCCCCAGCTGCTATTGGAGCTCAACCATCCAGAACTCTAGAGCGCTAGCTGTTCGTTGATAGAAACCTTCCCGCTTCCCATCCCGAAAGCCACATCTCAATCTTTTGCTGCGACCTCCCGATCCGCGGTACTTCCGGCATCGCGAGCCGAAGATTGCCGCCGATCCATTGGGTGCTAGGCATTTCTTTTCCTCCAGCAACAGCAAAGCATCCATCTTTTCGCCAACGGACTTGGAGAAATGGGGTGCATGATGCTGCTTGGAGTCGACGCAAGCTTTATGGAAGGTCAGATTCTTGTTCGTCATCAATCCATTAATCTATGGAACGGTCGGCTGTTGAATCGGCCCCTGTTTCTGTTTCTTGTTTTCGTCCAGATATTGATAAAGGTTCTCTCTTTTTTTTTGCTTAAGTTTATCTGATTAGATGCGTATTGCTTGCTGTTTTGTATAGCCTTCGTTTGGATATATGTTTGCTGCTTGATTTGAATTTATCGATTCTTGATTGATATGGATCTCATCTGACCTCGTGGTCTATTCTCACTGCCACTTTTTCCTTTCTTGCAAAGGATAAATAAGTTCATTGTTGCATCAACGCTCCAATGATACTTTTAGTCCTGAACTAATTAGATTCACAGCATGCTCTTGCTGCGATTTATGCAGATTTCTAGCATATGTTTTTGGCTGGACTATTCAATCACAAGTCATCTCTTTGAAAATACTCATCTTCCAAGTTCCAACAAAAAAGCAATAAGATAAACAGAAGCAGCAGCATCGACAGAGCCAGCTCCAGTGATTGGCACTGCTGATATCGAATCGATGGGTAGAGGAAGAGGCAGAGGGAAGAAGCTAACCATTGTCAGGAGCCATGAGGACAAAGGAAGCAGTGGCGAAGAAGTTGTGCCTGCAAGGAAGAGAAGAGGAAGGCCCCAAAAGCGCTTCACCGATAAGATCGATCAAACAGATGTCGAAAATTTAGTTGAAAAGGTTGATGGAGATGGGGAAGAAGTTGATGACGTGAAGCTGAAGAACAGCACTTCATCTGTTGGTAACAAGAGGGGCAGGCCGCTGAAAGAAGGCTCTAACCTTGTCCTAGAAGAGAATAACTCTAGTGTTCGATCAAGCAGCGATGAATCAACGAGGACTAATGGGTTCAGGCAGATTGGAAGCCGGAGGAAAAACAAGCCCCGGCGAGCTGCAGAGGCAGGGCTAGAATGCAAGTGAAACATCCCTGCGATCTTCTGATCTTCAGTACCAGGTAGCCTACAAAATTTTGCTATATCCTCATGTCTAGTAGCTCCCCAGTGCTGAAAAAAATGTGTAAACTAGCATGTTCTGATTGCATGCCTCAATTTTTTCGTTTGATGCAAAGTGTATGAACTAATGGTACAGCTACTTGTTCAGCTGCTCTAGCCTTGATTCTACTTTGAGCTGCTTGTAGCAGAGATTTACCTTTCTGTTACAACAGCTGGTGATACTAGGTGTTCCTGCAATTTTGATACGTCTGGTGCATCTTCTTCTTTGCTTTGCTGTACTTATTAGTAGCTTATTAAGTTCTGGAAATGAAATTGGAACACAGGAGCTGTCTACTCTTGACGAGGGTCATGCATAGTGAATGTGAAAAGGGAGATAGTTTGTTATATTAATCTAGAAATTTCTTGTTTGCATAAGCATTTGTGTATTTGGGCACTCTTAGCTCAACTTGGACTATGCTCGGATTTGATCATTCGTATCCATATGAGTACGAGACAAGCAACACATCTAAAAACTAAAATGGCAGTTTAATTTGATGACTTGTTTCAAGGCTTCAAGCTCTATAATAAGACTGAAAGGCATCCATATTTGGTGGAATTTTACCATCGTGAAGTCAAATAGCTTCTGTTTGCTTGCACTGCAATCTGGGCATTATATTTCCTTACGAAATTCCTTTTTTTATTAGCCAATACCTATAATTCTATGGACGAGTATAAAACACAAGAACATATCGTGATCCCGAGTCCCTGACATGCGGAATGGAGTGGCAAGGCACTACCACAGGACTCCACTCGTTGGCTATGGATTTCTTGTCTTGGATCACCTTATCAACAAGCTCGCAGCAATCCATCCACCCCTCCTCTCCCCTGTTCAAACCCGACACGGGACGAGGTCGGCAGAGGGCTCTTTCGGCAAAAAGCTGCGCCACTTTTGCCACCCGCCCCAGGTGGTGGCCTGCCGCTGCCCGCTGCCGCCGCGCGGCTGCCGCATGCGGTCTCGCGCTCGCCTCGCCCGACGGCGCCTCGCGCGACATCGTCGGTCGGCCGATGGCGCCGCGTCGGCCTGTCTGCCCGCGGCGGGGCCGGCCCCGCCCGCCCGCTCGTTCCAGCGCTGAATCATTAGGCACTCGCCGTGAGCGTGACGGGTGACCGTCGGTCCGTCGCATCCGCCGCGCGGAGGGCGGGCGCCTGGGCGCTGCGCGTCCCCGCGCGGTTCGTGGCCGCTGCCCGGGCGTTGTGCGGTCGAGCGGGACCTTGCTCTTGTGGAGCAGAGTGGAGTGGACGCGTCGTCCAGGGCGGCGCCTGCACATGTCCGCGGGCCCCGGCCCCTGGGTCACACTCGAACGCAACGGCCGGCCAGCGAGCAAAGCCCGGGAGTCCACACGACCTGGATCAGTCTCTTTTCTTTTGTGAAAATGTAGAGAACTTTATTGATTACTCAGAAGTTCATCTGTGATTGAGATTGACATTGTGACCTCGCGTATCGCTGCGCAGCTACTGCGCTATACAGGACGATACTCCGATAATGTATGGAACTGCACACCCGAGACAGATCGATGGTAAAATCTCCTTCTTTTTTGGTCGGAATGGTGAAATACTTGACACTACGTGTACTGTGTGGTGAAAACTGAACCTACTTTTTAGAAACAGTGTAGTGAGCAATTGTTTTTATTATTTTTAGAGTGTTTTTGAAAGTGTGTTGTGAACAATTTTCCGGAGACTCGACCAGCACGGACGGACTCGTAACTTGTGTTGGGCTAACAAGATCACTCGTGTCATTTGTTGTTGTGAAAGGCCCACGTAACAACAACGCCGAATCAGCCCACGCGCGAGACCAGGCCCATAGCCCACACCAACGCCGCGGCCGGGCACCACCCACCTCTCCCGGCTCACTCCTACCAGTCTCCCACGCCGCGATTCCCCCATTTCCACCCCGAAACCTCCGGCCGTCCTCCCCTGAATCCAACCTTCTCCGCCGCCGCCGGCACACACCGCGCCGTCTCCAGAGGTAAGCCACTCTCTTTCCCACTCGGCTCCCCTCCCAACCACGGGGGACACCCCCACCCCGACCTCAACCGAACGCACGCCGTCACTAGATCCCTGGAATTCCCGATCCCGTCCTGCCCAGCCTTGGGCTCGCCGGATCGAGCGTCGCGCGCGCGGCCGCGGCTCTGATTCGCTGAGCCTGTCCCGCAGGAACAGGAGGGATCGAGCCATGGAGGACGACTCGCCAGTGACGAAGACGGTGAAGGGCGCCGTGACGGGGCTCGCCGCGGGGACCATCTGGGGCACCGTCGTCGCCACCTGGTACGACGTGCCGCGGGTGGAGCGCCATGTCGCGCTGCCGGGACTCATCCGGACGCTCAAGATGTGCGGGACCTACGGGGCCACCTTCGCCACCATCGGCGGGCTCTACATCGGCGTCGAGCAGCTCGTGCAGGCCCAGCGCAAGAAGCACGACTTCGTCAACGGAGCCGTCGGCGCGTTCGTCGCCGGGGCCTCCGTCTGCGGCTACAGAGGTTAGAAACTCCAACCGTTTGCAACAAATGCACCTCGGAGACCCTTGGTTTTAAGTTTCTGTTCAATCTAATGCGTTACCCTTCTTCCTTATGGTCGATAGTACTGGTGTGCGGACAAGTAGGGATTAACTGGGAATTTGGATCGCCGTCTTTTCATTGCGCTATGTTTGACATAATGTAGTGATATACATAAGCTAGGTTCTGGCTGCTTGTCAGGTTTAACTAGTGAGTCTTAAGCTCAAATCAGAAGGAATGGGATTTTGGGATTAATTGTTTCATTGTTAAGTATACCCTCTTTTTTTTCTGAGTGACTCGAAAAGATGCCATATTCATGTCACTGAATAGGCACACCTCTTGTAGCAATTTCACACAAAAGAAAACATGTTCTTGTAGTGATATACTTTGGGAATAGTTCCATGAGCATTGTATTTATAGATAACAATGGAAATCGAAGTTACCCAGTAAATTATGCATTTCTAGCCCAGTGGCTCAATCATATGCACTTCCAGAGCATCTGATTTTCTTTTGTAAATGACAGATACATGATTTGAAAAACGAAAACGATTCTCTTGATTGAATTATATGATTTATATGATGGAGCATTTTGGATTGGTTCATCCTAAATTTGGATGATGGCATAGTTTGTGCTCCTATATCCAGTGACTTCTGGTGACTATGCAATAAGAGTTATTGTGTGGACAGATACGGGTCAAACATTTCTTTCACATGATAATTGCTCTATTCTTCACAAAATGGGTTCCTTGGTTAAACAGCGATCTCACTGAACAACATGCCATAAGTATTTAAGCTAGGATAAACATTTTTTCTTGGAAGAGAAATGACTATTAATATAGCTTTTGTGATTGCTACAAGCTAGGCTAAAGTATGCAGTGCTTGGAACCTACATATTAATATATCATACAATAAAACGGTAGCATGTATATTTACCTAGGAGCTGGTTTTGTATGATATTTATTCATTCTGAATTGCTTCACGACGGAAAATCTAGTCATGAGCTACACTTTCTTTAAATGCCTGTATTCGTAAAGGAATTGTGACCTAGGTGTATGAATCATTGTGTGCGGTGATAAATTGGCATAATGCCATAGCTTTTGCTTGTAGCATCAGTTAGGTTTAATTAGACAATAAGGGTTAACACAGCGATAGGTGTGATCTGACCATCTGCTGCAAAGCACTTAATCTATCTTATGAGGGATATAGCTTATAACTGAACATCATGTGTTTCATAGTAGCAGTATTGTCATGCTTATGCTTGGATTAACTCCCTGTTTGGATAAACATAATTCTAACCAACTTCCTTGATGGAAGCTTGACATTTCAACAGTTGATGAATAGTTTATACAAATTCTGGTGCCCACGGTATGCTACAAATTTGTAACTGGTTATAATTCTATGATATTACTTAGTTATTGGTCAAGATGGAATGCAAAAAACTGTCAGTTGTCAACAGAACTTAGTCCAGACTGAAGCATGTGCTTGTATCTATTATGTTGGCTATCAAGTCTGATGTCCACCTTAATCTGTAAATGCCTCTTTGGCAGGAAAGAGCATTCAGTCTGCCCTAATTGGAGGCTCCTGCCTGGCTTTCACATCTGCTATACTGGACATTGGCGGCAATACTACGAGAGTGGACAACGGCAAAGAATACTATGCCTACACAACCGAGAAGAAGCCTGCTCATTGATTTAAGCTCGTGTACTTGTAGCACAAATCATGCAAGCCATCAGCTCGGTGAATTTTGAAGTTGATGCGCACTTTTATGTCTGTTTTGCTGATGCACTTAGTTCCTTTGCAAATCCATGGCAACTTGTTTGCCTCTGATGCTTGAGAGGGACGAACATAACGCTCAGAATAAATCTTTGATTTGCTTTCTTGTGATCATTGATCAGTATAAACGCACGTGGCGCAGTCTGATGTGTAATTCTCTACTTTCCCCCTTGATAGAACATGGAATGCAGCTCCTTTTATTGTGATAATGCCTCAGAACAAGAACGTATGACAATTCATCATCATTAGTTGGTAGGAAAAAAAAGAAACCTCAAACAGTGGGCTATAAATAGTGATATAGACAACAAGAAGCAGTCTCTAGGATAATCATTTTTTAGTAGCTTAGTGTTAATCTTTTATTAGTAGCTCAGTGATGTAGGGTCACGAAGATGGACGATGGCCGGAACTGGATACGCCAGACATCAGTGTAGATAAATAATTACAATTGCAGTAGGGCAAGCTTAAAACCATCAACACAATACAAGCTCCTCAATGTTAACAACACTAAGTTTGTGCATACCAATGCTAAAAAGAAGACTACCAAAATTAACAACCTATAGATGAATGTTATTTCACTATGCACTGGAAAGGCACATGTAATTTAGAGCAGCAGTTACTCACGTACACACGCTAAGTCAATAGAAACCAGAAATTGTAACGCCACTGTTGGTTAACAATTTTGTGTAACAACCTTGGGACAAAATGTGTATCGACTACAAACTTATTAGTTGCATGGATTAGCCATTACATCAGTGGTCTATCAATGACGAAACAATTGTGTTGTTTCTCGTAAAGATTATTGAACCCCTAGGAACCTCGCCAAAAATAAATAAACTCACTCTTTGCCACCATGTGGACGTGACAATCCCTATGGAAGTAAAAACTGAAATCACCCTAGAAGCCCAAAACTGTTACAAAAAAAGAACTTCTCTAGCCCCTATGACTTCTGTTTTGACTTCTGCTTCTTCGACTCCAATGTCGTCCCCAATCCAACCGGCGTGTTGCCAGTTGACTTGACAGATGGCCCGTTGGTATCTGCAGCCTTCACTTCTGAAGCAGTTCCGTTTTGAGCAGGTCCGTTAGATGCCTGACCTTGCGATGCTGATTCTTGAGTGTTTGCAGTGGCAGAGGCGGTAGACGCTGCAGCAGCTGAGTTGATAAGTTTGAGAATCTGAGCAAGTTCATCGGATGCATTGTTTGCAACAGGCCCACTGCGCACATTAAGGCCTCTTGCAACAGCTTTCTTCCGAGCTTCTGCAGTTGCTCGAGCAGCTCGCTCATCAACCCCTCTCAATCGTGGTAGACCTTCTCCCACAACTGCAGCATTAAGTGATCTGTTGACATTTGCTGATCCATCACCTGATTGGATAGCAGCAGCCTTCATTGCTTGTAAAAATGCAGGATTTGCCTGAAGATGCAGCATGGAAAAAATTCAATGCCACCATAAATCAAAATACTGGAATTGATATCCACATCAGGAATACTAAAAAAAGAAATTGTGGAATGAGATGATATATGCAGAGTAGAAGTAGCATACAAGCATAGTAATATAAAATACTCCCTCCGTCCCAAATTACTGTTCATTTTGACTACGTATCTAGACATACCATACATCTAGGTGCATAGCAAAAGGTATGGACCTAGAAAAGCCAAAACGAATAGTAATTGGGACGGAGGGAGTAAAAAAGAACAAGGATTATGATCAAACATTACTACCTAACAGTCCTGGTTTCTTGGAGGCATATGGATAAAGGCAATAAAGCCGGATGAATTTCAGTTAGCGTAGAAGGAATGTTGAAATTTGCTTACCTTCAAGAATTTAATAGCATTATCAGATGCATCAGTTCCCTGGCCCTTTTGCTTCTGGGCGTTAACCTGTGCAAATAGACGATAAAATATTGGTCGTGCAAGCATATAAAAGGTATACAGAGCATCAGACTAAAAACAGTGCATTTTTGGAAAGATTTTGCAGTACCAGTACAATTATAATTGAATATTAGGAAACACTCAGGAATCTTAGGGTCATAAGTTAATCGACCAGTAAAATTTCTCGCTGAGTGCAAAGCTTATATAACTAGGCCTAGACAGTTGGTTTATAAACTGTATCCAGTGTTTGTAAACTTCAGCTTCCAGAAAATGAAAATGGATCGTGCTGGGGGAAAAAATCGCAAAAACCTAGGCTTTTCAGTTTGCACCAAATGCAACAAGGTTCCTAACAGGAAGACCAACAGGCAACAACCTTTCACAACCAGTTCTGTCACAAAACGAGCCAACAGAAAATCCCCAGTAAACAACCCATCAGCAACCAAAATGTACAAGCACTGAAATCAACCAAGATGCACTGAGATCCATGTTGTCAAGTTCTTGTGAAAAGGTTGTCTCGGTGCTTGGGTTTTTTCAAGGGCTGAAAACTGAAGAAAACTAGGTTGTAAAGTTGACTTGTGAAAAGGTTGTCTCGGTGCTTGGGTTTTTTCAAGGGCTGAAAACTGAAGAAAACACTGAACCCCAACGGTAACCAAACCACGAAAAAAACGATAACTTAAATGGTTCAGGTTCGGTTCAGTTCTTCTGTGTCAATGTAAATATGCCCAGCCCTACGCATAACACAAATATACTGAACGATTTAGCCAAAATCACAATCCATCATTCTCCTAAAGATAATTATGCAATATACCCCCCTTTGCAATATTCAGAAAAGTAGAATGCTAGCTAATCAAACAATTCCAGAAATTATACCTGCTCTTCTCGAACCTTAAATGTACCCAACCAATTTTCTGAGTCCTTAGTCCGAGAGTCATTTTCCCCTAATTGTTTTGCCAGTATATCATAAGTCTTCTTTTCATGCTGTCATGAAAAGCCAACACGTCAGGTCAACAGTTTCTAATAATTAATGCTTGTATAAATTTGTATAAACCAATATTTTCTGTCAGAACTAACCTGAATTGAAAGCTTGTATAACTGCATACAACTGAATGCAATTGCAAGGGCATGATAGCAAACGGCTGTTTGAACATGATCAGGGCCAAGAAGCCGCTCATTCTTCATAAGTGCTTCTTGGAGATACCTAAGAGCAGTATTCATATTACTGGCATCCTGGTACATCATTGCAACATTTATGAGTGTTGCTGCAACATCCGGGTGATCAGGACCTGACGCCAAACTTAGAAGAAGCAGTGTGCGGGACATGTGTCGCAGTGCGAGTTCAGTTTGATTGAGCCCATGATAGAATAAAGCCATGTTACCATAACTGCAAAAGATATGGATTCCAAAGAAAGTAAGACTTCCGCGATAAAAGATAGTAAAATGCATGTGCCAAAGCAAAGAATAAAGAATAGTATGCTCTTTGTTTAATGAACATTAAAAATATAACATGGAAGTTATGCACAAACACTAAGAAGAAGCTGAAAAAATTCTGACAACTTAATTTCTTGCATGACCTACTCGCCCAGCAACTAACCTAATGATTCAAATTTTCTAGCAGATGTTCATTTTCCAGAACAAACTTAATGGAAACTTTTCAGAGAAATTCCATTTGTTCCTTCACAATTTAGTACGAATGATGGGATTTAGCGTTGGCTGCAAGTTCTCCAACGGAAACATCAAATTAATGTGAGATTTAAAGACAGCATCAAAATTCTAGAAGTACGTTCAAATTAAAAAGCAGCACATACCTGTGGGCTGTGTCCGGATGATCAAGACCAAGACATCGCTCGTTTATAATGAGTTCTCTATGCTGCTGCACAATTGCTCCAGCTGTATCACCAGCATGGTACAAAACCATAGCAAGGTACCTATAACGAAACGAGAACAAAGATTTCTTTTAAGGATTTGAATCTTATTGTGCAGAGCAATAAAAGCAAATAGTGAGTCGGAAAAAAAGAAAAGAAAAGTGGTAACTGCTTGACTTCTAAACATATTCTACATGTGACTGGACATCATATCCCTCATGTAATGGTCCTCTGACATACATGCACAGCAGCACAAGGCACTTCATATGGGTGAAAACAGTAGACATGTACACAACTACACACTAAAGAGCGGCATATAGCACGATCTACAAAATGGAGAATGCAGCGTAAAATATCCATTAGATAGTTGAAGTTCTCATAATGTGTGCCTTCCTTATGGAACAATACCAATACAATAGCGATGTATTAGGAAGTTAGCATACTACCGGCAACAGTTCGCAGCATCCTTGTGCATGGGACCAGTTATCTGCAATTTCAAAGGTCAAGTAAATACGAGAAGTTCTGCAGATGTCATAAATAGCTTATGTGCATACCTGTTGAAGCAGTGAAAAGGCTTCAGAAAACAATGCATAGGCCTCATTCAGGGTTCCCTGAAATGCTCAAGTGCATTAATAAATTTTCCACAGATGAGAAAAGAATAACAAACAAAGGTAAGTTTTGGCGAAAACCATAAAACCACAAGAGGTATACCTCAGCCATCCTGACTTTCCCTGCTTCCATAAGATTCTTTGCGTCAGTACAGGTAGGAACTGAATGCTTGACAACTGGTTGGAGATTTAATATATCTGAAGCTTCGAATGGAGTTGAAGCATCCAGATTGTATTTGCGGGCTGCAATAGTTATCCCTACCTGTTATGCGTAGAAGAAACAGTGACAGAAATTAGTGGATGTACAAACAGCGACATATGATAATCTTAACATGCCATCTATAAACAGAATAACAATGGTCATTATTTAGTAAAATATGCACACTGGAATTCCTTGAATGCCAAACTACTTCAATTTGTCAGTAAATACAATAACAATGCTATAAACAGAAGTACCATGGCAAGGTAGAATGGTACCAACCTTTTGGCAAAGATTGCGGAGAACAGAAACCCTTTTGGCTGAAAGCCTTGCATCATCAGGCACTTCAAACTAAAAGAAACGAAAACCATTACAATTAGTGTGTTCTTCAAATAGAAAAGTTTTTAAGGCCTGAAATAAATGAATTACCTGATATTTAGATTTTGCGAATTCCTTAATACTAGACCAAATTCCATCAGATGTTAGATGGGAATATGTTGATAAGCCCTTTCTTGAAGCAGCAGAATTGTTTAGTTTCGGGCCCTTCGTAGACTTTTGAGTTTGGCTATTTTCATGACCCTGAAAATACCAAAAGGTTTTACAGTTACAATATGAGCTAAAACACCAAACATATCTGCTAAGATATATCAAGACTCGAGAGTAGAGTTTGTTGCAGATATAAGTGTCACAAGATTGCCACGCTTGGGATCACATACCTTCTTTGACTGGGCATTGCCAAGGCTACCCTTTGTAGATGCACCCAAAACTTTCCCAACAAAACAGTTCAAGAAATGAGCAATAGCTGGTCCAATATCATGATCCGGGCTTTGCCTCAATATTTCCTTGAGTGATAAAAAACAATTGGGTAAGCATACAAGTAGATGTCGACCACGATAGAAGGAAGTAGACATGAATAACTATAACAAGATGATGTGAACTGAATGGATTGGTACAACAAATTGAATATATCTTGCAACCTGCACTAAACTATGCAGAAAAATAAATCATTCACGTTACAGGAGTAGGACAGCATTAATTGGATGTATGCCAGTCAGAAAACCAAACATTTATTATAATTTTACACATTCCTATGTTTATAAAAATTTGCAGCAAATCCTTTCATATAACACCCCGAAAGAAACAAACTCAGGAGCTAGCATAATAAGAAAAGATATACTACCTTGATCACATGCTTTGCAGACCTAACTATTATCTCAGCAGAAAACAAATCCCACAGATGTGGTAAATGTTTGATCATGCCTGCAATCTGAGAGAAGAATTATACTATGAGCAGGATAGATGAAATGTAATGTCAATGTCAGCTGGATCAGCATGGAGACTCACTTTGCCCAGGTACCTAACATTTATCCCATGGAGATGCAGTGCATCGGTTAAAGTTTGTCCATCCATAGGAGAGATATCAAGGGAGCAAAGGTCCTGAACAAACTTCGGGATCACTATTTCTAAAAGATATGTACCAGCCCTTTTTACCAACTCTTCATCTGCAGAAATTTCCTAGTAATAGAAAACAGTAGAAAGTTATCAAATTGGAATATGGTTATTTTACAAAAAGTAGTTTTGAAGACCAACCTCTGGACTGCCAGCAAGCTTGTACTCTGTAAACACATTCGGATTGAAAAAGATCTCGGCACTTGAGTTGTCATTTTCCTCACGTGTAGGAGCAGAACTTTCTTCAGACTTGTCATCATCTTCAACAGAGGAAGCCTGAAATGATGGAAATAAATTTCCAGCTTACAAATGTAATGTGAAACAATACCTTATTTTATTCAATCTTGTCTAGTCCCTTCGACCTATGTGAGCACAAACTAATTCAATAATCATCAAGGGTTAAACTGGCAACAGTGATTTGTTATACACCACTGGATATGTGACCTTTAGATAACCAAATTATGATCATGGATGCAAAACTGAAGGGACATTTGAACAGCACAAAATAAGACAAATTCAACGATCTTGCTTTATTGGAGTTGCGTATGATCAGTAGCTTATTTAAGTACAGCGCTTCTGAGCAAACAGCCAGAACACCTAGATTCTATGAGCGCAAACCTTTGCATCAGAAGTACTCGCAACTTGGTCATTGGATTCTTCCAAAGCATCTGGAACTTTCTGCCTGGTGGATTGCTTGGTCGATTCAGCCTGCTCAAATATAAATAAAATGCAATTAGAAATTTTCACAAATGAAACCATGCAACAGCTTGACAAATAAGGTTAAAAGAATATGTGATGAGCTGACCTCAACAAATGAGGCTACAAGTTCAGGTCTCAACACGCAGAAGCGATGCTCTTGCCCAATGTAGTTAGAATCTCGCGGAGTCACTCTCATCAAATCTAAAATGTAATGCCTACATAAAGGAATAATCCAAACAATTTAAACAAATATATTGATATGACTACAAGGCCTCATGCTATTAGTGTACAAGGAAAAGGAATAGCTCGCAAGAAAAACAAAGTAACAACAAAAATGGAGAGAGAATTTTTTATTGTTTACAGTTCATGTAATGTTAACAGGATTGCCAGAACCCAACCTGCTCCTTGCATTCGTAGAAAAAATGTAAAAGTAATTACCAAGTGCTGAGCCTTTTAAGCATTAAAAATTAAAATGTAACAAGTGTTTTCATGTTTGAACAGAGACCAGTTTTCTTCAAAAATAAAATTACCTGTCGTCACTTCCAACAATGCCCTTACATTCGACTGTAGCAGCTAACTTTACAGGGTTGCCAGAACCATCCAAAACCACATGCTCTTTCAAATGGAGCCGCTTTGCAGCCTCGACTACCTAAAGCAGCAATAGCCAACATAGAATTAACAATAAATACTCGAAGGACAAGGACGACAAAAAAAACTGAAATTATATTAATATAAGCTTGGAGTGTAAACAGGAATGTTGAATTAAAAAACCATTGCCAAAAGCTGGGTAGAAACAGGTACATAAAATAGAATAAATATGTAGCGTATCATGACAGATAACCACCAAAGAACTAAGAATCAAGTGTGATCATTGCAAGTTTCTTATACTCGCTAATGAAATTCTAGTAAAGACCTTCAACAGAAACAAATAAAGATGCCCAACAAAACCCAAGATGCAAGGAACTCAGTCACCAACAATTTTGAAACAGGCAAAATAGTAACTCAGTAAGCAATACTAAGTATAGCATGCAATTTTAGTTGCGGTGCTGGTACTTTAAACCAACTCCTATCAATTAGCATAATACTTCATTGCGGCATCAGTTAACATAAATTTGAACTGGACTAGATGTTGAGGTTCACACGAAACTTTGAGTCCCCTAACAAAGAAACTAAAAATGACTTTTCAGGTTTCTTTCAACCGAGAAAATTGTCCACTCTTCCATTACAATTTACCTTTGAATGGAAAGATTCATTCCAAGATATCTTCTTGCCATTATCAACAGAACCATACAGAAGGGAATCAGACTTGTCTCCTTGGAGAATACCAGGAATGATACTCTACAAGTCCAGAATAATTGGAAAAGGCACATCAGTAGCAGCTTAGCTTGTCGTTTATGACATCTTAAAATAATATATTAAAATTACAGAAATGCATGGTTCAAACAGCAAAAGATTCTAAAAGCGTTATATACCAGAAAATGTTAACTATACAGACCTGAGCTACAACCCTGTGACCTCTGTAATCAATTATTGCCATGGCAAGATTGTAAAGGCCAGAAATATCAGCTTCTTGATAAGCCTTAGTTCCTTTTAAATCATTGTTTGCAGAAGCATAGGTCGCCTGCTCACTATCTGCAATTTGTGCCTCTGCAGATGCATCCGAACTAATGTCTGAAACACTGTTGGATACCTCCATGGATCCACCATGGTTCATACCAGGCTTAGCCCCCACATCCGGTGAAGAAACTTTAGTGCTTTTGCTGGGCCCATTTTGGCAGTCTGGCTTTTGATCCTTTGAAATGTGTTCATAGTCAGAATCGACAGCAAAACTAAAGAAAATGTTGTTGTGAACATACCTGGAACATAAAAATAAAACAGGTAAGAAGAAAGTAAAACAATATTATCAAGTTACTCAAATAAGAGTTGATCAGGCATATATACATCGGAACAAGGTGGCTTCGTGCCCACTACGCGCTATCATCATCATCATATATAAACTCAACATTGCACCGGTACCCAAATCCCATAGCAAAACATAAGCAAATCCAGACATCATATATAAAAGTATATTGCCAGCAACTGATTATAAACTTACTAATCCAGTACAGCAAATAATCTTTTGAGGTCAAGCAGTCTGATCTTAAGGCAGAAGCAGGTACAAAGGTGGTATGAGAAACATTATTCTACTCTCGAAGGCTATTGTATTTACTCACATATGAAAACATTCTGGATCAGTTGGATTAATTGGGGGTATGCATCTATTAATGACACCAACTGCCCCTTTCACAGCAGCATCAACAAAATCGCATGTTACTTTGTAGAGAGCTCTGCCACGCAATATCCTGAAATGGGCAATAAATAATGAGTTCCTACATGTATAAAGCAGGCAATCCATAAAGTGCAATAGTAACTATTAACTAAAGAACCTTTCTTGAGGATTCCCGTGCGGAAACTCCCGACAGGACTGCAATTCTTCATTCCAGTCTCTCTGCATGCCAATCAGCTCAGTGCCATATGATAACACCACAGACTCCTCAGCCCTGGCGGCATCCCTTCTATGCTCTGTTACACATACGAATGTGGAGTGCCTTCAGATCTCATAAGACATGAGTGCATACCAGATTAATATTAGTAAGGTCATATCAAGATATTTATATCAATATCAAATATCATTAAGAAAGAAAATTAGAAGGGTAAGAGGCTCCAAGACATGGCAGGCACTGGCTGAAAAGGAATCAGTATGGCGGCAATGCCTATGTAGTTTATAAAGCCAAAAGTACAAGTTGAAACAAGATATAGATAGTGCTTGGTATACTAGAGTTATAGCTGAAGCATGCCTAAGGCTGGCTATCTGGCCAATTTCTTGCCACAGAAATGTAGGGGGAAAGTAACATTAGGCAAGGATATATAACAGTTTAAGCCATGCCAGCACCAAAGCATCCAAAAATACAGTATTGGATAGCTGTTTTAGAGTTGTGATCAATAACATGGTCAAGGAAATCTGCTGGCAAAATTACCTGGAACAGGATGAGCACCTAACCAAGAAGTCACTGGAAGCAAAGACTGAACATTCTCAAATGGATGAGCCGATGCCCTACGATCCAAGATTTCACGAAAACCTTCAAAAGTTGTGTCCAATTGTCAGCATAGATTAAACATAGTGTGGTGAGACCAACACCTTACAGATAAAGCCTAGATTAATAGCAAACCTTTCTTAAACTTGGCACTGATTTTCTGTAGTAAACCTACAAGAGTGCTGGCCTCCAGACCTTGTTTTGTAGGTTTTGGGTCCAATATACTTCCATTGCTACAGTTCACGTAAAAAGATTTGGAGTTTCCTGTAATGCAGTACTTGTTTCCTTCTAATGTGACAACATCAATATAAATGAGATCTCCATGCAACCTGAGGAAAATCATCAGCAGGAGTTAATTCAAAAAAATCCCTACTCAAGGGTGACAAGCTTATGACAATGTAACAGGCGTTCAGGGTCTTAAGCCCATTAGGCATACATGCATCTATTAACAAGAAACAAATGCATCCTCAGAAAAGGAATACACAGAACAACCAAACACTACATTATCCAGAATTACTGCATAACAAAAAAAAGGAAGGAAGGAAGGTGAAGCATCCTAGCCCAAATAAACCTTTAGCCACATGCCCAGAGTTGGCCAAACTTAAGGAAATATTGAATGATGCTTCTATGCTAGTTTGATTCACCCTTTGGGTTAATAAAATTGTAAAGCACAGGCAGACAAGCTAAAGGCTGACTTAACTTATCAAGCACTCCAATATTTGTGGAAAACAGAAAGTATATAGCACCAAAGTACTAGCTATAATCTTTTCATTGCAATGTAGCATAGATTAAAAAGCTAATTGTACTCTTTCCAGAGTTCTACAAACAGGTCTTACCTTTCAGAACTTATATGGCTTGATAACAGCACAGTTATATTGAAAGTGAGAGGATCAGATCACATTGACTGATTACAACAGAATGAAGTAACCGTTGAATCGGGCCAACTACGAAACCTAGCTGACTTATTTTTATAAATTATAACAATGGGTCTAAAAAGATATTCAAGGATAACATGACAATGATAAAAATGCCAGACATCAGAATTACCTCCGGTAACTTGGTGGAGGATTGAAAGACGAAAAAACTATGCTTTCAACGCATTTTATCTCTGCTTGTGCAGATGCCAATAAATTAGTGAGAGCACCAGCAGTATCCTCCATAAAATTTAAACCATCAAGCTCCTGAATAACGGTTTTCTCAGAATCTGCTCAGCAGGGTTAGAATCAAAGTCAACGTCCACATCAGCTTCATTTAAGATTTGCATGCAAACCACAGTTTCACTAACAAACATTACAGTTGTGAAACACCAAATATGGAAAATATGAGTAAACCTGCAGACCAAAAAAGTGGGAGCTGATGCACCTGCAGATTTTCCCTGAGCAGACTCCTGCTGCAGAGCTAAGGATGTGGACAGAGAAACATGAAGACTTGAGAGTGATAGTAGCTCCCTCACACGTCGGAGATGCGACCTAATAGACCTCTCATCATATATTGCTGAAAGAAGATTTGCGTCAGCTCCATGAAATAAATGTTGATGGAAAAATAGAGAAGAAACTGAAACATGTTACATACCCGCAACCATCTCTAATGAACAGCCACCGGAAGTTATATCTGCAATTTCAGATATTTCATTGTAGTCCTCTAACTGATGAGTTGAACCATCTTTAGTATGCAAGATCAAATCGTAGCATGTATAGAAGCAAGTTTCAGGAGCATCCAAGAGGAATTGTTTGACATCAATGACAGAATCTCCTGGGCTTAGCTGTAAATAATAGCATAGAATAAAATACATTGAACTAGTAAAGAAAAATAGAGAAACAAAGAAAGCTTTTCACAGTACCTGCAACTCAAGCTTTTCACCGGATTGTGTCCTGACAGGAACAGAGTATAGATAAAGCTCTCCTGCTCCAGACAACATGTTTCCTTGTTAAAGAAGCAGCATATTTGCAGGAATTTTCCATTAAAAAGCATGCAAGAAAGGAATTTAAAGCAAAAAACAACACATAAAAAATGCTAAAATTCCATAGATAGAAGCTCACATAGTCCAACTGGAATGTGTAATCTAATTAAAATGACGACTCTAACAGAGCTAGGCCAGAAAATTTTTAGACCATTATATTAGTACAAGGGACTTCTTACTATTTTCAATATATTTATATCCAGAATTGTTAGTTTTGGCACAGCCACATAAAGCATCGCAGCAGCATACAACATGCCACTCATTTAGCATAGGTTCAGTCCAAATCACATAATCATTAAATGAAAAGTATTTGGGCCACTTGTAAAGCTGCATCCATGTAGAACACCAAGGTGTTCACTGTATCGCTATTCATTATTGAGTGTTACAATACAACTACAGTATGACAGTATCATCAGTGAAGCAAACAAGCCGTGGTCTCACCTTCAGCTTGCTTTTTTGCAGGCTGTGCAGCCACTGGCGCATCCCCCTCCGTCTTCTCGGCATCTGCAACACCGCCCTCTGCAGCAGGGGATTCAGTTACTTCCCCATTCTCTGGATTGACCACTTCGCCGCCGTCAGTCACCGTCAGCTCTGGCTCGGCCGGAACGGACTGACCCGTGCCCTGTGCCTTCCCCTTGTTCTTCCCACCCTTGGACTTCCCCGCCATATTCCTGCTCAAGCCAGAAACCAGCAATAGCAAATCTAATCAGCCCCCATAAAAATACAATTTTTAGGCGCAACAAACACCGCGGCTCTCTAAAGCGGCCGGGAAACATCGCCAGCTCCACTAAACCCCCAACGGAACCAAGCCCCGGTCGAGCGCACGATCCGCAGCAGGATCAAAACCCTAAACCCCTCCCACCAAATCGAGACCCCTCGAGCCCTCGAGCTCAGCGGAACGCGCGAACCGGACGGATTCGATCGAAGTAGCATGCACGGAGAGGGGATTCGGGTGGGGGGATCGAGGGTGACCTGCCGCTGCCGCCGCCGCCGCCGGCACGGAAGCTTCGGCTCCGCGAGGATGAGAGGCGGCGCGAGGGCGAGGCGCTGAGGGAATGATTGGGCGAGGGGCTGTTTGGGTAAAGCGGGAGGAGGGAGGCTGCAGCCCTCGCCGGCCGCTCCTTTTATACGGGTGGGCGGACCCTCCTAATCCCCCCGTGGGCACCTGGCCTCTTGGCCTCTTGGGGCTCTCGGTGAGGTGCTCCCGTCGCGTCGGGTTGGCTTTCTCTTCTTGTTTTCCCATAGCCGCGCCTGCGCACGCGAGGCGGTGATATTTCTGGCGTCCGGTAGGGGTAATTTTGGTAGTTTCTGTGGGAGCCCACCTCGGCGTGGGATTTAGGAGGGCTGTTAGGGTTTTGCGTGGGGTTTAGGCGGCTCTAAGACTCTGGCGAACGCTGACTAATGAAGATGTCAAGTAACTATTGCCTTCTTCTATGTTAGCGTTTGTAATATCTTGTCACACGTGAGTGTAGTGTTGTTTGTGTTTGTTGACATCTTTGATCATCTTAGACTAACTTTTTATTACTCGTTTTGTTCTAAATTGTAGGTCGTTTATAAATATTTATAAATCTAATAAAGTCAAAACGACCTAAATTTGGAATAGAAAGAGTACATGGCAATATAGGAGCATAGCATTAGAAATTCAGAGAAAAATATATTTTGGAAAGTCATGCTCATGCTTTATGCATCGAACTAAAATTGGTTGTTTTTATTCCCTAATCAATCGGTGTGTGCTATGTAGATTCCGTTACTTCTGACACATGGCCATAATAACTGTGACATGCTCATCACCTGTGGTGGTTTCATTGACGTGTCATCACCTGTGGTGGTTTCATTGACCTATCTAGGAACTTGACCCTCAAGTCGTGTGTAAATGTAGTTTTGGATGTGTACGTGGATGGTGGATGGTGTGAATGGATGTACCAATGTTTGCGTGAGGCTTACGGCGTGGGAATCCACACGTGTAGAAAAAAGGTTCTCATAGCATCTAGTGTTGCTACTCAATCTACGTAGAATTAGAAACGTTCTAGCCATGGGAGTAACGGACCGAACTTTATCATACATTTCTAATCTCAAAAAAAAAATCAGGTAGTACATGATTTGAGATCCATCCAAATACAAAATCGATTGTAGAATCAACATATAAAATTATCGAAAATTGACCATCTCCTATAAAATTTTATGGCACCTTGTGTTATATTTTATTGTTTGAGCTAAAAAGATACTCCTCCGCCCTAATATTAATTATCATTAACTTTAGGTTTGTCACATGTTCAATTTGTCCAACTTTAACCAAATTTATTAAAAGATACAATAACATCTATGATACCAAATTATTTTTATTAAATCTACTATAGGATATTTTAATAATAAATTTGTTTTAGTATATATTATTTTTTTATAAATTTAGAAAAAATGACAAGTTTGGTTTAATATAAATAAATAATATTTGGGGACCGAGGGAGCAGTGAATAATGATTCATGTATTATGTATCCTATATTCATGTATATTTATATATAGCTATATTTTACCGGTCCATGACATAATAAATTGGATGGATCTTGCACCATTTAACTAGGATAAGAATTATCTGTCTCACAACGACATTGATTCATGCGTCGGTAGGTAGATGTAAGATATTGCCTGTTGGCGACACAGCGGAGACAATCGATAGTGCACATATATTTATTCGAATGGGAAACATGTTTAATTTTAGCGCATGTATTGCATTTCCTTCTTCAATTCAGCATACTTTTGATCTTTGGAAAAAAGAAAATGTCAAGTCAGAAAGCAACCGCGAGTGGATACACAGAAGGCTTTTTGTCGATCTGGACGCACACCTCCAATCGCGTGCGCTAGTGTGCAGCTGCGGCCCAGACCGCGAGGATCTCTATCCAAATTCCAAGCCGGTTTCGTGCGCACCCGGTTTGGCGTTCCGGCTCCGGCTCTCCCTCTCCGATCCGTTACTTGACGCATCACTCCTCCCCTGCCCCAGGCTTTCCATTCCCACACCACACCGCACCAATCACCGCCGCTGCACCGCGCGGGTGCCTGATCCTCCCCCGCATTTCAACTCGCCCCTCCCGCTCCGCGCCGCGCAGCCGCAGCCGCATGGACCTCCCCGTGGTGGATCTCGCGCCGTTCCTCGGGACCGCCGCCGGCGGCGGGGCCGCGGAGGTGGGGGAGGAGGTGCGCGCCCTGTGCGCGACGGTGAGCGCCAGCCTGCGGGACACGGGGGCGCTGCTGGTGAAGGACCCGCGCTGCTCCGCCGCCGACAACGACCGCTTCCTCGACGTCGTCGAGCGCTACTTCTCCCGATCCGCCGAGGCCAAGCGCCTCCAGGAACGGCCCCACCTCCACTACCAGGTAGCCCCTCCCTGTCGCTTCTCTGTATCCTACTAGGCAGACTCTGCATTCGGTTTGGTGCGGATCGGGGGCGAAAGTTTGGGAATTCGGAAGGTTCTGAACCCAAAATTCACCCCTCTGCCTCTGGCAAGGAGGATCATCACTGCCTGTGGTGAATCAAGACCACCAGTGTGATCCCCGTGACTGTGATCCGTCCTATGGCTTATCGATCCATCCTATGATTGTGCTCAATGTATGTGGTGAAAACCGAAAAACCTGATTTGTCCCTGTTCCTGATAAGGTTGGCGTGACACCAGAAGGGGTGGAGGTTCCTCGCAGCTTGGTCGACAAGGACATGCAGGAGAAGATCAGGAGTATGCCCGAGGAGTTTCAGCCAACCACCCCTAAAGGCCCAGACCCGAAATGGCGGTACATGTGGAGAGTTGGTCCTCGGCCCGCAAATACCCGCTTTAAGGTTGCAATTCCTCTGTGACCTTTTCCGTGCGATGTCAAAATACTTGCTTTAAGGTCGAGATTCCTTTGTGATCTTTGCTGTGTGCTGGATGGTAAACTGGTGATTTGGTTATTCTGGTCACTGAGCTGTAAGTATCCTTGTTTAGGAGCTGAACTCTGAACCTGTTATCCCTGATGGATTGCCTGAGTGGAAAGAGACCATGGATTCCTGGGGTTCCAAGATGATTTCTGCAATTGAGGTAGATATATGCTTTGCTTAGCAACTTTTCTGAATAAATCTATGTTTTCTGCATTCTTTGCACACTGTACGGTGCTGCTGTATCATACATCACTTAGTTGTGCCATATGGTTTTCATAGGTTGTTGCTGAGATGGCTGCAATTGGATTTGGCTTGCCAAAGGATGCATTTACTTCTTTGATGAAGGAGGTACTATTCTACTCTATTCTCTGCGTTTTTTAGTTCTGTTGTAATTTTTAAATCTACTTGAACTGCATGCTCTTAAAAAATGCCAGGTCCCTTCGTTGTGTTTACTTAGTAACTTAAAAGTACCCTAGTGGGTTCTAAGGTTTAGTGTCTGCTCCATATTCCCCTTAAAAAGATGTAGTATGGGATTCAAGTTCTTTGATAATCTGATTGCTATTGCTCAATTATTCTTGTGGATACTAGGGACCGCACCTTCTAGCCCCAACTGGAAGTGACCTGCAGCGTCATGGTTCTGAGGGCACTGTTTTCGCTGGGTTCCATTATGATCTTAATTTCTTGACTATACATGGCCGAAGTAGATTTCCAGGCCTGAACATCTGGTTAAGGAACGGTAAAAAGATGGAGGTGAAAGTCCCTGTTGGCTGCCTCCTCATTCAATCGGGGAAACAGGTTAGCTTTTCCACTTTTAATGAACTTATCGTCATGAATTGTTTGGGGATCAACCTTTTTCCGTTTGTTGGTATCATACTTGCTTTGTTCTATCTTATGAGCACTTGTTTTCATAGTCCACGATGTTGTCATCATAGAAATCAGCCCTACTGTTATATATGACTCTTTTTTTTTTCTGAAAAATCAAATACTTTATGCTTCCACAAAAGTGGTAAACAAGAGAGAACCGGGGCCTAATTCTGGAATCTTAGATGTGGCTGTGAAATAAAGAAAAGAAGTACTTTACTACTCTTCCCTGATTAGATCTGTTTCATTCTGCACAGCTGGAATGGCTTACTGGTGGTGAGTGTTTGGCTGGAATGCACGAGGTGGTGGTGACAAAGAGAACATTAGAGGCCATAGCATTAGCGAAGGAGCAAAATAGAAGCTTGTGGCGGGTTTCGTCAACAGTAAGTTCCATCGACTCCCATACCGTGTTAGTTTGATCAAGAACTTCATGAGAAGTTGTTGGCAGTCAAATCCTATGTGCTTGACATGTCATTGGCTAACCCGTTGTCTGTTTTTGTAAAACAGTTGTTCGCGCACATTGCTTCAGATGCAATTCTAAAGCCACTGGGTCACTTCGCTGAAACACCCAATGCTGATTCATATCCCCCAATATGTGCCGGGGATTATGTTGAACAGGAGCTTTCAGTGATTAACCTGAAAGGAAAGGATGGATTGTAGACTATGCAGTGGATAAACCTGGATATCATGACTGACAGATATCATAATGCAAAACTAAATTATCCAAACTGGCATTTGTCTTCATTTCCAAATGATTCTATACTGAGGGTGCTACTCTTCTTCCAAACACACCCTTTTATGTCAATATAAACTATGCTTGTTCTTCCCTTTGTTAAGATGTTGGATACACTATTGTGTACCGCACTGATGTTACTTGTGGAAATTGAAGGAAAAAAATGCTTAGCTTGCAAATGAAGTGTGCCTGTGTTATCTATCTTGCTGCCCAGGAATGACCTCCAGAAAAACCAATCCTGAAACTGTTATTCTCCTCCTAGTGCAGTATGCCATTATCTGTAGTGTCTAAAGTAGTTCTGAATGAGAAAAGTCTTTCCTTCGATCAAAATTACACCTCAAGCAATAAGTTACGCTGCAAGCTGCTCGTTCTCAGCACAAATGACTCACAGAAATCTACATATGTACAGCGACCAATTCGGATACCATACCCCTTTCATCAGACCCAGTTGTTGGGCAGCGAGAAATTATGGAACCTGAAGGACACGTCTCCGGCGGTGTCCCTCTCGTGCATGATCCCGGGGTCCACTTCCGTCTGCACCCGCTGCTCGACGTGCGCAAACGAGTTCTGCCGCGGCAACTCGTCGAACGCCGGGGACGGCAATGGCAGCGGCAGCGGGCAGGGCTCCCGCCCCGGCCGAGCCTTCGCGTCGGAGTTGCCGTCCCACATGAACACGTGGAGAAAGATCGGGCGCAGGGCGTGGCGGTGCAGGGACAGCTTCTGGCTGAGGGAGACGGTGTCGAAGCACCGGATGGCGCCGGACGTGGACACCATCCATGGCAGGACCTTGTGGCCCGACACCCTCGAGATGATCAGCAGCTTGGACGCGCGCTTCGCCTCCCGGTAGAGGTCGCGGAGCCCCGACCGCGTCGACGGCAACTGGAGGTCGCCGTCGTCCTCCATGACGGATGAGACGTAGATGAATCCCTGCTCAGAGTCACAATCGATTTGAGAGTTCAGGCACATAAAAATACATGCACTAGGACAGGTTGGGAGAATGTATAGCGTGTGTTGCCGCTTCTAAAAAGGATTGTATAGCGTGCGAGACGGTTCGCGTGTACCTCTTCGGTACGGCTGATGGCGAAGCCAAGCCTGGTGTCGCTCTCCTCGAGAGTGATCTCCACCGGCATTTCTCCGCCCGCGGCCGTGTACCAGACGCGAACCGCCTTCACGACGCCAATGTCCACGCCGTGGTAGTCCTCGAAGCCGTAGAGGCTGGCGTTGGCGAGGTTCGGGAGGTCGGCCAGTGAGCCCGAGTTGACCGTCGCGGAGGCTGTCTCGCCGGAGATCTGCACCAAGAACGTTAGATCATGGGAGAAAACGCACACGGATTGGAACAAACAGCGTTCATACAGACTTGATTATTAGTACCCATACCTTGGTGAGAAGGGCCTCAGTTTGGACGTTCAAGAACACGATGGGCACGCCGGCCGCCTGGGACGAGAGCATCCAGGCGTTGGCGCGGGCAAGGGTGTCCTCGACGGAGTTGTAGCGGGAACCGGCGCGGTCGAGCGCCGTGGGCAGGATGAGCAAGGAGAGGAAGCTGCTGGAGTTGGGGATCGGTAGCACCTCCCGCATCTTCTTCTCCCACGGGTAGGACACGTAGCCGTCCTGCAGCTGCGCCTTGCTCAGCGCGCACACCACCCTCGAGCTCCTCGACCCTGAAGAAATGCAGAAGAGTTACAGTACTCAAATCAGTGATTTTCCAGGATCTCTGAAATTATGCATGTCTTTTTTCTTTGTTTCTGACTTAGTAGAAGAAAACTGAACGATCAGACCGATAAAAGTCAACCGGGGAATCTCCTAATAATTGCGTTAATAATTCGAGACAGGTTCTTTAAGTCAGATGAATATTCAGCAATCAGCAAGTGGTTCGCGGTGCAGAATAATGAATCTGGCTAAATGCTGATTCCGTTGAACGTGCATCACCGTGTCTGTTGCCTGGAAGTATGCATCTTGAGCTAGACTAAGCAATTGGATACTCTTATTTTTTTACTGACAGGATCTAAAACATTGCATGCGGACCTCCCAGGTTTCATCGTACTTACCCACCATATCTTACGAGGGGCCATGTTTGAATTGTTATTCTAACATCAATTTTACATAATTTTTAATATCATATAATTTCTACACCAGACCAGACTACTAAATTTTATGCTAAAACGTATTTACGGTGGTTCCTCAAATTTGATTCAAAAACATAAATGCGGTACTATTTTAAGTATAGTAGATTTTCTTTTCATTATTATTTTAAAATAATATTTTTGTGCAGGCGCGCATGGCGTGCCAATCTGACTAGTTACTACTATGACTTACAGTAACCTAATATCCGGGTTAGAATTCTACCATAGTCTGCATCGTACTTTCAGCAAGCTTGCAAATGCGAGAAGTAACAAGACCTAGTGCTTTTGTATTGTTCCCAAGAATATGCTCGACTACATAGCATTGCTTGTATGCATCATCTGGATCATAGACTACCTTTATAATTTTTCAGGCGAAGCTACTCCAAAAACTTCCCAACAAATTAACCAGCAGTCTGAACAGTCAACAAAACAAGAGCAGCAATGATATAAGCACCCTCTACAATCCTATCCCATCAGACCCTGGATATTCTGAGCATATTCACAGATAGGACAAATATCGGATCATGTTTGTACTCCTCGAAGTGATCATTTTTGACTGTCGTAGTCTGTGCCGATCCAAGCATATGCCTATCTACCAGCCTATGCACACTACCAAGCAACCAAAATCAGGCCTTGTTTAGTTAGGGAATTTGGGAGGTGCCAAATTACTGTTACAGCACTGTAGCACACTGTAGCGTTTCGTTTGTATTTGTGAATTATTGTCCAAATATTGACTAATTAGGCTCAAAAGATTCGTCTCGCAAAGTACAACAAAACTGTGCAATTAGTTTTTAATTTCATCTACATTTAGTACTCCATGCATGTACCGCAAGTTTGATGTGATGGGGAATCTTCTTTTTGCATAGTGTCAAAGTTGGGAGTTGGGAGTAACTAAACATGGCCTCACTATCCTGAACACGCCCAAATGTGAGGAAACGATAAAGCGCCTGTCACCTATCAAAGCCAGCCTACTTGCTCAACTTTCTGTGCACCAAAGTCCGCATGCAGAGGGCACAAGCACGCACCTATCCTTTTTCCCAAGTCCAACCCGGCATGCAACGAAAACTACGTCGCGGACTTTTACTTTCCACAAACTAAATCAAATTGATGTACGGTCTAAGGGTGGATCAAAAAATGATGCAAAAATATCTAAAATTCAATCTGCACGGAGAAGAGGATAAGCATATGCTTGGTAGTGGTTGTGATGCTACCTCTGATGGCGATGCACTCGCTCTCCATGCTGTCGACGAGGCCGACGGCGTAGTTGGGGTCGCGGATGGAGCGGAGCACGTACTGGCGGCTGCGCCCGATCATCCCCCCGCCGCCGCCGCCGCCGCCGCCGCCAACGGACTCCTGCGGCACGATGCAGGCCTGCATCCTGGCGGCGGTGGCGGCCGCGCCCGGCGCCGCCAGCTCCCCGCTGTCATCCCCGCCGGCGGCGACGAGCCGCTGCTGCTGCCCGCCCTGCGCGTGGCGGCGCACGCGCACCTCGACGGAGGTGTCCCCGCGCTTGAAGGCCGCGTGGAGCAGCTTCTGCAGCGCGGCGCGGCCGCCCTTGAAGGGCGCGGCGTGCGCGGCGGGTCCGCCCCGGCCGCCGACCCCGATGAGGAGCTCCTCCACGACGTCCCCCGTCTGCACCGTCTCGCTGCTCCCGGGCCCCCACTCCTCCGCCCGCGACCCGCCCGCCACGCACTCGATCGCCACCACCACCCCCTGCCTCCTCCCGCTCTCCATGGGCATGCCCCCCCTCCTCTCTCTGTGTGTCTCCTCCTCGCGAGCGTGGGCGTGGCCTATCTATCGAGGGGGAGGAGGATCTAGCAGGGCAGCTCGAGCGACGCGGACCCGGGAGGAAGAGCAGAGCAGCTCGGCTCCCTCGCGCAGATTCCTCGGCCTCTTCCGAGCCGGCGGCGGCCGGTAGAAATAGGAGACGCTTTCCAGGAGGGTGCGGATGGAATGGAAGCGACCGAGCGTGATGGTCACTGGGACGATGCCACGACGGCCACGCGTCGAACCGGACGGAAAAGAACCCCCCGGCCCGGTAGGTGAATCCGCGCCCTCCGTTGCCAGACAAGTTGTTAAAATCTGGCAGGGTGACGTTAGCAGAGTGGATGTCGTGGGGAGGAAGAGCCGGGCCCGGAATTTTCGTTGAGTGCTCGACCCTCGGCCGGCGCGAGTGCCTCTCAAGTCTGATCGGCAGATCCCAGGTGTGCGATTCCGGCGGCCTCGCCGGATCGGAATTCAGAACAACGGCACACGCACTGGCACTGCAGCTTCGATGGGCTCGTGTCACGTCAGGACACCCCTCGGGCTTTATTCTCCGGCCATCAAACGAAATCACAGTGTTACATTGACTGTGAACCAACATGTTGAACACAGCTCTTAACACGATCTGTCCTGTTAAGAAGACTCGAACCCGATTTTCCAACGCCACTTCAACTGTACCCATTGGTCAAGGCTTGTCTGTTACGGCTCACGCCTTCTCATTGGAGGACCTGGGGGGAGTACGATCGCGCGAGTATCATAATACCGCCACCGCCGAATCCAATTTTCCGAACACCGCCGATGAATCTAAATATCATTTTCTAGGTCGTCGTCGGATATCCATGACATCATCCCTGAAGAGAAATTCAAACGGATGGCCCGTACATGATACGGTACGCCAATCGATCCTTGTCCAGTGAAATTTAAAAATCATCAAACCAAGTGGATCTAGCTTGCGCGGCCACTCAATCAAGTGGCATTTCTATATTACATGGATCCACCAATCAATGGCCGCCGTCTGACAAAAAAAAAGTGTATAATAATATAGATTCAGTATACGGATTGTAGAAGTCCGGTGTCACGAAAAGGAAAGAAATGAACAGTTACCCACTGCTCTCGGTGACCATTTGTCCGTTTCATACAGGGAAATACCAAGAAATATACGTCTCGGCTTCCACGCGTGATCGCTGGTCAAGTTTCGCGTTCATGCGCCGGTGCCCAATAATGGCGGTGTACTAGAGGACGTGAAAATTCCATTTCTACGGGATGAGCGCTGGGAAGAAATAGCATCGTAGGAATGGATTATGGAGAAGCAAATAAATTAGCCATCTTCGTTGACGTCAGAGCAAGTTGCGATGTTGACATATCCACTTCATCGCAGCATTAAAAGTGCTTTTGAATTTCTATAAGCTTGCAAAGTATGGTTGAAAATGAGAGCAAACATCACAATTCGAGCAAGTTCTGCTTATGCTGAAATCATTACTTTGGAATTTGGATTGACCTTTTAAAGTGTTCGGAATACGGTCCCTGCAATCTCTTGCCCCGAAAACAAGTAATTGAATCGATACATGAAAATTTGACGTGAATTTCATGTGTCCTGATATGCAACTTCGAGATTAAATTCGCCCTTTACGGCTTTAAGGCTAATCCCAGTGGGAGTTTCATAGAGGTTTCATGCACATTAAATACGGTGACACATCAGTATATGTGATGACATGGCATGATAGTTATGAAGTGAGAGAGGAAAGGGGTTTCATCAGGATGAAACTGTGTATACACTGTTTCCAAGACTATGAAACCTATTGAAACTTGCATTGGGGGCTATAGAGTTTCATTTCATCTAACCATATCCAATCACATGCCTCACAATTAAATGTTATGGGCATCCTATGAAATCGTGAAATGAAACTGTGCACTGGGACTCCCTGTTTCATTCATGAGAATACACCTCATGGGATGATGTGGCATCCTTGAAAACAGTGCAATGAAACCTTGCATTGGGACTAGCCTAACCATTCAAGAGCCTGCAAACCTGTTTTTCACCATGGTCAAAACACCATTTGACTTGCATAAACCTACCCATACCCTTTTTTCTTCTATGGTCAATCCAGAACGTTGATACGACATCCAACGGCATCTGTGATGCGTAGCACAGAAAAGAAGATCTCCGAAGCCGAAGGGAAACTCTGTCCCCACCCAAGCTAGCAGACCGAAATGGCATCCACCTCACCGGAATCCGCCGTCGCCGCCGCCGGGGATGTCAACGATCCCATCCAAATCCGTCGCCTAGAGCTGTCCGACCAAGAGAGGGGCTTCGTGGATCTCCTTTCCCAGCTCTCCACCTGCCCGGACCTCACTCCGGCCGAATTCGCCATGCGCTTCGCCGAGCTCGCAGCTCAAGGCGACGACCACGTCATCCTGGTGGCCGAGGACCCCTCCGCCCCGGAGCGGAGGATTCTCGCCACGGGGTGCCTCTTCGTGGAGCGCAAGTTCCTGCGAGGCGGCGGCAAGGTCGGGCACGTCGAGGACGTGGTGGTCGATGCCGCCGCGCGCGGCAGGGGGCTCGGGCTCCGCATCGTGCACCGCCTTGTGGGGATCGCCAGGGACGCCGGCTGCTACAAGGTCATCCTCGACTGCACACCCGAGCTGCGCGCCTACTACGCCAAGTGCGGATTTGTGGAGAAGGGGGTTCAGATGGCTGTCTACTTCTGAACCAGACTTCAGAGGTATGGCTCCTCTGGAAGTGCTGAAAGAAATGCTGTAGTTGATCGTTGGCAAAATACACTAGCATTTGGTTGTAGTAGAGCAGCATAGGTGTAACAAGATTCAAATGCATTTGAACCAATTGCGCAAACACTCCAAACAGTGATGCACGTACCATTCTGTATCTGGAGTTAATTTGTCTTGCTCAAGTTGGTGATGGAAGATGAGCTCTAGAACTAAGGATAAACTTGAGTTTTGAGTTCAAAACTGAACCAGTTGAGGATGTTTGGTGCAGTGCAGTCATTTGTACACCTCATTTCTTATATATGCTCTCTACCGTCAATCTGTTTTGCAGCTTAAGCTTGTTACATTTTACCATTCCATTATAATTCATATACCACTGAACAGACATATGAAAATCCTATCATGCATGCTGACTAATGTTTTGCTACATATACAAAATGTTATTTCAAGCTATGAGGTCGCCAATTAAGGTTTTCTCATCCTTTGCCTAACTCATATAGATTGATATTTATCCTAGCGTTACAAGGTGTTACATTTGTCTTTCTGCCATCTTAACAACTCAGATCACTTATTTTCTTCTTACTAGAGCTACGGCTAGGTTCAGATGCAGCATTGTTTTGTGCTAATAGGAATTGACAACATTTCCTTTATGTGTCATTATTCAAAAATCAATGTCGAATTTTTGAAACTTCTGCTCTATGCTGCTACAATTCCTTTTTTTGCCTCATTGATTTTAAGATCTTACAGTCCATCCCATTTTCTGTTGCAGAGTCATTGCTGAAGATTGATGGGCT
The DNA here is from genome assembly GCF_000263155.2 of Setaria italica. NCBI lineage: Eukaryota > Viridiplantae > Streptophyta > Magnoliopsida > Poales > Poaceae > Setaria > Setaria italica. The sequence continues at coordinate 36,387,727 of NC_028450.1, forward strand.
TATCCGCTTATGCGCTTGTTCTGCTCTGGGGACCCATCCAGAAATTTCTGATTTCAGCATGGCAGCATTTGTATGAACCATATGCTGTGTTTTTTTTTTACTGATGTTTTTGACGTTGAGAAATTTCCTTGGAGCTATTAATTCTTTACAAGGACGATAAATTTCCAACAGTTATCAGGCCTGCTAGCTTTCCTGCTTTGTTATTATGAGGTCACCACGAAATGCTTCCCCTTTCTATCCAGATGTTTGCATCAGATGTTAAGATCACTAATTCTTTATAAGGACGATAAATTTCCAACAGTTATCAGGCCTGCTAGCTTTCCTGCTATGTTATGGTGAGTTCACAAAGAAATGCTTCCCTCTATCCAGATGTTTGCATCAGATGTTAAGATGACACGCCTTGGGTCTGGAAAGACCCATAATGCTTGCCGTGAGCCACCAAAAGGTCCTAGGTGCTTATGCCTGCAATTTGCTGAGGCTGTAGGATGAAGCGTGCAACAAACTGAAAGAGCACTCAAACAGAAACCCAAGCTGGACATCATTAAACTGAAGAGAATGATACGATTCCCACCTCGGCTATATAAGCCTAAAACACACCACAACATGCAGCTTAAACACAACTGGTACTATCTGACATTTGATACCCACAACACGTTGTGAAGAGAGCGAGCATTCACTGATGCAAGAAAACATAGGCTGATGGTTCATCACACGCTTGTAGGTAGGTTCACAGCACACTATAAGGATTCCACTAACTTGGCAAAGTAGTCAAAATTTCAAGCACTTGAAAGAAATGAGCGAAGTCTCCAATCTTCTATTACATAAGTCATCAACAGCAGATAACAATAAGCTAAAGCAACATTATCAAATTTGCTCTCATGATACGCACCAAGTGCTAGCTGATTGAATCCACGGTGGGACTTAATCCTCATCCTCAACAACCTTAGTACCCAAGCCTTTGAGACCCTCTGCAGGGATCTCAGCAACTGTGACCAGAGAGTAGAGTTCCTCCTTGGCATCTTCCTCATCGTTCCTCTTGCGGGCAATTCTGACACGGACTCTCCTTGGCACACTCCGGATACCACTGCTCCAGATGTGCTTGTTGAGCTTCACATCGATCCGAACATCAGCAGTACCCATGGCCTTCTGTGCGAACTTCCTAATCTCCTTGATGGCATTTGGTGCCTTCTTCTTGAAGGTGCTGTATACAATCAACAGCAGATTAGCGATCACTACAATGACTGATCACTACTTATCAATTTGCTATACATGACTTCAACTACAGGAATAAATAGACAGCAAAGTATTGGATTTCTGTGTGATTGTTGCACCCAAATGGAACACATGACAGCATGTCAAGGCAACATGTGTAACGATGAATGGCATCTTTCTACCGGGCATGTAACTGTATCAACCACGACATTGTATAAGACAGATACCTGACTATGTCCGGACAAACAAAAAATGATTATGGATCAGATATGCAACTCCCAACATATGATGGCAACATATTCATAAAACAGCAAAACATAGAACTTCTATATAGATGTAGCACCCAAATGGAACACATGACAGCATGTTAGGGCAACATGAGTAACGATGAGTGACATCTTTGTACCGGGCATGTAACTGTATCAACCACAATTGTATAAGACAGATACCTGACTATGTCCGGAAATCGCAAACAATATTATGTAGATGGTAGAGTAACTACCAATCAAATTACACATGGAAGCTAGAATGGGTGAAAAATGTACTGCCCAAATGGAACACATAGTAGCACGATGAGAAGCAAAACGTGTAACGATGAGCAGGTTACATATCCCGGGCATGTAACTGTGTGCAGCCACAGAATGATAAGGCAGACACCTGACTATACCCGATAAACACCTAATAGAACGGGACTAACAAAAACAAATAGCTATTGCATACCACTACTCATCAATTAAAACAAGACAAACTCGAGATAGATGTGGGATCAAATACAAGAGCAGGATCCACAAAAATCTAATCCCGCTCGGTCAGATGATTCCGACTGTACTATAGCTGGTAAAGGATACTTATCCAAACAGGTGTACCAACCAATTGCGAGCCCACAGAGTGCTCGCAGGCCGTAACCCTCCGCACCAGCATCTCACAGAACAGGTCGTCGAAGAGCGATACTACTCTCCAACACACAGATCTACTCAGCTGCTACCGCAAAGTTTGGGAATGGTACAGAAGGGCAGGGGAAGGAAGGGGACGATACCATCCGTGGAGGCGCTTGTGGAGGTTGATGGTGTACTCGCGAGTCACCACCTCGTCCTTGCGTGTGCCGGGGCCGCGCTTCTTCTCCGACATCTCCGCTCCGCCGCCGCGTCCGCCTTTCTCCTTTGCTCGAGCTCGAGGGAGGTTGCGGCGTGAGGAGATAAACCCTAACCGCGCCCGCCAGGGTCGCCTTTTTATAGCGGCGCGAGTTAGGGCTCCCTACCCTTTTGGGCCTCTCCTCCCGAATACGAGACCAGCCCATGTGTACAGAATTAGGCCCATTTAAGTAGACCGTGTCATTTTCCTCCTCCTCTTCTTCATCTTTTTTTTAATGTTTGCAGATACCTTGTTCATCCCGCCCGTGAGAAGCTTGAGAGCTGTGAATTGTGATCACTTAGCAGTGGAGGTTGCGGGAGTTCGATGTCCGCTTTTTTTTTTCTTTTGGAAACGTTCGCTTTCGAGGCTAGCTGATTGCGATCTTATTTTGGCTTTGATGATACACTTCCTTCACAGTATCACCATTAGCTGAGCAATTCAATATCTCTAACGCGAACATGACCAGATTTTTGTATATCTTCTGAAAACGGAAGCTACGAAAAACGACCAACTCCACGACCCTCGCAGTGTGCCCCGTCATTTGACAAGTAACAGCTACCGATAAACCAGTCAGTTCGACCAACTACTGAAAAATATCGGCCAGTCTCTGTCGGTCTTCTGAGAAGACTGAAACATTAAGCTTATCGATTATATCATGGTCACGACTCACTACCGGCGGCTTAATAATTGCCTAATCACAATTGACACCAGCATAGGCCTGAGAACGCTTGCCATTGCAATACTCCATACATGCAAACAAGCCAAAGGTAGCATTGAAGCATAATACATTACTTTATTTGGGTTTCAGCAAATGTTTGTTGCACGCCACAAAACCAGTACAGAAATGTGATCACAGTGACCAATCATGTAAACACGTACTAGCTGATAAATATCAGTGAGATAAAAGAAGCAGTAGCCCATGGGTTAACAAAGGAGCAGTGAAAAAATGTAATCAGCATCAAATATGCTGGGCAAGAAATAATAAACAAGCAAAGGAGGACAGATAAGGTACGGGAAAGATATTCTTGCAACCATTTCATAGCCAGGGAACAAACTAGTGAAAGCAGGTTGCCTCCAGCAGCAGGAAGAGGAAATTAGCAGGACTTATACAATTTCCTGCCAAAAGAATAAGGACAACATAGACCGAACTGTGGCAGATTTCTGAAAATAGCAGTTGCCCACAACCACATTGTTAGTTTACAGTAGAGAATTAGCTAGGATACTAGATCTGCTCTGAAAGATGGCGAATCTAATCATCTCAAGTATCTTCACAATCCATGGAGTGAAATAAACGGTCAGAAGAAAGTTGGAGCTTTAGGGAAAGATGTTGACATGTAAGGGATGCAGTGGCTTGGTGAAGTAAAAATGTGATTGCAAGACAACAACAATGTAGTTCCTGATGTGCGAATACACAGAGAGAATTCAATATTTGTTTTAATATTAACAAACACTGCATAATGGAACGGTTGGAAAAGGTATTCTAGTTACTTAAGCTATGACTGGCTTAGTGGCTTACCTCAACTTTTAATTTATGCTAATTGAGTATATAAACTAATGTAACTACTAACTACTTAGCCACACCTGAACAAGCACAAGCAGACTAATAACATAACCTCATACCCACAGACCATGAAGGAACAGAAGAGTGTATACAAAGTGCCAAACTACATGCAGAATATTAGTTAATAGATTCAGGATTTAAAAGACCATGACGAAACTCATGATCCAGTTTGACTATAGTCTGTAGATTTGTAATAGAAGAATGCAACGCAATCACAACATATGCCATGCCACTCTTATCAATAAACCAAATGGACAATCTGTGCAAAAAATGACAGAACTACAAGCTTCAAGAATGACACATTTATGACTTTTGCCTGTCATCTACAAACACAGACATCAATAGATCAAAGCAACGCTATTGTCCAATAGCTTAAATTCACAAAGACAAGCGCAATAGAGGCTCAAAATGGTTCCACAGACAACAGAAAAAGTCTACGGTACCTACTAGGCACAGTATCTATTATTTAATAGATACAAGATTTAGAAGAACCATGAAAAATCTCAAGATACAATTCAACTGTTAGAAAAACATTGTACTTCACAATGCAATACTGATCTTACCAATCAATAAAGTGGAACGATATACTATTATTACCAATCAATCAAGTGGACAGCCTGAGCTAGAACAACAGAACCTATGTGACCAATTTCATTAATTGTTCATCGATAGCCTTCACCATTCGCTCTTTCCCAAGAATCAGAACGCCCACTAGATAAATCTAATCGGTCAAAGCATGAGCACTACCCAATCTGTCAAATTAGCACAATAAGCACCAGAGATTTCATAACAAGAGTAGAATTGGCAAAGCATATTACAAAAATCAGGGGGTTAAAATGGATTTCACAGCTAACAGAAGAATTAAGTCCTCAAGCTTTATTCCATTTCGGATTCAGCTCATCATATCATACAGAAGAAGAAAAGAAAAACAAGCGCCTAGTAGGCGAGGTTCGATTTGTCCGCGCGCACGCAGTACAGATCGAGCGAACCCTTCGATCCGATGAGATCAAGCAAAGAGGCAAACCAGAGGTCAGATCAGACGGCGGAGGGCGCGGCGCCCGCGGACTCGGCCTCGAGATACCGGCAGATCCGCTCGACGACCTCCCTCCCCTTGGCGCTATTCTGCAGGAACCTCTCGGCGCACCGGGTCTCGACCTTCTCGGCGACGGCGGCAAGGGCCGCGAGCGGGCGGCACCGGATCGTGGTCTCCTGCCTGAACTGCGTCCACTCGTCGGGGCGGTCCGGGTGGGGCCTGTATGAGGCCCTCTCCTCGACCTCGATGAGGCCCCGGAGGCTGACGTTGCGCACGACAACGTCCATGGCGCGGCGTTGTGCGTCGACGAGCGAGGTCTCGACGCAGTGGCAAAGCGCGGCGCCGTTGGGGGACGCCGCGGCGGAGGGGAGGAGGCGGCGGAGGATGAAGGGGAGCGGCGGGGACCGCACCGTGATGGAGCGCGCGGCGTGGAGGCGGCCCGTGTCCGAGTCGAGGCGGCGGTGGAGGGTGTGGACGTCGGCGACGTGGGAGAGCGCCGTGCGGGAGGCCGGGTCCGTGAACTTGCGCCACACCGCCGCCGTCACACGGTCCCACGGGTGCAGGTAGACGTGCTCCTGCGCGTACACCACCATGGCGCCGGCCGCCGGTCTTGGCCTAGTGGGGCTGCGGGGGTTTTGGCTGGATTTGATTGATTTCCTCTTTCTTGCGGCGAGGGTTTGGGCCTCCAGGGGGTGGCTGGCGACTTGGCAAGGACGGACGAGGAGGGGAAGAAGAGGCAGGAAAGGGGGAATGGAGGAGGAGAGGTAGTTTTTGTAGGGCCCGAGCCCGATCGAGCCGTGCGGCCGCCGCTGGATTTTTGGGTCGTGGGGAGGAAGGCAGCCCGAACCTGCCGGCGAGGCCGAGTGGTGCGGTCGGCACGTGACCCCGAGTCCCCGACTCCGTCCTCCTCCCGCCCGCGTGTCCCGAGCGGTTTCCTTGTGCTGCCGCGTGTGCTGGCAAAGCGTACACCAGAGTTCAGTACATCGGTGAGGAGAAAACGTATTCTATGTTTACGCCTTCCGCTTGACTTGGGAAACAGGAGAAAGACTACTCCGAACCAGGCGAGCAGCCGCCACCGTGACCCGCGACCTTTCCTTGTCAGGCTCAGATGGCGCTCTCGCAACTCTCCCGCCGCCTCCTGAGCCCGACGGCCGCCGCGGCGGCGCAGCTCCCCAAGACATTCTCCCATGGGCGCGATCCATTCATGATCATCCACCCGGGCCGCCGCTTCTTCTCGGCGTCCGCAAACCCCAGCTCCTCCTCCACGCCGTCAGAGCCCGAGCCCGGCCTCGGCCCCCCCGGCTCCGCGCCCGCGTCGCCTGACGAGATGCGGCACCAGGAGATCGAGGGCCCCACGGTGGAGCGCGACACGTCGCCCCTGGCTGACGAGACGCGGCGGGAGATCGACGCGCTCCGCCGCACCGTGCAGCGCCTCAGCGGCTCGCTCGCGCTCCTCGGTGGGGCGCACCTCGCCGCCGGCTCGTGGATCGCCTACGGTGCCCCGCCCCTCGGCGTCGAGACCGCAGCCGCGGTGCAGGGCGTGGCGGCGTTCGCGTTCCCCTTCGCGGTCGCCCTGGTGCTGCGCCGCGCCATCAAGCCCATCGCCTTCTTCCAGAAGATGGAGGCCAACGCGAGGCTGCAGGTGCTCACTCTGTGCCTCCAGGCTACGAAGATCGTTAACCTCATGCTGCTCCGGACGCGGGTGATGGCCATCTCTTGTGCTCTCGGGGTGTCTGTCGCGTCAGTAGCTGCGATATTGATGCGGTGAGTTTAAAGCTCAGATCTCGTCGAGAAGGATGGTTAGTATCAGTAACTGAGGAATAATAATGCACTGTTAATAGGCAAATAGACTTCGAAGTTGGAAAATTTGGTGCTTTTGGATGTTGGACTGTGCTTAGTTTTGGTCATTGTACACGAAACAAAGGAGATTATAATGTGATTGTCATTGTTTGAGATATTTCTAGTACAGTGAGTGATATTCCTCTTCAATTGGATCGAACCAGTTGGGCGAAATTCAGCATTTTCCTTAGAATTTAGATGAACCAGCTCCATGTTGATATCCTGTTTGTTAATAACATGGTTATAATTAGGGGAAAGCTATACTGTGCTCGCGCATTTCTTTGGCTTCCCACACTTGAATTTTCTCCTCATCCCATCTTCTGCATCTTCACCGAGATTTGATCCGTCTTCTTCATCTCCGGTAAGACCCAGCTCCATCTGATCCATCTCCGGCGAGCTCCGATGAAGGCAAGAGGTTAGGGCCTTAGGGGATTTGGGTTTGGGGATGGGGGATTCAGGCCCTGGGGTTCCTGGTGTTGCAGGTCATAGAGGGGGGTCTGGAGGTGGCAGGCCGGACAGGCGGTGATGGTGGCCGTGGGGATGGCGAGGCACGGCGGCGGTGGCGCTGCCGGCCGGGCAGTGGAGGATGGCGGTTGGGCCAGGTGGGGGCGGGGGCACCAAATCTGGAGTGGTTAGCGTGTGGGTGGGGAGCGGCAGCGAGAGCCGCCGGAGACGGGGTGGAGGAGGGTGGGGTGGGGGCACCGGCGTTGACTCGTTGAGGAGGAAGCTTGCGCTGTTTTGTTTCGGAGGAGAAAGAAGGACCGAGGAAGAAGAAGGGAGGAACAAGAAACAACAGCAGACGTCAGATGCAGATCCAATGGTTGGTCGGGTGTGAGGGGAAGTTGAAACACTCGAGTGCAAGCTAGGTAGCCCCAATAATTACATCTTAGAGCGGAGCGTCTTCTAACCCTCTTACCGCCGAACTATATTTTGGAACTCTGTGTTTTGACAAGGTTATATGATCTTACGCTAGAGTACTACAATTCCTGGTTCAATCAGTACTGAGAGGTGAGAGCAGATGGACCTTTGTGATTTGGCAAGGTTTTATGATCACCTTTTGCTTGAAGACTACTATTCCTGATTCAGTTGATACTGAGATCAGAGCAAACTGGTTGTGGCATGTGCTTAGTTCAGAAGTCAGATTTGGTCTCTTAGATGTTTCTCCAAGATTACCTTATGTAGATATGTGATGTCAAGGAGTAAGTAGGAGGTAAATGGAAATAGCATTGTATTAAATACAGTATTGGGAGTCGACTAGAGTGGTGTTTTATTGCGAATATTACCTTCATTGTTAATGGTTGAGAAAATGGATTTATCATAATCTTTCAATAGTTTCGCTAAATCTAGTTCCAGATTTTTCTTTTGTTTTCTGATTGTGTTTGTTCATTTCTTTCTCTTTCCTTTTTTTCTTCTTTCTTTTGTTTTTGGGCCCTTGGCCTTCGGACCTTGTATTTGGTTCTTTTATCCCTTCTTAATTTAATGGTGTCAGTTCAAGAAGAAAAAATAGTTTAAACAAACAGGACTCAATATTTTTGCTGCTTGTTAACGTCGGTTATCTTGTTGGTGATTCACTGGTGACTGTCTAGTTAGGCATCAAAATATATTATCTATATTTTTACCAAAAAAAGAACTGGATGGAAGGTAAGCACCCTTGCATTACTGCATATTATCCACATCCTTGCATTAGTGTACCCACTTTTAATCCTGACTTGCTTCTGTAATGTTGTAGTTGGATCAAGATTTTGAAAGGAGGGACATTTGATATCACAAAGTTTCTTTTTTAATCAGCTTTAGTAGCAGTTATTTGAGTTTCATTTTGGTACTTAAAGACCCATATCTCTATTAAATGCTGGATCTTTGTTTTGGTAATACAGTGTTTCTCCACTTGCTGTACCCTTTGTTATAAGCATTACAGCACCATTGTCTGCATCTATGCTCCAAACCATTTTTCTCTAGTTTGTTGTCTCTAATGTGCATTGGCAATTTTATGCCCAAGTATGGTAGAAAAGATTTGTTTGTCTTTTTTTGAACCAGTAAATTTGTTGAATCTTCTTTTTGAATAGGTGAATTCTCATGAAATTTGGACAAGCCAACTTCAGTTTAATATCTTTTAGGTCAGATAACTTTTTCTATAGGTCTATCTTTCCTGCTGCATATGTGTCTCTTGTAGCCAATCAGCCATTGGGAATCATTTGATGAATCTAACCAAATAATCACCTGGTGTTATTGATTGCTATGAAGCAATCAGAGTCTAGAGATGAAGTGTAATGTTCTTTTCAAATTACAACTCCGGTTCACAGATCAGTTGGGTCCTCTACAAACATGCTAAAGACATCGAGATACTTCTTGGGTTTGTTTACCGAAGTTTCTTTTTCACGCTGTTGTAGCCTTGTAGGGATGACAGCTTGAATTGATTGATAAGCTGAATATTACTGGTCTTTAGTGATCCTGATGTGAGCTAAGCTTCTTTTTTTTTTTTGCTAAATGCTTTTGAAATCGCTGAGCTGTATAATTTGGATTTAACTTGATGTCCATTGTTTCGTGATGGATACATCGTGGTCTAGCTAAGTATGTAGTTTAAGACAATAAGCAATTTGTAATCATTTGACAAATCTAACCAAATAACCACCCAATGTTATTGATTGCTATGAAGTGATTAGAGTCTAGAGATGAATGTAATGTTCTTGTCAAATTACAACCCCAGTTCACAGATCAATTGGGTCCTATACGAACGCGCTAAAGAAATTGAGATACTTCTTGGGTTTGTTTACCTAAGTTTCTTTTTCACACTGTTGTAGGGATAACAACTTGGATTGATTGCTTAGTTGAATATTACCGGTCTTTAGCAATATTGACGTGAGCTAGGCGATTGGATTTTTTTTTTTGGCTAAATGCTTTTGAAATCGCTGAGCTGTATAATTTGGATTTAACTTGATGTCCATTGTTTCATGATGGATACATCATGGTCTAGCTAAGTATGTAGTTTAAGACATGACAGTATACAACTCTTACCAGATGGTTCTTAAAAAGCTGTGGATTTCTAATTCATTAATAAAGGGATTTGTCTTCTCCTGTTGAAGAGAGTGATGTTTCATTTGAAGAGCCCCATTTCTCACACACTCTTTTACTGGCCTCAAGTCACCTGACAAGGATAAGAAATAGAAGAAAAAACAGAGAATACTGCACTGTGTTTACCTTGTTGTTTAGACTAGGTCAAGGAGAGCTTTTTGTAGAGGATGTGCACCAGGCATTCTCTACTGTGTAGGTTTCGTTGCCTTTTATGCTTCTTTTAGACAACACTGTGAAATAGCTTGTCACCATGCTTTTGGATAGTACAGATTCACCGGCAGCATTGCCCACCACCAATAGGCCTTGTCTTAGCTGCTGGATAAACGTAGCGCTTGTGTCAACAACTGGATAAGAATTGGCAATTATTGGTGCTCTTTCTTGCCATTATAAATAGGCACCTGTAATGCAAGGAGTATGCACACCTATCTCACTCAACTTCAGAGTCCATTGAGTTTCAGGTCTCTTTTCACTCAAGGAAACATGCATTCTTGGGCATCAGTGGTTCAGCGCTGCATGTAGTTCTTCAACTCTTTGATTTGTGCTAACCTCCTTGAGCATAGGATCAAGCCTATGCAAACATTGCTACGTTCTTCTTCCTGCACCAGGATGGGGAAATCCTTATGTTATGCCCATAACATTCTTGACCTTGCAAGGCCAAGGCACAGTGGCTGGCTGGCTGCAAGCTGGGGAAGTTTGTTGGCTGGTCCGTGAAAGTGAGACTCATCTTTGTTGAGTGTCTGTCCTTCTCAGCTTAATCTCTGTTCAACATGCAGACCAGTAGACTATCTTCTGCATCTATGTATTGATCTTTTCTAATGTCTGTTCAACATGCAGACCAGTATATTATATCTTCTGCATCTATGGATTGATCTTTTCCTTTGTGTGCTGGGAAAATGCGTTTTGTTTCTTTCCAGCTGGTAAATCCGGCATGGGTGCCTGAAATAACATGTATTTGCATCTGAATCTGGTTGGTGTCATGCTGGATTGTTGCTGCAATGCTGTGTCTAATTTTCTCTGAAATGAATGCTTACAAATCACTTGCGGCCATGCTCGATCACATGCTGCTTACACCAACATTCAGAAACATCGCACAAAGTTGGGTGTTGCTGGCCACTTGGGGATGCGGGTTTGCAGCCTTTCTGGAGTTTTTTGTGAGCTTGAGCTTGAACCTTTCCGGTGCGTGCAAGTGCAAGTTGCAAAGTAAGATACGGCCTGGAATGTCGATGTAGTGAGATATTTCTACTTGTCTTTGGCGACAGAGTATCTCGTCTTTACCTTGCCATTCTTTTTGCAGTTGTTGGATCTGAGTTGCTTTGCACGTCGCCTCTCCATTTTTCTTCTCTCGTTTCTGCAAAACCCTGTGCTGCTTTTTTACAGCGTTTTGTGTTAGTTACTCCTTGAAGCGTTCGTGTAATTGTGGAATGTTAAAGCAGTTTCTTCTCCTCCATGAAGGAGCTGGGCCTGCTGGGGTGGATTGGGAGTTTGGGACCCTGCTGAGAGTCGATCTGCACAGCGATCGATACCTTTTTGGATGCATCGCCTGTGCCTCTAATTAACCATCATGTTGCAGCTTTTACAGTACTTATTTTTGCAACCGCGAGCTGATTGCAGGGATCAGAAATTGCAGCAGTTCTCTCCGGAGTCCGGATGAGTACAGTGAGGAGTTTGATTACTTGAGTCTCCATAGCACAGCCGTACCACCTTGCAAGTTCGTTCAATTCAGTTACTTTTTGGAGTATTACTTTGTAGTACCATGTACTGGCACCTCATTCACTGTCGCTTCAACTAGAAGGTGATCGTCCATTCCCCAACCTTGTTTGAGGAATGGTGTTCTAAAAGTAACAGTGAGTATTAGTTCCCTATGAACTTTGCCTGTGCGGCAATTCGTACCGGAAAGAAGACGCGCTAGGTTAAGAAGCAGAACACTTTGTAGCATCGTACGAATCACAAGCCGCACATCCTCAACCACGCGTAAGACATAACAAGATACCATGAAATGAAGAAACAACCATAGGGGGGGAACATTTATGCAAAATTAAGCACACATCTACGCAGGATGATTAAATCGAATTGTTGAATTGATCCAAACAAATGACAAGTACATGTGTCGATCCCTCTCTCGAAGGGATTGAACAACAAATAACAAGACACCAAATTAAACTGGTGCATCAGCGACATCATCAATCAATTCGTTAAATTAAGCAGAAGAAGAAGGGGGGGAAAAAGAAGAAGACAAAGACCGGCGGCCGCCATCATGCCTCCCCTCCGTCTCTTTCTCCTCCTCCTCCGGTCGGCCGGCCGGCGGCTCACTGAATGTAGTAGGCGAAGAAGGAAGCCACGGCGGCCCCGAGCGCGGCGCCGAGGGCGGGCGCGACGGCGGAGGACCCGCTGGTGGGGGCCGGAGCCGGGGCGTCCGCGGCGAGCGCCACGGTGGCCGAGGCGGCGACGAGGACGGCGCAGGCGATCTTCTTCATCTCCATCCCTTCTTCTGCGAAACGACGGAACGGAGGCGAGCGACAAGAAGAGCTGCGGCGAGCTTGGCTGCTGCTGCTTTTCTTGGCTTGCCTCTGCGCCTTCGAAATTGCTTGCTTGCCTGGGAAGCGAGGGGATGGGCGGGGTGGGGGATTTATAGCTGGGATTAACGGGTGCTAATCCCCGGAGGGGAGCTCTGAGCGGGGCGATCGCGAGTGGGTGGGCCGCCATGTGGTGGCGCCCGCTACGTGCCTGCATGTGCATGCGAAGCGGGCGAGTGGCTGGGCGGTCATCTCGCGGCGGGGGATGGGAGGAGACGAGACGAGACGAACGGGTCGCGTGGCGTGGCTCGTTGCGCTTTCGTTATCGAAGTTGAACGAGTCCCCTTTCTTCGATCTGCTAATAGTCATCAGGCGCGCACGTTTATTTGCGTGTTGTAGCTGCGTGTTAGTTTTGGAAGAAAATTGGGCTCTGGTTGACGTTCTGTTGTTACGTGTCTGCTATTTCTGTCAGATGTTCGTCCTCGTCGCCGGCGAAACAGCGCGGTAACTTGCATCTCTGTACTAGCTGTTGCGACACGATATCCGGTTCCGGTAGTTCAGAAGGTTCGGAAGACAGTCTAGTTTTCAGTTTTTCACAGAGAACGTAAGAAGACCGGTGACGAATTGACGATGATCCTGCAAAACCCGGGAAAATGATAAATCCCCGAAGATTTTCATCGGCGACTTGGCTACGGAGAAGCAGCAAGTTGCGTCTTCCAGCTGCTAGATGAAAGAGAAAGGGGAGCTGTTCAGCTCAGACTTGAGAGACTTTTCGAAATAAATAGAAACTAAGCCTGCCGACCGGCCGTTTTAAAAACCCACTGGTCCATTTCGAGTGCTCCTCTCCGCTTTACATCTCTACTAATCCTCTAGATTATGCCCAACACCATGTGTGTTAAGCTGGCGAAAAAGCGATCGCCAACCTACTTCAACCTGACGAGCGCGATGACAGGGAGGAAACTTGTGCTAGCAGTTTGGTTCGTTGCGGCCTGCGGAGACCCAACGCATAAAAGCAGCAGCCAATTCAAACCCCCCCATGGCGCCGCCGCACCGCCGCTCATATCATCGAGTCGCTGAGCACCGGTGTCATGGGGCCCATGGCCAGCGCGGGCGGTGGGCCCAGCACCACGTTCCCGCCAATGATGTCGCGGCTTTGGTAGCAAGAGAAGGACCCCAGCACACGTGGCAGAGAAAGGCATCTCAAAGTCTTCGATCAATTTTTTGTCCATTTGTTCAGTTGTTCTAGGCTTGGTCAAATTTGCTGTGTACCAGGCTGCAGATAATTGGCTGGCGCTACTAGTTCACTTGCGATCATGTTAACTAACTGAGCAACCCTCTGAAGCCAGAGTTCATTGGTTTGGAGTTTGAAAAACCCACATCGATCGCCTGCACAGCCAAATTTGCCAGCCTGACGGGGTAGCTACCTCATCTGCTCATCAGATTCCTAAAGCATCTGCCCTCCATGAAACAGAATGAACAAGGAGGATATTGTTACGAACTCCAAGCATTAGGTACACACCTAACGACGATATGGCGGATCAATCATTAACCTGGAAACTTGTTCGTTGCGGATGAATCGTCTAATCGCTCTGTACGAGCTAATTAAACCTCAAAAGAACCTATCGGCAACTAACAAGGTCCCTCTGTAAATGCTACGACTCCAACAACACTCCAGCTACTTCACAATTCTAAACCTGAATCTGTTTAATCTGATCGACACGATTCACGGTTGCAGACGACACGATCCAGCTCTTGTTTGATCCACAACGACCCACGGTTTATTGGTGACAAACGTACTTGGAGAGGGACGCAACGCAACGGGATTCGGAGCGCCCTTGCGATCTCCGAACTCTTCTGAATCTGAAGTCTGAACAAACCGATCGGGTTCAGAAAAACCATCACCGTTTCCATTTCAGCTCCGGCGACGGGGACGTCCCCGCGCGCTAGGGCCTAGGAGATTCCGGCATCCACCGCACCGAGGGGGAGCCGCGGATGAGTGGGGGGAAGAAAGAATGCCGCCGGTTTCGCTGGCTCGCCACTGGCATGTCGACCGGTGAGAGCTGAGACGGACGGGTTCCCTGCCTGCAGCTGAGCCCTCCCTTTCGTTCCGTCGCCTCCGTACCGCGCGCAACGCCGACGGCGCCGATCTGACTGGCACGCCCTTGTTCCGCTCGATGCGGCTCGCCTCTTGTTCATACATGATGCTGGAACACCGGACACGCACGCCCAGACGATCACAGCCGAAACGCCGTGCTCCAGACTCCACAGTCAGAGAACAAGAGGACGCACGTCGCGTATACTACTTGAGAGCCGACAAAGGCATACATTACCAATGGAATTCTGCCAAATTGGTAAAACTCCTCTTCATGTGCAAATACAAAGGTTTCCCAATCTCCAAGCTTTTGCTTGGTTGAGCCTTGCAAGGACGCGATACAGGACACTGTGCGTTGATTTGATCTCCGATCCCTCGGTCCCTGTCGAACGCTAGCATACGTGCCATCTTCCCCGCCACGCCGGGGCGCACCCCCTTGCGGCACACGCTCGAACCGCCATGCTCACCTCGGCGCGCTCCGGCACGCGGCGTGTCTTGTCTACTACGGCCGCCGCGCGAGCGCGCACTGATGCTGAAGTAACCATGAAGACTTCTGGGACGAAACCTACGGAGCGTGGCCCTGCAGCCGCCCGTAGCCGGCCGGCCTCGTACGCCACCCGGCACCGGCATGTGCGCGAGTTTTACTTCGTCCAGCGCCGCCCGGGCCTGGGCCGGTGTACGCCCGCACGCGCGCGCGTACCCAGCGTACGTGCACGGCAGCTACATTGACATCCCCGAAAGACGTGGGCGATACGCTACTGCGTGATCGGCGTATACTAGTCGGCACAGCACCATGGAGGAATCAGCCGCGAGCATGGCTCGCGGTGAGCTACGGCCACCGTAGGGTGACGCAACGGCGTGCCACCCGTGACGACGTTGCAGAACGTGTCGGTCGGCGTAGCCGCCGGGTCTGAGCAGGCCCAGAGACAAGGCGGCGTGCGCGGGACGCGTCGCGGTTGCGCGCGGGCCAATCAACGCCGGTTGGGCCGTGGGCGTCACCAGACCCGATGTGTGGTGGGGTGGAGTATAGGGTGGGATGGAATCGCGCTCGCGTTCGCGTGCGCGCGCCGAGACCCCCTCGCGCGGCGCCACCTCCGCCGCCCGCGCGCCCAACGTGTCGCGCCGGGAGCCCCCACGCGTCGCGCCGCGAGGCGCCCGGGTGCCCGCGAGGCCGCGACCGCGACCCGCGAACCGGCGCCACCTCGTTATATACACCGCGACCCTGCCCATGCCATCCCCGTCCTCAACCCAACCACCTGACCTCTGACCTCTCTCTCTCTCTCGCTGCCTTCGCTTACCTTAGCCGCGGCTCGCCACCTCTCGCCGTCGCCGCTCCCGCTTTTTCGCTTGTCTTGATGGCGTCCCGCGCGGCGGTGCTGCTCGTGGCCGTGGCGGCCGTGCTGTTCGCCGCGGCGTCGGCGCAGGAGATGGACCTGGGCGTGCCGCCCGCGCCGGCGCCCGTCACTGGCGCGGCTGCGGGTGCCGCGGCGTCGGCCCTCGCCGTGGCGTGCTCGGCCGTGCTCTCCATCGTCGTCGCGGGTGGACTCATGCAGTAGGTCCCGCTGCGGCCGTGGTGGCGGCGGTTCCCGGCGGATTCGGGGTCAGGTTGGACCCTGCTTGTTTATGCCTTAGCTAGTAGTAGTAGCGGTGGCAGTGATGGATGATGGGTTGTGTGATTGTTCCTGATGAGTCGCCGTTGTGATCTGTGTTATTGCTTATTCTTTTGTACCATACCGCATTGTTGGATGTATATCTCTCCTGTTGAGGCGTGTGTTCTATGAATAAAGACGATGGACCTCGTTCGCTCGTCAGGTGGCTTTCTTTGTTCGAGGTGTTCTCTTCCTAGCACTTGTAGACAACACTCTACTTTGTGTTCTATGCCTTGGATACGGTTTTGGAGAATACTGGGTAGTAACTAGGACCAGCGAGAGATCTTTAAGCAGTTACACAACCAAAAGATTCACTCTGAACCGTCTCGTCGGAACATCTAACATTTCGTCAACAAAGTTGAGAGATGAGAGGTGTATATACACTGCCCCTCAAAATATGGGAGGAAATGGGGCAAGTCAGAGATCTATTGTTCTACAGGACAGGTGCGTTGGTAACCAGAAAGAGGTGGCGGCGAAATAGCTATCGTGGCGAAGAGAGCACCCACGGGTTAACTGAACTTACCATCTCTCGTCTTCAGTGACAGAGCCACCACCGTGAAGTCGCTTCAGAATTCAGATTTCCAGAACCAAGCTCAAAATTAATACTGGCTTGGAAAAACGGTATACTAGACATGCTGCAGAGCGTACGAGTATGATTTAGTTTGGTCACAACAACCAATCAACTACCAACTGGACAGGAAGTGCTAGCAAGCTTCCAATTGGCTCGATTTGGACTGCTCCCTTCTAGATGTCATGAACATTCAGCAGGAGATACAATTCAGAAATGACTGCCCTCTTTTCTGGATGTTTTTTAATTTTCATTACAAAGCCAAATCCAGCCATTCAGGAATGCCATGTCTGGTCAAAGAACTCACTCCAACCAACTCAGCCTGTTTGGTGAAAGATGCTACACGAACTGTGCACTTGAAGTAACGATTGGGTTTTCCGTTTTCCCTAGACATGCAGCCGAGTCAGTAGGTACGACAACCTGGGAAACAAGCAGGGTTTGTGATCAGCTAGTAGCGTAAAAGCAATATAGCATCGTATAGGAAGCTTGGTAGGATATAGAACACCCACCTCATAAGCCTGGCAATCGCAGCACTTGCACCGTCAGCATCATTGTGATTCAGTAAAGCGTCTTCCAAACGGCCATCGCTGTAGGCATGCTGAAAAAGATGCAATATAATTACAGGTGTGAGAACTAGGATTCGTTCTAAGAATATTTTACCGATGAATTCAAAACATAGAAGTACATTCATTAAGTAATCTGAATTATTCATTCACATTAAATAACTGGAATTCCTTTGGAATAGTGCATAGCACCACCGGAAGGCTCACAAGATGCTATTACTGCAACAGGAAACTCATATAGGACTAGGAACTAAAGTGAGCCCTTGTGGAGGGCCATTAAGCAGTTCATCAGGACAAACAGTATAGTTTCTCTTCCAAGTTCTGAAGCGCTATGACAGTCACTACTGGACGGTATCAATTATCAGAAACATGTGTTGTACCTTTGATATCATTTTCTCGAAATGAAAATCTTCAGATATCAAAACGAATGGGCAGATGTCTTCAATAAATAAATAGATATTGTACTGTATTATGAAATGGTAGCTGCTCATTGTGGGCATGCAGTTTGAAGGAGCACAGTTCAGCTTAAAATTACGATCGAATTCAAGTACTGACAGCAAGCAGCTTAAAATTGCAAATTGCTATAGAAGGTTCCACTTTCAAATTACAAAGATGTATTGGCAACAAAACTGGCATCGTTAACTGGAAAATGTCACTTATGATAAGTTGATTGTGTTTCACCCAAACATGGGAAGACACATAATACTGCTCTGAAGCATGTAACTGAACAAAAAGGCAGGAAGTAGGCAGCTGGAAAAATTTAGTTGTAATTCTGACATTACAGCAGACATTCTTCACAATTCGAAACATTTAGACAACATAACTGTACCTTGTAAAAGCAGCTGCTCCCAAAGGGGCAAGTGCCCTTTCCGAAGTCAAAGTGCTTACAA
This sequence comes from Setaria italica, assembly GCF_000263155.2. Taxonomy (NCBI): domain Eukaryota; kingdom Viridiplantae; phylum Streptophyta; class Magnoliopsida; order Poales; family Poaceae; genus Setaria; species Setaria italica. The sequence goes on from NC_028450.1 coordinate 36,405,847, forward strand.
TCAATAGACCTGCAACAACATATGCGCAGATAGTGAATCAGCTTCCGCTGTGGCAGAAAATACAACAGAAGTTTTATTCCAAGCAGATCAGCAATCCATCTTAGAAAACAGCATTTGCATTACTTAACGCAAATTAAACACTACAAATATCTTGGTGTTATTAAGCTGAGCAGTTTGAAACATATCACATAAACAATGTGCATAAGGATAAAACAAAACTTCAAATCAATTATCTTACCTGAGCTTAGCCTTGTAGCCTTCAACGATTTCCTGTTTTTCTTCCTTCGAGGAGTACCACGTAACGCTAGGAACTACATAGTATGACAATTTGCGGCATATTGGACAAGCCCTGAGTGTAGAGTTGACATCCATGCCAGACGTAGGAGAGGTGCTACGCCAATTCCTAATGCACGAGATACAGAAGGAATGGTCACAGTCAGATAGCAGACCAAACCTCCTTTCTGCTGCTGTAGGTTTTGAAAACACACGGTCCAAGCACACACCGCATTCTATATCTTCACTTTTTCTCAAGGCATCAAGAAGTCTGTTGTTTTTCTTGCATAGCTTGACATGCACACCACTTTCGTCAGGACGGTAAGGATGCAAGCACTGTTTTTCACAGAATGCGCATAGATCTCCATGCATCTGAGAACAGTCTTTCCCATAAGGGCAAGTGCCAGCAGCAGCAGAAGAGCAAATTGACATATAAGCAGGATCTTGAGATGTTTGATTTTGCACAGTTTGATAGGACGGCCAGCTGTTAGCATCCTCTGGAGTGTCATGTTCATGATAATCAACTGCCCATGCAGGTTGATGTGCAGAAAGTGCTGTTGTAGACTCGCATATCTGCTGCGTTTGGTCCCATAGATCCGTTTGGTATTCACTGCAATGACTTCCAGAAGAAGTGACTAGCTGAGAAGAATTGGAGGATGCACGCGCTGCGGTGGTTGCTGGTTGGGAGCAGTTCCGATGAACTTCAACATGTTCATTTCTGCAATGGCTACCAAAGGAGCATGCGCCTTTCTGGTAAAATGTGCAAACCTGTAGGTGAGAGCATTACAATAAGAAATACTGGATCATGCAAATGTAAATCAGGTAGTGCAAGGAAAGTGGTCTGATCAACTGAAGTTAGAAGTATGTAGGTTACATTATCTGGTTGATCATTGCAGTCATGGGAGAATTCACAGTAATCTCCTTTGAAGCATGCTCCATGCAAGAAGAATTTGCAAGGGACCCTGATGAATAAAATAAAGTCATAACATAAGAGATCTTCATCATTCTAAATTTTTATATGTTCTACATTGACAGCACCATCAAATTTTCAGTATGCTATGTCAACCGATCTAATCCTCAATGAGAGGCAGCTAAGATCAGTACAAACATACAAGAAGTGCAAGATCGGTTACTCCAGCTTTTCAGGGCTTTAAACAAACAATCTATCCCCAGCGGTGTGTTTATCATGTACCACCGAACTGACAACATGATAGGCCTATTTACTTTCTGTTTTCCTAGTACTTTACTGAACTTGGAAGTGTTCTTCTTGCTCATCTTTCTATCATATAAACCATCAATTGAGATGTACTGTCAAACATTTCCACACATCCTATTTTATTGGTGCAGGTGTACCAATACACTTTAATTCAAATTTTACCTCTATACCCTGCCTTCTGTCCTGTTATTCACTTATTCTAAAATTACACCACCACTTTCACTCAGGCTTGGGGCCTTTCGCGAAAATAGCAAGAGCAACGGAGGAAAAAGGTAGAACCATTGATCCTGTATTCCTCATACTATTGCATTCAGCAATTCAAGAGGACATTTTTGTGCCACTCCCACTAGTTCCATGACTCGGAATGTACCGAGTTGAGTTGAATACGTGATGAAATTCATAATGATGCTCCACCAAACCACTACACGTGGTCTGATTTTGCCACAAGCACAACCAGACGAATTAGAATGAAAAAGACAGGTCCCTCGGGAGATTAATTTAGTCGCCTCGATGGTTACAAACGTCCTGAAACCGAAATTGCAGCCTCCCTAAAGCCAATACTATCTTAATTACCACAAATAGACAAGGACAAGCAGCATCACGCCCAAATCTAGACCACCGCGCTAACACCCAGCTCCATTTGCAGGAAGACCGCGCTGCGATGCTATACGAATACTGAAATCCAAGCTAAATCCAGACTAAATTTCTAACACCAACACGAACGCGATCGGCCTCTAAGCTTAACAGCATCTCACCCAGCTCGAAATCGCTAAAAAATGCAGCCAAATCGAGCATGCAGGGGCAGGCAGCCGAAGTGTTACCTCCTCGACATGCCCGCCGAGCCTGGATCGAGCTGCACCGTCGACGAGTCCGGGGACACCAAGGCGACGCGAGGTCCTCCCCCGTCTCCGCCGCCGCGGGTGCCGCCCGCCGAACGCCTAGGGTTTGGTCGGTGCAGCGCGAAGCTCCGCCTCGGTCGGTACCTTTCGTCGTCCTCGCGCCTCCGCAGGTCAGCTTTGTGGTGGGCACCGAAGCGGGGAATCGCCTTCTCCTAAAAACGGGAGGGGCGCGGAATGACGGTTCCGCCCCCGGGGACGTGGCGGGACGAGTGGGTGGGGCTTCGGGCAGAAGCGGGAATTCGGCGGCGGGGAGAGGGAGGGGAGCCTGGAGCTATGTTCCCGCCTGATTGTGCGGCCAACCATCTCTGCTTGCGTTGCGCCTCGCGGCCGGAGGTAAACGGCGAACAGGGGTTGTTCGCTGGCGGAGGGGCTCAGGGGCGTGTGGGGCCATGTGGGCGTGTTGTGATCGGCAAGGCTGGCAAAGCACGTGGAGAAAATTAACTGCGTATCATCATCGAACGAAAACTTGTAATGAAAGGGGTGTTTGGTTTCTTTCCTTATTTTTAGCACGTGTCACATCAAATATTTACATACTAATTAGGAGTATTAAACGTAGATTATTTACAAAATCCATTACATAAGTGGAGGCTAAACGACGAGACGAATGTATTAAACCTAATTAATCCATCATTAGCAAATGTTTACTGTAGCAACACGTTGTCAAATCATGGACTAATTAGGCTTAATAGATTCGTCTCGCTGTTTAGCCTCCACTTATGTAATGAGTTTTGTAAATAGTTTACGTTTAATACTCTTAATTAGTATCTAAACATTCGATGTGACGGATGCTAAAAATAAGCAAGAGGAACCAAACCAGGCTGACGTGTTTGGTCGAGAATTGAGATAGTGGCAACGCAAATGAACGAAATCAAATCACTGGTAGAATCACAGGTGGAACGAACGATTACAAGTTTTGTTTGGTTTGATACTTATTAATTTATAGTAAACCTGTAGCATCATCGAACCTCCAGCTTTGACCTGCTTCAGGTGACGGGTGGGCTGGGGGCAGGAGCCCCGCTACCCCGTGCCCTCTAAAAATTTCAGTTATGAATGGAGAAGGGGAAGAAAGAAAATGAGCCCCTTTCTTTAGTTTCCGGATGCGCACTGGGTGTCACTCGCTATCAGCTCCTCGTGTTAAGGGAATACAAGTGGAGGAGAGAACTGAAATGCTTGCAAAGAGATAATATGATTGGTTAATATCGAGGATCGATAGTACAGAGATTGTAACTAGTGGTTGCAGGCTAAATCCGACCAACTACGAGTATATTCTTCCCGCCTCAATTTGATTACGTTACAAATTTGCAAACTATAAGCAGCGCCTAGGATGAATATCGTCACATAAACGTAGATTCAAATGGATTTATCGAGAACACGCTTAAAATGGTCTATCTGCGTAATTATAGTTAAGTTCACTTGCACTTTATATTGATGTGTTTTAAGATTAACGAGGGTAGTTACGATTCGGATGACGATGAGTTATTGGGCAGCCAGCAGGGACGGAGTTAGGAAAATAAATCAAAGGAGATCAAACAGAATAAATTATGGTGTTGTAGCTATTTTCTATACGATCTACTAGCATTGAATAAGGCCTTGTTTAGTTTCCAAATTGGGAGTGGCAAAATTGACATTTTGCCATAAATGCGCAACTGTAGCGTTTCGTTTGTATTTGTGAATTATTGTCCAAACATTGACTAATTAGGCTCAAAAGATTCGTCTCGCAAAGTACAACAAAACTGTGCAATTAGTTTTTGATTTCGTCTACATCTAGTACTCCATGCATGTACTGCAAGTTTGATGTGATGGGAAATCTTCTTTTTTGCATAGTGTCAAAGTTGGGAGTTTGGAGGAAACTAAACATGGCCTAAAGTAGTTCATCGGTTCCGAAAAAAGAGAGATTAAAGTAGTTCATCAGGCTTAGGGGGGCATGGCTCCCCCTGACCCCTAGCTTCGTCCATGCTTTGTTTATAGTCATCACTAATCCATTGTCAATGGTGTTAGCATTAAGCTAGCACAACCTCATGTGTTTTCACTAATCCATGGCCACAAAACCTCGACCAAAGTGTATTCACATGTTCACCTCCGCATAGGAAGCTTCTTCATCTCTTGACATGGCACTAACCCATTAAAGCAAGTTACCCTGCTTAAACTCACCCCACTAGTTGTCCTTCACCACCCGAAAAAGAAAAGTAGATGTTCTCTTTTTAAGGTCGCTATACGAGTAAAACATTATAGCAGCTTTCTAAAGAAAGTTAAATATTGCTTGAGGAGATGTTATGAGTTCGATCCACTAGAAGCGCATAAATTAAATTTGATAGAATTTAAGTTTATTGCAAAAGATCCTTTGTGGCAGTTACGAACCGGTTTGCCAAGTTTTTCTAATAGAGTGCTAGGCAAAGAGTTGCCAGGATTTCTTACAAGATTAAGTTGTTTTATGCACAAAAAAAAACACGTTCCAAACGTTATGCACAAAGTAGTCGAGAGTTACTCACAAAAATTACACTAAGTCCTCGATAATCTCACCCTCCTTTGTTTTTTTAGTTAGAAAATTTGCAAAAGTCCACACACAAACTAGTGGGTTTCAAAACCCCATTTGCATCTCGCTTGCTTACAGTGTCTGGCACATGCAAGTTCTATTCTATTTTTTCAAATATACGATGTATCCGTTGACAAACTAATGTAGTTGTCACGAAGGAAGCCTCGTCGATGACTTGCTCATTCCCGGTATGTTTGCCAAAGAGTTTTCTCAAAGTTTGGCATGTTTATGATTGAGGTAAGTTCTATTTTTCTCAAGTTTAGATTCAATATTTGCGGACGATGTGATTCCTACTTGGTTCAGCTTTTGACACAATGGTGCGTTGACGGTGCCCACAACCACCGCATGGGCATTGTGAAGCTGATTTTTCGAACCAATCTCGAGCTTCCTTTTTTCAATAAAAATAAATAAAATAAATTGTTTCTAGACTAGGTTCGAAAAACTTAGTCCTGTTTGGCATGGCTCCAACTCCGGGTGGAGCTGCTCCACTTCAGAACTCCACATGGAACCAGCTCCGCTCCAAAACGCCAGAACAAAAATGAGGTGTTTGGCTAGATGGGTGCTCTCAGCTCCAAAAAAGATCGATTTCAGTGTGGATTGCCATTGTTGCCCCCAATTAAGGCCCCACTTGTCATCCTCTCTATCCCATCTTCTTCTTCCCCTTTTTCCACTGCACTGTGCCGCACACGGGAGACCCTCCACGGGCGGCGGGGTGGGTAGCGACGGGGCGGCGGGCGGCGAGCGGCGACGGGTGACGACAGGCGGCTGGGTGGGTGGCGACAGGCGACGACGGGCGGCGGGCGGCGGCGGGCGATGGGCGCGGCGACGGGCGGCGAGCGGCGATGGGGGACGGTAGGCGGCTGGGTGGGTGGCGACAGGCAGACGACGGGCGGC
>NC_028450.1:36413940-36415301 GCF_000263155.2 Setaria italica
GGAGTTGGGGTGTTTAGCTGAATTTTTTGATGGAGTTGCTGGAGTTTAGAAGTGGAGCCATGCCAAACAGAACCTAAATTTCAATGATCAGGGCCACCCCTGTAACAAATGTTGGCGGGCTAAAACCCAGCATACTTCTTGAACCGAGCCCGGTTTTAAACGCGCATGTAGTTGGATTGTAAGAAAGCGAGATGGATATTTAAAAGCCCCTAGCTTTACAAATTTTCTTTTTATTTCGAAAGAAATTCTGCTTTATACCTACACTATCTCGAGATTATTGCCACCAGGATATTCGTACAGGCCCGCCCCTCACCGCATCAGCGGGAACAACTTCGGTGCTTTGTGACGATACATGACCTCCTCGTTGACCTAAAAACAAAAATACAAATGCGTGGACCATTCCAATTCGATGTTTCCTACTTCCCATGCAGTCACTTTCATATTTGAACTTTCCGCGACGAGATAAATAAAGAACCCTCCTTTATTCCCCCATCAGCCACCCCCTCCACAAATCCAAATCGCGCGTTCTTCCGCACCGGCTATCCAACTTGGAAAAGCTACGATTTCTCTGTTGCCCTTGCCCCTTTACAATCGAGAACGGACGGTCGAGACTTCGGCCTAAAATCGAAAAGAATTCACCAATAAACAACCGTATGATTGAGCAACCAATATTGTTTCCAGTCCCTATCAAAATCACGAGTGCTAGGGCCTGTTTGGTTAATGGGATTAAAGTTTCTATCATATCGAATGTTTAAATACTAACTAGGAGTATTAAATATAGGTTAGGGGTGTTTGGGAACACCATGCTAAACTTTAGCACATGTCACATCGGATGTTTGATACTAATTAGGAGTATTAAATATAGTCTAATTACAAAACTAATTGCACAGATGGAGTCTAATTCGCGAGACAAATGTATTAAGGCTAATTAATCCATCATTAGCAAATGGTTACTGTAGCACCATATTGTCAAATCATGGACTAATTAGGCTTAATAGATTCGTTTCGCAAATTAGACTCCATCTGTGCAATTAGTTTTGTAATTAGCTCATGTTTAGTCCTCCTAATTAGCATCCGAACATCTGATGTGACCCTGCTAAAGTTTAGCATCTCGTATCAAACATCCCCTTAATTATAAAACCAATTGCATAAATGAAGGCTAATTTGTAAGACGAATCTATTAAGCCTAATTAGTCCATGATTTGACCATGTGATGCTACAGTAAATATGTGCTAATCATGAATTAATTAGGATTAATAAATTCGTCTCACGAATTAGTCACAGCTTATGCAATTAGTTTTATATTAGTCACGTTAGTCCTTCTAATGGTATCAACATCCTCCGGACTAAAATTCCAACAC
>NC_028450.1:36415401-36506351 GCF_000263155.2 Setaria italica
CAAAAAGAGAAGAAATACAGGCATCCAGCCTAGTTGCTGACCATCCATCCATCCCATCCCCAAAAGGCCGCAACCAACCTGCACGTTTCGCACACCCCCAGCCCATGTTCCGTGCCGCCCTTTCACACTCCGCCCCCGCCCTCCTTCCCCCAAACTTCCCTCGCGCCGGACCCGATCTGACCAACCAACCCCACATGGCGGCGCGCATCCACCGTCCATCCAGCCCCAAACAAACCCTAGCCCCTCGATCCGCCGTCCAATGCCCCATTTCGCACCAACCACGTCCGCACCCCTCGCGCGCCCCCCGCTGGCCGATCCCGCCGCGCGGTCTTCGGCGCGCCGCAGCGGATCCCGCGTGGCGGAGCGAATCAAAAAACCCGGCATGGAACGGAGCGGCCCCGGTGTGGCCCACCGCGTGGGCGGGACGCGCGGATCCACCGGCCCCGCCCGATCGGACGGCCATGGCGCGCGGGAGGCCCCACGCGGAGGGAGGGGGGGTGTACGCGACTGTGGGGCGACGCTGCGGTGGCGGCGCGGCGGAGATAAAAGGGCACGCCCCGAGAGGGCCTTGCTCCCCCTCCCAACTCGACGCGCCTCTGAAAGATCGGAGCCGCCGCCCAGTCTGCCCTCCTCCCCCCGCCTCCGGTGCCGAAGGGTGAGAGTCTCTCCTTCGCGTCCCCGCCTCCCGTCCTCTGCTCCCGATTTAGCCTCGTGCTCTCTGGCTCCTATTTGTGGCGATCCGTGCCAGAGTGGTGTTATATATAGATCTGCTCGTTCGGTTGTCCCCTAGATCCATTTTCTCCGTTTGTTTTCGCTTGGGAATTGTTCGTGTGGTGGTCTCGGCCTCCGGGGTTCGTCCAGATCGGTGCTTCCTGCATCTGGTAAGGACTGAGAGGCTCACCTGCTGGTCGGTTCATCTGTGCTTCAGATCTACCTTGTTTCTTCGTAGATGTGTGCATCGCGGGGTTCTCATGTACTAGCTGGCTCGGAATCTTGAGATCTCCGTGGAATCTTTAGATCGCGAGGTTATTGGTTGGTCAGCCGGGGAAGTGGGACAGGGCGAAGAAAAATATGGCGCTATTTTGACTGTTATTTCGTGATAGTGACGGTGGCGCGTCAGATCCGGCTATGCTGTTTGCACCCGATGGCGATCTGACGGCGGCCACCCGTCTCAATAATATCGGTTTAAATGTGAAATTCTTTAGACTTGATCTACCAATCATCTGAAAACGATCTTTGTTAGCAATCTCCCGGCCGTAGATCTGTTATCAGTTCTGTCTTGCGTACATAATAGCTGTCGTATTCCATGAACACCTTTTTGTGCAGTTTATTTAGTAGGGATATGGGTTTGACTTATGCTTCAAGCTGTTGAAACCAGTTGTATCTAAATGCCCAGTCTCCGTGAACAACTTGTATTTTGTTACTATGTAACCTTAGATCTTTCTGTATTCAAGGTCTTTATTGGTACTGCAAACAGCCACCCCCTGTTTAAGGTTCATCTGTTTTTAAACTACGACTGGAGCAGTCTCCAAACTGTTGATGCTATGATGTTTTTCAGTGCCTATCATAGTTTGGTTTGGAGATCAGGATATTCTGCATTAATACAGGGTTCCTTCGTTCTTAACTAGAGCAGGCTCCTGATGCTATGATGTTTTCAATGCTTATTGTAGTTAGGTTTGGAGATCAGGATAGCATTTGTTATACGGCTTGGAGGAATTTGTTACAGTCCAGAACTGTTAGCATGCTGTATCTTACTGTCTGTAATTTTAGTTGCTTGGTTCCTTTGTATGCATCTGTTTTACTACCTGATAATTGTTTGTTAGACTTAGGAAACATAAGTTCATCTATGTTTTATCTCAACATTGTGCTCTGAATATGCTAATTAACATGATGGTAGCAGATGTTTAATTTTAAGAGTAATTGCTTGGTTGATTTAATATTCTGTTTGTGTTTGAAGGGCCTCCACTTTGTCAACGTATGTTTTGGAACTTAAAAAAATATTGCACCTACTGTAATCTGTTGAAATGTTTGTGCCGTAGCTATGCTAGAAACCTTCAGATCTTTTCTTCATCACAGTCAAATGTAGGTGATCCTATTCTGTTTCTGCTGCTGTGCACTTTCCTAACATATCTGCTTGTTGATGTTATGGTGCAGGAAATTGTTTTGAGGTGGTGATGGCGGACCAGGTCAACCAACCAACTGTCCTTCATAAGCTCGGTGGCCAGTTCCACCTGAGCTCCAGCTTCTCAGAAGGTGTACGGGCCCGTAACATCTGCCCTTCTGTCTCCTCTTATGAGAGGAGATTTCCCACAAGGAACTACATGACCCAGAGCCTTTGGGGCCCTTCAATGTCTGTCAGTGGTGGCATCAATGTCCCAGCGGTGTCATCCTCTCCGCTTTTTGCTAATGCTCCAGCTGAGAAAGGAGGCAAAAACTTCATGGTTGATTTCCTCATGGGTGGTGTTTCAGCTGCTGTTTCAAAGACTGCTGCTGCTCCCATTGAGCGTGTCAAGCTGCTTATTCAGAACCAGGATGAGATGATCAAGGCTGGTAGGCTGTCTGAGCCATACAAGGGTATTGGTGACTGCTTCAAACGTACCATCAAGGATGAGGGTTTCTCCTCCTTGTGGAGGGGTAACACTGCTAACGTTATCCGCTACTTCCCTACTCAGGTAGCCCTCGCCTTTCTTCACTTTCCTTATGCATGGTAGCAGAGTTTTATTATATTTTCCGTTGTTAGCTGTTGTATACCGAACATATGTTTGTTCGGTACTCCTGTGATTACTATCTTTTTTCTAGCATCCCTTTTTTGTCCTAAGGTTGTTTTAGAAACCAGACCCTTTTTATACGAGGTGTATTGAAAGTTCTCTAGCTGTGTATAAAGTTAGAAACTAGATCTGGTTCCTTGATAATCCAATTATTTTGTTTTCTGTTTTGTTGGTGGGTAAATTTTATTTATATTCTTACCTTAACATTTGTTTTTCTTTGTCCTAGGCATTGAACTTTGCATTCAAGGACTACTTCAAGAGGCTGTTCAACTTTAAGAAGGACAAGGATGGTTACTGGAAGTGGTTTGCTGGCAACCTTGCCTCTGGTGGTGCTGCTGGTGCGTCCTCCCTGTTTTTTGTGTACTCCCTGGACTATGCGAGGACAAGGCTGGCCAATGACGCAAAGGCAGCCAAGGGAGGAGGTGATAGGCAATTCAATGGTCTTGTGGATGTCTACCGCAAGACTCTAAAGTCCGATGGTATTGCTGGGCTTTACCGTGGGTTCAACATCTCTTGTGTTGGAATCATTGTGTACCGTGGTCTGTACTTCGGGCTGTACGATTCTATCAAGCCAGTTGTCCTTACCGGCAATCTCCAGGTTTGGTCTACTGCCATTCTGTTTCTCTTTAGCTCAGTTGCTTGGGGTATGAGCGCCCTAAGCTGTGTTTTTAGTGATACGAGAGTAAGTTTGTTTTTGTTCTTTGCAGGACAATTTCTTTGCCAGCTTTGCCCTGGGTTGGCTGATCACCAACGGCGCTGGTCTTGCATCTTACCCCATTGACACTGTCCGCAGAAGGATGATGATGACGTCTGGTGAGGCTGTCAAGTACAAGAGCTCCATGGATGCCTTCCAGCAGATCCTGAAGAAGGAGGGCCCTAAGTCATTGTTCAAGGGGGCTGGTGCCAACATCCTCCGTGCCATTGCTGGTGCTGGTGTGCTTTCTGGCTATGACCAGCTTCAGATCCTCTTCTTCGGGAAGAAGTACGGCTCGGGCGGTGCTTAAATGAAGAAAAATGATGACGAACAAGAGCAGTTTGTTCCCGGTCCTGCCCAATCAGGATCTGGTGAAGTTTTTGCCTTTCATATCCAAAAGTAATAATTCATGTAGAGGGAGGATTCTTCCAACATTCGTTTTGGGTGGAGGCTTCGATCTCCAAACAGTATCTTAACTATCCTAGACGGTGGCATCGGCCCCGAAAACATTTGTCGTCATAGGTTGAGTCGAGTCTGCCCAACTTTTATCAGTCGGGCAATTTTCCTTCATACATTATTACCTTCGATCAAGTATCGGATGAGAGTCAAGTTGCTGCGGTTAATTGTTTTTCTTACATGTTGCCATGCTTTATGTCATCAATGATCTGGTTGAGCTCATTTGTCTTATTTGTTTCGTCTCATGAAAGCTTCATGTGGTGCTTTCCCATGTTCTGATTTGGTTAATTTGGACCTGCATTTGAAGATACCTAGTGCAGCATAGTAAGCTTGGGAAACTTTAGCTCAAAATTGTTCGTTCTGTAGAAGAAGCTCCATAATAAACACATGAGATGCGTCAAGATCCTCCTTTTAGATGCGCTCCTCGTTTAACTTATGATGTACATTGCTATTCTAGCTATTTTCTAGAGAGAAACGGAATCCAAGATCAAACCATGCTATTCTAGCTGTTATCTAGAGAGGAAGTGAGGAACTGAATCTAAGATCAAACCCTGCTAGAAACTGAATCAAAAGGAAAAGATCTGATTGGCATGAAAATGCTGCAGAAGTGAAGACCATCTGTCTCAAAAACGGGTGCTGCAGTGGTCAGTAACTGTAGGTAAGACTTGAGTGGTGGAGGATTAAGGGGGTGTTTGGGAAACACCTGTTAAAGTTTAACACCTGTCACATCGGATGTTTGGATGCTAATTAGGAGTAGTAAACATAAGCTAATTACAAAACTAATTGCACAGATGGAGTATAATTCGCGAGACGAATCTATTAAGCCTAATTAGTCCATGATTTGACAATGTGGTGCTACAGTAACCATTTGCTAATGATGGATTAATTAGGCTTAATAGATTCGTCTCGCGAATTAGCACAAGGTTCTGCAATTAGTTTTATAATTAGCTCATGTTTAGTCCTCCTAATTAGCATCCGAACATCCGATGTGACACTGTTAAAGTTTAGCACCTCGTATCCAAACAGCCCCTAAGAAATAGGAGTTTGGAACCAGATGTAAAGCTGTCTACTGCAGCAGAGGCAACAAAAAACTTTCCAGTTTCTCTGTGATCCTGAGTTCTTATATAGAACACAAAACAGCACAAAGTTGTAGCATTCCTTGTAGTAAACGGGACCATTTTGCCTACAAATTTACAACCTAAACATTCAAGAAACTGAGACTTCGGAGTGTTTATGGACCGAACCGATGCCTAGAGTGTTTAAGGACCGAACCAATGCCGTGATGCACAAATTTGAAGGTGAGTATAATTTCATGCCTTTTAACTTACAAATGAAGAGCCATGTTGAATTGGAAACTAAGGAGCCAATAGTTTTCACTGTAAATCTAACACTGAATTATCAGTTTCTGCAGCAATACTAGCAGCAAACCATATCTGAGGAATTCAGGAGCCCATACAAACAAAGGCAGACAAGTAGCTGCATAAAAAGTTTCAAACAAGCATGCATCTTGGGAATTCATATATAAAACTATGCTGTACGAGATGGCAACCATCCTCTTCTGTGGCTCCTGAACAAGAAACCGAACAGAAATATAGTTTCATTTCGTTATTATAGTGAAACCATAAGTTGGGACAGTAACGAAACCAGTGGACATGTAACCAAAATGACAATGAACCAGCCAGCCTTTATCACTTAATCAATCGTATACATACTAATACTACTTATCAGCAATACATCAGCCAAATCTAAACATTCTCTGATTATCAAATAAGTTAGTGCATGAGAACTAGACTGGGAGGGAATCCTTCATCCAAGCAAGCTGCAGAGGAACCAGTAAGCTGTGTTAAGCAGGAAGAAGACAAGCAGCCAAGAGATCTTCTGAATGCGGTGATGTAACCAAGGTAGCAGCTTAATCACAACATGATTTTAATCAGAACAGTATAAGTCCAATCTGAAGGGAGCATGACTTAACATGAAAACATAGCAGATGTCAGCTTGGGAGACAGAATAGGCACTCAACATCTCTGTTTAAAGTTCTCTCTGTTAGATTTCAGGAGGAAGTTGCCCAGCACATGCAGCGGCATAATGAACTGGTAGCATTGGAACAATTTCCTTGTAACGTTCAATGAACCTTACAGCAAATTTCTGCTCAGTTGAACAAACCACATTGTAGAAGTCAATATCATCTTTTACCAGTCCTTTCGCCCTCAGAACCTTTAGGACATAATGCCGGGGCATCATCCGCCTCTCCATGCTATGACTCAACACTGCTGGCCTATGCACAATGTACTTGGCCTCCAGACCAACCTCCATCTTCAGGAACGCCACTGTACGGGTCAGATTGACCTCTGATAATTTTAGAGTGGTAGGCATCTTGCCAACTGCAATGCGGAGCTCAGTCTCAGAGCATCCAAGAGCTTTCATCAAGAAATCCAACTTTGCGCCGACTCTCTGAGGGTTGATGCTGTAGGTGGTTGCTAAGGCGAACTTGAACATGGCTGAGTTACACGGCACGCCAAGCTTCTTGTGAGCACACTCCACAATTCCCTTGATACCCTCTGGCTTCAACATGAACATCCTAGGGACGAGTAAGAAGAGCTTGGCAATACCATCATTAGTTAAGCCGCATTTCAGCAGAAAAGCAATGTTGGGCTTGACCTCACGCTCGACATTATGACCCAGGAGGTGTGGGTTCATCTTGAGTACTGGGTGCACCTTGTCGTATGAGCCCAGCAAAGAGATGTAGAATGCAAGACGGGGGATCCTGATGTGACTCTGCAAGGCATTGGGCGCGACGGCGATAAAGCGGGAGATCTGCGTACGGGAGAGGCCGATGTCACGGAGCTGGGCGAGTCGGGGGGTTAGGGTTTTGTCCACCCTAGCGCAGAGGATCCGTGGGTCCCTGGAGATTGCAGCGGCGATGTCGGCTTTGGCGAGGCCGATGTCGGCGAAGAAAGCGAGGACGGCCTCTGGGTTGGATGGGGATTTGAGGTGGACGAGGTACCTGGAGGATCTGAGGGCTTGCACCGGCGTAAGGCCGCAGGTGGTGATGAGGAATTCCTCGGGAACAAAGTGAGCGTGGGGTGCGGTGGCGGTGGAGAGGTGGAGGAGGCGGTTGAGCAAGGAATCGGGAGGGAGAGGCGAGGCCGCGCGGCCAGCGGAGAGGAGGTGGCTTCGGAGGCGCAGCATCGCAGCTCCGGCGACAGCGGCGCGCGTGTGCTGACGCTTACAGTCAAGACCCGGCTATTCTCGGTTGGGGTTTCCTTAGTGGGCCGGTCGAGTTGAGTTCATGGCTGCGCCGACTGGGTGGGCTTGACGGGGTGGCCCATGGGGGTGTCATCGGCGCCGGAGCCACTAGGCCCAGCTTCACAATCGGATCCTGATTCACCCGGCCCATATAAGGAGTTGGGTCGCGAACATTATGAACGGGGTAACCTTTGCCGTGCATCAAGCCATCAACAACGGCGCAGGGCCAGCCATACAATTGGCAGATTCGTAGCAGAATTCATCATCTCGATATGCTAGTCTCGGCCTATCTCTAGCTAATATTATATATAGGTGAAGATAAAATATTTCAAAAACTGCGAGTTGATTATAAAAAATTTAAGGGATTTTTTTGCAAAGCTACCGGATAATAAAGTGAGGAAGTAATTCTTCGTGCGATCTGCCTAAATTTTGGTTTTTCGTCCGTCGACGTAGAGTCCCAGTGTAATACCGTTTCCTACACGTGTGGCGGTAATTGAAAGTGAAATTGGAACTGGAACCGGAACCAAATTCTTATTGGCTGCAATATAAAACTCAATCTAACCCAACCCTACAACTACGGACAAGAAGAAGCTTGAAAAGGAACCACATGTACGCCAGGAGGAGGCCGATGTCCCGGGCAATGGCGGGCTCATCATCGATATGCGCTCCGAGGTTGCCGAGCCCGTTCCCGATTCCACCGCACGGCACCCGAGTCAATTAGAGGATTATCCGGCGAGTTGATGGCCAACCTTCTGCACTCTCTGTGCGCATACATGGAGATCAAAGCGGATGTCCTCTGTCGTCTCCCGCTGTGCAGGTTCTTCATCACCTCAAACGGTGCGTCTGCAAATCGCGGCAGGGTCTCATGGACGCGCCAGCTGCAGCTTCCGCACGCCAGCCTCTTCGTCAACTACCTCGAGCACGAGAGGCTGCACTTCTTCGTCGCCCGCTAATCGAGCACGGCGACACGCAGAGTCGCAGATCAAGCACGGCCTTCTCTGGGTGGACTGAGGCAAGAATGCAGTCGGATGAGGAATTGAAGCGGAGCTCCCCGAAGCTCGGCGAGGAACTGCGGGCGAGCCGCCTGGTGGGTGAGCGAGCTGCATGCAAGCCGAGGAGGCAGCGACGGAAACAATGGGGATCAGCCTACGGCCAACTGTGGCTCTAATCAAGCCAACGTGTTAGAGAGTTTTGTAGCAAGAATAGTTCAAATGGATTTACCAGGACTCCATGAGTGCATGACAATCTAGAGAGAAAGGAGAGGGCTCGGTTTCACCATTAATGGAGGAATCTGGCCAGCAGAGCTGTTGCCCAGCTACTTGCTCCTCTCTGTTTTAGCGGTGGTCGGGGGATACACCGAGATAGAGGAGGGGGCAGCTCAGTCAGACGGAAACAGAAAAATACACACACACACACACACACACACACACACACACACACACACACACACACACACACACACACACGAGAGCTGCAGATGAAAGGAAAAGGTACTGAGCACGGCCACGCGACGCCACGACCCACGCGTCCAACTGCTGGTATGTGGGGAGGGGCAGAGAGAGAAAGGGAGGTGATGTGTCTACCGGGGGCTTATGTGATTCAATTTCCAATTCACTTTTCTATTTTAATTAGCTATAAATGGGCATTAAAATTCTCTAGCTATTTTCACCATCTGTACAAAAGTTAAAGTTATAGGTTCTGAAATATTCAAACTAAATCTAAACAACACTGTGGTTATTCAACCGTACAGTACAATGACCACAGTTAGATTACTTACGGGGACGGAAGGAATTACTTAATCAAATCAAAATTTTACTGTACAAAAGTGTACCGATCATATAATATTAAAAAGATTAAAATGAGGAGGTACCCTCAGAAAAGCTAAAGTATATCCGTCCTAATGCTATCCTTCAAACCAAACACGAAACATGATTCTTCCATATTTTTATCCCTCCAATCAAATAGGAACTATGATCATCCCATCCCATCCCATCCTAAAAATAAAGAAAAGTCTTTTCGAACCAAATACTCCCTCCGGTCCAAATTATAAGTCATTCCAACTTTCTTGAGAGTCAAAGCATCTCAAGTTTGACCAAATTTATACAATAAAGTGCTAACATTCATGATATTAAATAGGTACCATTAGTTTCTTCATTAAATATATTTTCATAATATATCTATTCGGTGCCATAAATTTTTGTAATTTTTTTTATAATTTTGGTCAAACATAAAATAGTTTGACTCTCCAAAAAAGTTGGAATGACTTATAATTTGGAACGGAGGGAGTACATGCTAAAAGAATTTGTTTTTGCCGTGATGAGGCATGGCCATTGTGCTATACCCTATATAATTCACTAATATTTTATTCTCACACAACTTTGATAATATTTTCTGGGTCCAGCCAATTTATGAATGTAGGAACCTTTTTATACAAAATGAAGCGCTCAGATTTCGTCCTTAACTCAAAGCTGATTACCCTACGGTAAAAGAGAGCAACATTTTTATTATCTTCGTCCATGCACAAAACCGCGAAAAATAAGGAGAAAACTGGAAATGTGGAACAATGAGATTACATAATAAATAACATTTTTAAAATCATGCTTAAAACCATAGTGTGATATACATATGCTCTTTACCCATAGCAACGCATGGCATATTTGGTAGTATGTTACAAAGTCACTCTAAAAAAAATCTATACAAAAAATTTCCATCACCCTTCTTTTTTAAAAACATTTTTCCGAAAGGGAGGCTATATTAACGCAGCAAGGCCATGGGCGTTGCAATGACCACAAATACTTGCCATTGCCATTCCCAAACTTCACCCGTTGCCTGTGAGACTGTGAAGCTGCTTTCCAATATCAAAGCTTCCATGCACTCTGGACCCCAATGGAGCGGAAAATTCGGCGCAGCAGTTGGCCGTGTTGACGATGCTGAGCCGCGGTACGAGCCACCGAGACGAGTTGGCGTCAGGTGCGCCATTGATTCGAGCGTTAGAGCCAGGCTAATAATTTAGCCTGCGGCTGGCTAAATGCAAGTGCCATGTCATATATAGCTGGTAATATAGCTAGCTCATATAGTAACTTGGCTATTGGCTATAATAAAGATGCAAGTCTTCAATGCTTGCTGTGCATACCATCTGCTGTTGTGGGTTATATCTTTGTAGCCATTTATCAAACAACATGATAAGTATCCCATACAATATAATCTCATTCATTCGTTTTTGAACAGCATAGTTTATTCAATATCTAGATAACAGGCATACAATATTGGACACTTTGATTTGTGCTCTGAAAAATAAGGAAGCACCACATAATAAGCAACATTCTTTATCTTAGTACATCATACCAAGTATCTAAAACATGTATCTAAGTACACCTCAAATTCGTATAAACAAGTAGAATAGACTGGAATTGTATAAAGTGTAAAGCTTCATCGAGACAGAGAATAGACTAGAATCATATAAAGTACGCTGCTTGACAGGGATAAGATTCTATAATCACAAACAATTGCTCTGAGCTAAACATTGTGGTGAAACCGATAGTTAGCAATCTGGCGCACGAGAAATAGCTTTGGCGTGCAAGGAAGGCGGGGTGGAGCACTGGATCGGGAGGGAGGAAGGCGGGCCAAGCAAGCGCCGGCCTTGTCGCCTGCACGGGGCTGGAAGCATGCGCTTTTCTCTCGGGAGATGAGTTTCAGCCGGGCGACTCGCCATCCGCCCGGTTCATTCTCTATCCTCTCCTCCCCTGTCCCTCTCTTCCACCTAGGATTTTAATGACGTGGAACATCTTGCAGCCTCTTACGTACTCCCTCCATCCCTAAATAACTGTCATTTTCGCTTCCCGAGAAACAACTTTAACTAAATACATATAAAAATATTAATATTTATGATACAAATTTATTATCAATAGACAGATATTTGAATTTAGTTTTTTAATAAATTTATTTGAAGATACAAATGGTGCATGTATTTTCTACAAATTCAGTTAAAACGAAAAAAAAACAGTTATTTAGGTGCGGAGGAAGTACGCCGCATCGGATGGCCTTGACGCCGCGGCGGGGAGCTGCTCCAGATCCATGATTGGAGCGTGATGGGCGGGACGGGCCATAGTATCGGACAAGACCCCGGTCCTCGGACAAAGCTGCCCGCGCGGACAGGGAAAGGCACCGGCCAGATCTTTACCTGCCGGATGAATGTCCCGGCAGGCAGGATGAAAACTTCGGCCAGATCAATCACGCCGTACTACATGGAGGTTTCTACCGTCACTGTACTGTCAAACCTACGATTTACCGAGACACTGTCACCGTACACTTGGATTGGGATTCTCCCATGTCGTTGTGCATGGTAGAAACTTTCAAAACCGCCAATGATCTCATCGCATCGAGTCATCGTCTCATCGACTCGGGAATTAAAACTCCTAACCAACGCCACCACGGCTGTACAACCTGTAGAGAGGTTGCATTGCAGGCTTGCAGCGCGGCGGAAGGTCGTGCCCGTCACGTTGTCACCACTCCGTCGCCTCTTCCTCGCGGCGGAGCGAATTAAAGGCCCTTATCCTCTCTGCCGCTGGCGCTCGCTGCCACCGATCGTTGGATCCAACCATCTCCCCCCTCGCCGCCCGCCCGCCCGCCCGCCCGCGCCCTTTGTCTTGGAGCCTTGCGCCGCGGTCCTTTCCCCCTGTCCGAATCCGCCTCGACGTGTCCGCCTCCTCCCTCCCTTCCCTCCCTTCCCTCCTCGTGCGCTCGCCTTTTGGTGCGCTCTTGGTATCTGTGCTCTTCCTCCCGTGCCCCTCGTCCTCCTCGTCTCTGCCACGCTTCCTTCTTCTTGTCTTGCTTGCTACCCCGGCCGCACTCTTCTTCTCTCGGCTGACGCCGCCATTGCACGCGAGAGCTGTGCGCGGCGGAGCGTGACGATGTCGTCAGCGGTGGAGGCCATCTCCTGCTCCAAGGTCGACGTCCCCGCGGCGCCGGAGCCGGAGGCGGCGGCGGCGGCGGCGGTGGCGGCGGTCAAGAATGCAGCGGCGCCATCGGAGAACGGCGATGCGGCGAACGGCAAGTGTGGCGAGGCGACGCCGCATTGCCACGACGACGAGGAGGAGGAGGAGGAGGCCCCCAAGGTCATCGACCTCGGCCCCCGGGTCAGCATCAAGGACCAGCTCGAGAAGGACAAGGTACGTGGGCTCGCTGCCATTGCTGCTAAAAATACGTCCCCATCTCGATCCATGTCTATGATCTTGCTCTTCTTTCGGTTACGAGTAGCTTCAGTTTCAGTGCGTTTCTTCATTTCATTTCTTGGCCGCGTTCGATTCACAGGACGACGAGAGCCTGCGGCGATGGAAGGAGCAGCTCCTCGGCAGCGTGGATTTGAACTCCGTGGGAGGTAAACTAAACTCACGGCAACAGGACACTAAATTTTCCTGCCGAATTGCTGGTCGCGTGCGTTCGATTGGCTCGCGCGCGTCCTCGCGGCCTAGTTTAATGGCGCCAGTGGGGTGGGGCAACGGCACATGCCGCAGCTCCGCATGTGAGAGAGCACCGCCATGGCTGCCGAGATGGTCCCGTGACCGTGAGGCCGTGAGCCATTCGTTTGTTTCCCACCCCGTGCCTAACCCCGTTTCCTCCCTCGCTAATGCGCCACCGGCCACACCCCGTACCGTACGGTGAGGTCCGTGTTGCGTTTTGCCGTAGGAAATAAAGACGCAGGGGTGAAGGTCGGTGGCCTGTGGTGGGCTCGGTTGACGGTTGGATACGTCGGCTGGCCGGCCGGCCGGCCACCGGCTTCCCTGCCTTTTCATGCCGACCAGTTGAAGGAGAGGAGCACTAGTTTTTCTTGAATGCATGGTTATATGGTCTTCTTCTGCAATGTCCAGGACTGTAGTAGTAGAACTAGAGCAGGATATCAATATCAGCAGTCAGCACCTTCCAATCCTGGAAAATGGCATGCTGGTTGTTGGGCTGCTATAGTTGAATGGTGCTGCTTTTGCTGCTTTTAAGGTCAGCGCATTTTGCAGGGCATTTTTCAAGGAGCCCTTGCTTTTAGTTTAGACTTTTTACTTTTTAGACGAACGCTAAACACATTTTCATGCGTCTCGTGTTTTTGTTTAATGTTAAGCACCTTCTGAACAATCCATGTCCCAAGTCGAAGTAGCACATTCGAAACTTTTTTCGGCCATTTAAATGGGAGATGCAAGTATCTCGATCAAGTAGCACATTCAAAATTATTGCTGCTTTTAAGATGAGCGCATTTTCTCAGGGCGTTGTTGAAGGAGACCCTTGCTTTTGGTTTAGACTTTTTAGACGGTGTTATACACATTTTCATGCATTTCGTATTTTTGTTCAGTGTTAAGCACCTTCCCGGTTTCAGTAGTGTTGGACACATTTTCATGCCTTGCGTATTCAGAATAAGCCCTGCTCTCCATTAGAATACAGAATTCAGAGCAATTCAGGTTTGAAATTCAAGTAGCACGTTCAGAACCTTTTCAGCCCTTTGAGTGGGAGATGCAGTAATTCCGATCTCGAAGTGAAGTGAAAATTAATACCATCTGAATTTGATGCCATAAGCAGATCTGAATTTTGAACCTCCTGTACGTTTGCAGAGACGCTGGAGCCGGACGTGAAGATCATGAGCCTGTCGATCCTGTCGCCCGGCCGTCCCGACATCTTCCTGCCGCTACCGGTGGAGCCCAACGCCAAGGGCGTGTGGTTCACCCTCAAGGAAGGCTCCCCCTACCGCCTCAAGTTCACCTTCTCCGTCACCAACAACATCGTCTCCGGCCTCCGCTACACCAACACCGTCTGGAAGACCGGCCTCAAAGGTGAGACACCAACCGCCGGGATCACGCCATTTCCGCGCACGACCACGTTCCGGTCATCGCCCTTGATCAATGATCACACAGCTCACGGTCTGCTGGTTGTTCGCAGTTGACAGGGCCAAGGAGATGCTCGGCACGTTCAGCCCCCAGCTGGAGCCCTACACGTACGTGACGCCGGAGGACACCACCCCGTCGGGAATGTTTGCCCGGGGCTCCTACTCCGCCAGGACCAAGGTAAATTAAATCACATGACGAGGACGAGATCATTCGGTTAATTCAGGGCAGGGGTGGTCAGTAGCAAGCGGTAACTTCAGGGTTCAGAATGAAGGTTTATCTGACAGACATCTTTGTTTTTTTTTGGCAGTTCCTCGACGACGACCGGAAGTGCTACCTGGAGATCAACTACACCTTCGACATCCGCCGGGAGTGGCCGTCGACGAGCTGATCACAGCAGCTATCGGCGGCGGCGAGGCCGGCCTGCTCGAGTCCCTGCTTCAACGTTGCTGTGCCGGAGCAGACCACTCGTTTCGTTTGTGTTTTTGCTCTTCTGCTGGGTTCAACGGTTCATCCTGTCCCTGGGTTTTTATATTCGTC
The DNA here is from genome assembly GCF_000263155.2 of Setaria italica. NCBI lineage: Eukaryota > Viridiplantae > Streptophyta > Magnoliopsida > Poales > Poaceae > Setaria > Setaria italica. Next base: position 36,429,969 of record NC_028450.1, read on the forward strand.
ATGTGCGTGCGTGTGTGAATATCGTTTCCATTTGTCAGTTGGCTGTTGTGTTGGTAACGTTGGCAGACGGGCACGGTGAGGTCGGTCCATCGGTCTGTGCGTGCGTGGGCGTGTTGAACTTACGTCAGGGTCTGTCTCGTCTTCGAACTGCCTGTTGAGTTCAGAGCAATGAATTGAAGCTGCGTTCTACGTGATGCACTCGTGACCTTGATTTTGTTTTGTGAATGCAGCTCGTCGATTTTATTGTTTCGGCATCGACGCATCGTTATACTGGGGATCGGGTAACTTGATAACTTTTGAAACCCCTGGCAACATGACATCTCGAAGGCAGTAATCAGTAGCTGTGGGCGTGCAGTTTTCAGCTCACTTTGTGTTCGGTCGTTCTATTTTCTTTCATCGAGTCATGCCGTAAAAGCTCAGCATTATTTCCGCACCATGACGAACGAAGCATTATTCAGTCAGTGCCGAATCGATCGACCAATCTGGGAGTTTAATCCTTGACACTAGAACCAGAGACCAGGTCAGAGGATGCAGATGCCTGGGAAAAAAGGTGCGGCCGTGGACCTTGGTTGTTGAGCTCGGCATTGACGCTGGCGCTTGCCTGTTGCCAATATGGTCCAGAGGCAAAAATCGGCCTCATGCTAGGGCCCAGAGGGCCGAATAAACAGGTCAAGGCAGGCTGACGAAAAGAGAATGGTCTGATCACGCAAGGGGCCAGGCCGACCAATCCAAACCAGTCTAGTTTGGCCCATCACGGGCCGGAACAGAGAGACTGTTAGGGATGTTTGGTTCCTTTGCTTATTTTTCACATCGAATGTTTAAATCCTAATTAGAAGTATCAAACGTAGACTATTTACAAAATCTATTACATAAGTGGAAGCTAAACGACGAGATGAATCTATTAAGTTTAATTAATCCATCATTAACAAATATTTACGGTAGCAACACATTGTCAAATCATGGACTAATTAGACTTAATAGATTCGTCTCACCGTTTAGCCTCCACTTATAATAGGTTTTGTAAATAGTCTACGTTTAATACTTCTAATTAGTATCTAAATATTTGATGTGACGGATGCTAAAAATAAGCGAGAGTAATCAAACCAGGTCTTAGTGTGGTGAATCTGTCTGCTGACCTTCCTTCCGTCGAGCCAACTCGAGCTAAGAAAATAAAAGACGTCGCTTCACGTGAGCGGAGTAAAAATCGTCACGCTACAAAAGACGTGTGGGCACGTTCACGCACGCCCGCGGCTCTCTCCACCTCGTCGGTCGCATGTGCCATGTGAGTATGCGACCAGACGGAGCGAGCAGAGCAAACCCGGCACATACTTTATTCGGAGAGCCGAGAACTCCCGCTCCTTTTCCCTCCGAACTCGGCAATTGGCACCTGCCGCCTTTCTTCTCTTGTTCTTGCCGTCGGACCACACACGCGGTAAAGAGGCCCGGCGGCAGGAGCCCGAGCGAGATCCACGCTCAATATACAAAGCCTAAGGAATGTACTGGTGACCGACGCAGCTGTACGTGCCGTCGGTGCCGATGCCGCTATTTGGTTTTGGCCGGTTTATATATATGCTGCTTGGGCTCGTGGCTGCAAGCCTGGCGATCTGGAACTTTCGGAGAATGCATTTAGCCGGGCGCTGGGACGTCAGCGCGAGACAATTTTTGACAGGGGGAGCGCAATTTGTCAGCTTGGCTGGCTGCGTACACGCCCGCCCAGGCCCGTGCGATGGTCGCTTGTTTCCCGCCGTCTACTTTACGGTGATCTCCCCAAGGCGTTTCCCTTTCATGTCCGACGCGTGATGGGAGTAGGCGAGTTGTTCGAACGCCCATGCAGCTCATACCGCGAGCACAGAAATGTTACTGCATTTTTTGCCGTTTTCTCTTCAATTCTTTTACTAGTTGGAACCGAAAAATTGTAGTCACCGTTAGTCACAGGTTTTTCTCTGCAATTCTAAATATTTGTGCCTCCCCATTTCTGCTGCGGAAGAAGGAGGTGACGAGGCGTACGTGTGCCCACGAGCGGTCGAACGGGGCCACGCGCGTCGCTGTGATGGGGCCAAGGGCGGCGGCGAGGGCAAGTCAGGAAGCCATGTGTTGTCCATGTACGCAGAGCTGGTTCGTTCCGACGCGAACAGTGTCGAAGTCGGAACGCGCCAAGGCAAGGCCGGTGACGCTTTCGGCAACACGAATCGCAAGGGGACAAAGAACGCGGGGTCAGGCGGTGGCCCGCGCCGAATTGTCGGTCCGATAGTATCTCGTGCTGGGATCGGCGCTGGCCGGTGGTGCATTCCCCGGGCTCCTGAATTTCTGTCCGAACAACCTGTGCATCACCGGTTACCGTGTTATTACCAACATTAGTCATGAACCGTTTTTCTGTTTGCAGTCTTGTAGAGTGACTTGTAACAATGTGACAGATTATCTAATTGCTCGTTGATGGTAATGGAAGTTGCTTTCTGTGTAGAGAAACTGAAAATGTTTAATCAGTTCAGCCCTGAAGAAATCAGTAGGAAGGGGGAGGGAAAAAAAAGCAGTTTCCTGGATTTGTTTACCTTTTCCAAAACCCCGGAGGAAACCTAATTCGGCGACAGGAAACGGAATAAACAAACAGAAAGAGACCGGGCCCACCGCTGCCCCTTACCTCCTCTCCTCGTCTCCACCACTTTCCCTCTGCGCCCCGGCCCCCACGAAATCTGGAGACCTGGACGCCATTGCTCGCTAGCCTTTTCCGTCAAGCGCAAGGAAACCGCGCGCCACCACGGGAGGGAGGGATTGCCGTGACCAATTCGAAAGGTATCTCCTCGCCGCGCCGCGCCGCCCCGTCGGCGGGACGCGCCGTCTCCTCGTTGCTTTTTTTCACCCAGGGGTTCCATTCCATCCGGGCCGTGAGTGGCCTCCCTGATCTGGATTCCTCTCGCAGCCGCTGCGGGCGCGGGCGGAGTCGGGCCGCGGAGGTGGGGAGATGTCCGCCGGATTCGTCGGGGTCGTCGTGTCCGACCCCTCGCTGCAGGGGCAGTTCACGCAGGTCGAGCTCCGATCGCTCAAGGCCAAGGTGACGTCCGAATCCGTCGATTCTCCCCTCCGCGCTGGAAACCCGCTGTTGTATTGCGTTTGGTTCGTCAGTTTTGGTCCCGGCTGGTTATTTTTGTTTTTGCCGGTGTTGCAGTTCGTGTCTCTGAAGAGAGATTCCGGCCATGTCACCACGAAGAATCTGCCGGGGCTGATGAAGAAGCTGAGGGGGCTCAATGAGGTGGTCTCCGAGGAGGAGATCGCCGCCTTCCTGTCGGAGTCGTACCCCGACAGCGATCAGGAGATTGAGTTCGAGTCCTTCCTCCGGGTACATGCATCTCGGCGTTTCTCTGAGTTCTCTGAGTTATTGAATTGTAATGCGGACAGGAATGGTGCGGTATTCCCGATTTATTCTGATGGGAGTGGGAAACCTGGCTCTGTTTCTGCAGGAGTATCTGAATCTGCAGGCGAGGGTGAGTGCCAAGGTAGGTGGTGGTGCTGGTGGTGGGGGTGGCAAGACCTCATCGTCGTTCCTCAAGTCCAGCACCACTACGCTGCTGCACAATCTCAATCAGGCAGAGAAATCGTCCTACGTGGCGCACATCAACACTTATCTCCGCGAAGACCCATTTCTGAGGAAGTACTTGCCAATCGACCCGTCTGGAAACCAGCTTTTTGATCTGATCAGGGATGGTGTTCTGCTCTGGTGAGATGGCTGTCTTGTTTCTAGCTAGTAGCAGAGTGCATTCCCTTGAACTGGTTAAACGAAATTTATCTGAAGCTAGACCTTTCTGATGGTCATTTATGGCTCATTTTCTCAGCAAATTGATCAATGTAGCTGTACCTGGGACCATTGATGAGAGAGCAATAAATAAGAAAAGAGTTCTTAATCCATGGGAGAGAAATGAAAATCATACACTCTGCCTCAATTCTGCCAAGGCCATTGGATGCACTGTTGTCAACATTGGTACACAGGATTTGGTGGAGGGAAGGGTATGTTATGTGTTCCCTCCTTGAATGCTGCAGTTTGATTTATTTGGAGAAGTTAAGTGATGATGTTCATGGAACTATCTGTCCTCAATTCCTCAATGTATTGTACAGTGCTTGTTAACTTTGGTACCAAATTTACAGCGGTTACAACTTTGTACCAATCTCTATATTCTTTATATCACCTATTAGTACGTGCTCCCTATATTTTTTGCTCTTCTCCTATCTGCTTCTCTACAAAACTACAACAGGCACTTAGTCACCTTCTTGCATGGACTCAATATTACTCTCAGTTCTTGTTTTTTATCCAAGCAAATCATTGAAAACATCATGGCTTACACAAACTTATATTGTTTTGCATGCAGCCTCATTTAGTTCTTGGATTGATATCACAAATCATAAAGGTAAACATTGAACTGAGCATTGCATTTTGATTTTTGGGGCAATTCAGCATACAGACTATCATCAAACTTCTGGTTCATTGAATAAAGAGTTGTTTGTACTTGTCATCAGATTCAACTTTTGGCTGATCTGAACCTCAAGAAGACACCGCAGCTGGTGGAATTGTTTGATGATAGCAAGGTAAATAAAGGCATTTTGTCATTGTTTTTTCCTCTGCATGTTTTGATTTTTTAATTCTTTCAGCATGTTTTCTTGAAACAAATTCACTTTAACCCCTATTTTGCAGGATATAGATGAGGTTTTGAGCTTGTCACCAGAAAAGATGCTACTTCGGTGGATGAACCATCATCTGAAAAAAGCTGGCTACAAGAAAACTGTTAACAATTTCTCTTCAGATGTGAAGGTGCATATAATAAACAACAATGCCACCAAATTATCAGTCACTTGTTTGTTTGCTGATACATGCCACTTGATTATCTTGTCACTGCATTTGAGTTATATTGACAAACTAAAGCTGGTTATGCACCATTTGTTAAAGACTACTTTATTCTACTATACCCTTAGCTGGATGCAGTTACCAACTTACCATCTTAGGCATATAGGAGTTAGGAAAAGTGTTAGACTGTGCTTGATCCATCATAATTGCTTTCTTTTTTTGATGCTGCTGTGTTTACTCTGATCAACAACCATGGTCACACAAGTTAGTTCTATACAGGATGGTGAAGCCTATGCTTACCTTCTGAAAGCTCTTGCTCCAGAGCATTCCCCTGAAACTACATTGGATACCAAGGATCCCGATGAGAGGGCAAAACTGGTACTTGAACAAGCGGAGAAGTTGGACTGTAAAAGATACCTGACCCCAAAGGATATCACCGAGGGATCTGCCAATTTAAATCTTGCATTTGTTGCGCAAATATTCCAGCATAGGTAAATGTGATTAACTTTGGTTGCATAAAAATTTCAATTACCTCACCAAATCACGTGAGCTAATTTTCCCTCTGCCACATTTACATTAAAAGTTTAGCAGATAATCACTATGGATTCGACATTGTCATCTGATCCTCACTTGGATCCTATTGTCCTATGCTGCGCAGGAATGGTCTAACGAGTGACACCAAACAAGTTACGCTCACACAGACGGCAACACGTGATGATGTTCTATTGTCTAGAGAAGAAAGAGCCTTCAGAATGTGGATCAACAGCCTTGGGGTTGAATCATATGTAAACAATGTATTTGAAGATGTTCGCAATGGGTAATAAGACATTTGATAGATTTTATATTGATCTCTAAATGAGTTTGTTATTAATGTCCATCCTGATGCAGGTGGGTACTTCTTGAAGTACTTGATAAGGTTTCTCCTGGATCTGTCAATTGGAAGCTGGCATCAAAACCTCCAATTAAATTGCCATTCAGAAAACTGGAGAATTGCAATCAAGTTGTAAAAATCGGGAAGGAGTTAAAGTTTTCTTTAGTAAATCTAGCTGGGAATGATATTGTTCAGGGAAACAAGAAACTGATTGTTGGTGAGTCTGTCCACGTCTAATTTACCAGTGACACTAATGGATCACGCTCTTAATATTTATTTGTAGCATCATATAACTGAAGTCTTTGGTGTTGTCTTTCAGCACTTTTGTGGCAATTGATGAGATTCAATATCCTTCAGCTGTTAAACAAGCTAAGATTCCATTCCCAAGGGTCCCAAGGAAAAGAAATTACTGATGCTGATATTCTAAACTGGGCCAACAGCAAAGTGAAAGCATCAGGAAGAACTTCTCGAATGGAAAGTTTCAAGGTGCTTCAATGTCCACTGACTGAAGTCCTATTTATTTGTCTGAAAACTCTGGTTGCTTAGTTTCCTATATTCCCCTACAGGACAAGAGCTTATCGAATGGATTGTTCTTCCTTGAGCTTCTTAGCGCAGTACAGCCAAGGGTTGTGAACTGGAAAGTTGTTACTAAGGGGGAAGCTGGTCTGTTCTCAGCCCTCAGCCCATATGCATTCAGTTGACTATTGGATAGCCTTATTTCTGACTAATCATTTTGTGTTCTCCACAATTGACTTCAAAACTAAATCATAACTAATCTACAATCTGTTTTTTTCAGATGAGGACAAGAAGCTGAATGCTACCTACATCATTAGTGTTGCTAGGAAGCTTGGATGCTCTGTATTTCTGTTGCCAGAGGACATCATAGAGGTAAACTGCTATTGCTAGTAAATACATTACATGTTAATGTATCTGTTTAATGTGCTGTTTATTCTCTCTTTCTAGAACAATGATACTGATTCTCACTTGGGAATTGTTATTTAGCCATTACATTATGGATTCACGTTCTTACGATCTTACCGGTTCAACAGGTGAATCAGAAGATGATCCTTACACTTACCGCTAGCATTATGTATTGGAGCCTACAGAAACAACCTCAGTCACAATCTGAAATGCCAGAGCAATCAGAGCCATCTAGCATGACTTCAGATGCAGCCTCTGATATTGCCTCGGAGGATGGAGCTTCAACGACTGCGCCATCTGAGTCCGAAGAGGTGAACTCGCTGTCTGATAGCATGTCCAATTTGACAACGGATGATGCTACTTCGAACGCCCCATCTACCGAAAATGGAAATGGTGTGGCAGGATCCTGATGGTTATGCAGCTGCAGTTCTTTTTCCACACAGTCCTGGTTTTTAATAGAGGGAATAGTGCTTTCGTTTCCCAAAGTCTTCGCTACCAGAAGTGATTTTTTTTACTACTTCTGCTTCCTGTGTATGGTAGCTTGATAGATACAACAAATGCAGATAGATATAGATGCCGTTTGTTCATTGGATTCGCTTCATATCTTACTATAGGGGAAAAAAGATATAGTATATGCTGCTGGATGGGTATTTTTTGTATTGCTGGTATACACCCATGAAAATCTTATGTGCTTCTGTATCTGGTCGGTCAATTCGTTCATCTGTTCCTTGGACTAGTAGTCATTATGTACTACTTGGTGGCCATCATCTATTGTAATGCGTTGGTATTCTGATGAAACATGCCTGTACATAACATACTTTAAAAAGGTTTTGCCCTGCCCAGGATTTTTTTGTAAATACTGTTCTTTTTTCGTTCTTTTGCATGCGATTTGCATAGTTCAACCTGAGAGCTCGATTTGATTCGACTGTTTACCTTGCAGTCATTTCAGGTCCAATTCAATTCCCGTTTTAATATCATTTGCAGTAGCCAAAATGAGCAACTGCATCGATCACGCTTCTTTCATCTGTGATGACTGTTTCCTCATGCGAACGCCATTCCGTGCGTTGAGTTTCGTGCTTTTTTCCGCCGGTGAAACACGATGACGAGATGACTTCAGTTATATTTTCTTTTTGAATGATCTCAGTTGTTGAGCATCATTATGCAAGTTGATTCTAGGTAAGTACTTGCAGGGCTAAGCACTTGAAGAGGCAGGCTTAGAGGGGTAGCTCCCTGCCATCACTCAGTACAAAGCTGCCTGGTCCCCTACTGCTACTCAATTCCATCATTGCCTCTCCCCCTCTCCCTTCTTCAACTACACAACTCTCTCTTCTCAAGGCCCGGGCACTATGCAAGTCAAGCCCGAAGCCGTGGCCCCCTCCGTCGTCTCCGCCATTGCCATCTCCGCCGCCGCCGCCTACCCATCAACGCAGAAAGGTGGAGGGGAACAGCGGGGCATGAGAGCGCGGCGGTGATCAAGGAGTTTACCGGCCTGCACGTATCGGCGTCGCGGCATACAAGGGCAGACCAGGCATTCGATTTCCTTCGTATATTACTCCTAGTTCAGTTGTACTAGCTAGCAATCATTCATTCTCTTGCTCTTGCTTGCTTAGTTTTGGCTTCCGCAACAACGACATTGTATTGCTGCAGAGGGCTGTGAATAATCTCGCAGTTTTTTCCGGATGGTTGGTGTTGCCTACTTGCCTTGGTTGATCTGTGGTCGTTTTCCTTGGAGAAACACACTTTCTCTGAACTGGATGAGTGCTTCCTTTTGAGCTGTAACGTAACGAGTTTTCTCTATGTGTTGCCTCTTGCTTCTGCCTTGCAATCGACGTCCAAAACGCAGCGGTATATACAGTAGTATATATAAATGAACTCCTGTGCCTTCTCCATTTGCATGTTTGGTACGTCGCGCAACATTGTTCACCACTGCGCCTATCCGGACTCAAACAGCTCGTTCTTGGTAGCATCTAGCATTGCTAGATGGAGGAAATTGAATCTGCAGGATCTCTGTATAACATACCAAAACGACAGTGGAGCTGCTGTACTTCGTTCACTTCCCAAACAGTGCCCCTCTGTGTATATCACCCCCGCCAAATCAGTGTCGTCGAAAATCTTCACCTGATCGAGCACCAGGCCGCATTGGCAAGCACCTGGTTTGGTTCCTCCGCATCTGCACGACAACGGTGGCGTCATCCTCGCGCCTTCTGCCTGTTCTTCGGCGAGCATCCGGGGCCGTATGGCCTCTCCGTGACCCTGAGAACGCCTGACCGACGTCAACGCCGGGCACAGTACACGTGCACGAGCATCGCTCTCATGATCACTGTCCCGCTCGCTGGCGGGCTCACCAGTCGCTGCACGCCTGCGGACGGAGCGCTGGAACGGCTGGCACCGGGACAGCACTTGCCCTGCTTGTGCTTGGCTTTGTTTATCAATCGCGCTCCGGCCGCGTCCCACCAAAGACCCGCACATGCAGTCGTCGCTGTCTGGTTCTCCCATAAATCGTGGTCGGCCCGCTGGCGCCGCTCGTGCAGACAGCGCAGGACCGGGCCGGGGCCTGTTCGCTCCCCCACAGTGCTCGCGGCCAGGGAGACGACACGGTGCCGAGCCGACGCGAGCGGCGGCAACCTCGGCCTGCGACTGCGCTGCCCCTGCGAGGCTGCGAGCGTGTACTAGGCGTGTAGCCCGCCGGGCCAGCACCCGGTTTTCGGGCGTGGTGCTGGCTGCTGGGGGCATTTGGCAAGTTCCGTCTCACGCATCGCATCGCATCGCATGCTGCAGCCGAGCGATCGAGCAGCTCGCCGCTAGATGCCAACGCAAGATTGGCGTCCTCGGTTGGGGTTAACAAGCGCTCGACGGGACGCCTCGAGGGCCGAGGGGTGGTGTACTGGTATCCAATGGCTCTGGCGATCGGCGCCTGCTTGGCCCGTTTCGTGGAGTTGTCATCGTCCGGGCGGGGCTGCGCGACGCGATCGCGTCGCGTCCCGCGTCCGCGCGTGCGTGGGTGGGTGACTGTTTCCTGTGGCTTGGTGGAGTGTGCCGAGCGCCCCCTGTTGGGGATCTTGCCAGCAGGGCCCCAAGATTGACGCGGCTGGCATCGCGCCCGAGAGGGAGGGGGATTGGAGATTTTGCGGTGCCATGGCATTGGCATGGGGTGTGGTGCGATGCGATGCGACCGGGCGGAGCAGGGTTGACCCTGTTGGATTTGAGCGGCAGGGTGGGGGGACACGCGACAGGCTCAGGCGCTATTGAAGTGGTAGCACAGTAGCAAGGGGGTACTGTTCAATTGGTAGCGCTATTGAAGAGGCGCTGTTGACGCTATTGGAACTGTACCTCTATCTCGAGATGGATCGGACGGTCCGCGATGGTCGGATCTAGACGCCTTTGCTTTCTTCCAAATCAAGTGTCCTTGTTTTTCTCTATAATTTTTGTATCCAAAAAACGACCGATTGGGCAATGTAGGTTTCCAGCGGGCCCGGGTCGGCTAATAATACAATCCACATTAGTGTGGCCCAGTGGCCCTTGTCTTTCAACTCGACGACCCAACCAAAAAGATACAGAGAACAGGCTGCATGCCGATTGCCGACCCACGAGAGGCCCAGTACATGCTGATGGCCAGTCTATGACTGCAGTGCTGGTGCATGCTGATTCCAGATTTCCAGTTCGTTCCCTAGCTGTTGACAGTGTTGCTAATTATGGTGTTAGAATACGTAGTTCCAAACTGTGCTTGTAATCCGTTTCAATTATCTCTTCTAAACATGAATTGGCAGAGCTGCGTGCTGCCGTTGACCAGTGACCAGCCTGGGAGAAGCAAGCCTCGCCACGGGCGGCCACGTCATTCGCTGGCGTAGCAGCACTTACGGCATCGGTGTATGTTTGCAAGGCTTGCACGCCGTGCGTAGCGAGAGAGATGACTCTTATTCTAACTCTGGTCGGATAAGACAAGGGACTGATCGATTAGGAGAGCTTCGTGACAGTGGCCCTAGGCGTTGCTTTATGAAAAATGTTTCACGTGAAGTTAACCAATCACGTATTGTGGTATACGTTCAGCAAATTCAAGGCAGCGTACACTGTCAAGACTTGCGAGATGTACTCGTTGGTACGTCAAGACTCGTGAATATTGTTAGATTTGAAGAATGCCAATTCGACATTTAAGATGCAAACCAAACACCTGAAATGGCATTTAGACTCCGTTAGGGTCTTAGGGAGGGTATCTTCCTTTTAAGCTTCACAGGCTTCATAAATCGGAACTCTACCAAAAGGCTCTTAATGCATCACTCTGTCCAACCAAACAAAACCTATGATCCCACCTCTAGTGCCCCATTAACGTTACCAATCCCGGAACCAATCGCTATCTTAGTATTGGAGTCTGCTAGTAACATGTTTCAATTCTCTCCTCCAACGTGAATTGGCAGTGTTTTTTAGAAGAAGAAAAAAGGACTAGCTCCTGACCAGCCGGAGAGAAAAGCGAGCTTCGCCACGGCTCTCCGTCGCGTCATCCGCTGGCGTAACAGCACTTACGGCATTAGCGTATGCTCGCACGGGACGCACGCCGTGCATGCCGCAGCGAGAGAGATGGCTTATTTTAACTTTTGCTTCGATAAGACGAGGTACAGAGCGACTGGGAGAGCTCCAACCGTTTCTGTTAAAAAAAAAAGTACTCGGTCGTACGTGCTCGTGTGAGACAAGTAGTCGAGCACGAGCAGGGAAAGTGACCGAGCTTTGGGTCTTGTTTAGTTCCCAATTTGGGAGTACTAAAGTTGGGAGTTTGTCATAAATGCGCAACTGTAGCATTTCGTTTGTATTTGTGAATTATTGTCCAAACATTGACTAATTAGGCTCAAAAGATTCGTCTCGCAAAGTACAACAAAGCTGTGCAATTAGTTTTTAATTTCATCTACATTTAGTACTCTATGCATGTATCGCAAGTTTGATGTGATGGAGAATCTTCTTTTTGCATAGTGTCAAAGTTGGGATTTTGGGGAAACTAAACATGGCCTTGGTTAAACTCCCCCCGGGCCTCCGCCGCGTCATCTCTGCTGGCGTCGCAGCGCTTACGGCATCGAGTGCGTTCGTTCGCCTAAGTCGGCCGCAGGATTATTTATCTCTCGCGGGCACGGTTAAAACGGCGTCCCCGCGCGCCCGGCGACACGGTCACAACTGACGTCGTTCTCGCGTGTTTTTAGATAGTTGTAATCTTACAAGAGCACAAGTTGTATACACTTCAATGTATAAGTTAAGACCTACATCCTACGCTTATACTCATATGCCTATCTTGAAGCGATGGTCTCGGATATCAGTTTTCAGTACATGTTGCGGCTGCAATAGTTCAGAAAAAATCATGGAAAATCCTCCTGAAATCCATTTCCAGAGAGGTTCGAACCTGGGACCTCCTACTGAGCCCGGTGCTACCTGGGCTTCCGGTGACCAACCGATCCCCAGGCCCATTCACTCGTTCTCGCGTGTTAGAAAAAGTCGCCGTTATGATAGGAGCCGATGGACGCTCGATGGGTGGAATCGTCTGGCCTCAAGCAAGCGGTAGTGTAGTGCTAGTACTATGGTGATTGGTGATGGATGCCTAAGTAACTCCAAAAGCTCCTTAAAACAGCTCAAAAATCTGATTTAAGGAGAAAAAGAAAAAATGTATGCTCCAACATGTCCTTCAACCTTACCGAAAAAATACGGCCACCCGAATGCGAGAGCTCGGCGCTTTCCCAATCACTGGATGGGTGGAACCGGACGCCGCGCATCAACTTCCTGCGGCGTACCTGGACGCCGCGATCGCGGTATGCTTCGTCGCCGCGAGCGCGGTGGCGTGGCTGGCCGATTTCGTCGCGTCGCGGCCATTTGACGCACCTCGATAGGGACGCGTGGGCTGCCACCTCCGTGCGCGTAGTTACAGTTGTTTGAATTAATCGTCCACATAGAGTGGTACTACAAAATTACCACGCAAACTCTTCCCTCACATCCTCCTTCTTCGCCGCTGCCTGATGGTGATAGATGTCGATCATGATCGGGCATAGTGTGCGACGTTCATCCAATCCACCTGGACGCGTGCAGTTCTTCATCAAGATGCAGATGGAGCTCACCAAGGCTACCGGCTGCGATGCGATGCCGCGGTCACGAGAACGGGTATGACCGCAGAGGTAGGCAACACAAACTCTACCGCTAGCCCAACTGAGAGGCCCGCAACTGCTGACATTCAGTTTTGAAGTATTGTGAAATTTATTGTTAGGGATCTGCTGTGAGGTGACGTGATTTTGAGAAAAAAATTTAATAGAATTCTAGTAGGTAATTTTGAAGAATTTTTTTTTGAAAAACTCTTGAAGTTGCTCTATGCTGCTGTCATTTTCCCGCGAGGGAAGGAATCTAATTTCCTGCCATCACGACCATTGTTGGTCCACAACCGCAGGTCTCGATCGGGGCCAGGGGAGCGCACGCCTAAAACAACGGCGGCACGCGCGCGGCCACGTGGGAACGACGCGAGCATGGGCCCAAGTCAGTGCTAGTGTGACTGTAGACTGAGACATCGCGCGCGCGGAGCTTCGTGGTCACATGACATGATTGTCCCGGACTCCCGGTGAGAGCTTGCAGCGTGAAAAACACAACGCATCTCCCCTCTGCTTGAGAATCGGAACGCACCCTCAGAATCCCGGACTCCACGAGTATGCGCACACGCTCCTCCCCTTTTGGGCTGCGTAATGAACATCACTTACATCAGGGGGAAAAGAACCCCTTGTTTACTTCACCCCCAACTTCCAACTTTGACACTATGCAAAAAGAAGATTCCCCATCACATCAAACTTGCGGTACATGCATGGAGTACTAAATGTAGACGAAATTAAAAACTAATTGCACAGTTTTGTTGTACTTTGCGAGACGAATCTTTTAAGTCTAATTAGTCAATATTTGGATAATAATTCACAAATACAAACGAAACGCTATAGTGTACTACAGTGCTGTAACAGTAATTTGGCACCTCCCAATTTTACCAACTAAACAAGGTCGAAGTTTAACGGGATGCCTTTCTAGCTCATAGCATAGCCGCATAGGTCCTGGGCTAGTGGCTGGTCTCTCGCGTCCCACGCGTACGTTTTAATTAACAGTACACATGGTTGGTGCGAAGCACCACTCATTCGAACGACACTCATCTGCAGGTGCTGCTTTCACTCAAAGAAAATCGCTATGCATCCTAAGACGTCGGACTCACATACGACCATGTTTGGTCTATGGGCGCCCGGCACGGCACGTGAACCTCCGTGACCTTGATGTGAGATTGCCTGGCTCAGATCAATCAAGGTGGAAGGGTATGATATATCAGAGGTCAGAGCTTATATTCGGTGTCTAGAAGAAATCTTCAAAAGGTACCAAAGAAAGAAACAAAGATCCGTTTTTTTTTTTTGTGGTTGCTACTTGCTAGTAGAGTCTAACCTGGGCTGGTCATCAGAGATCAACATGCATCGGCGTTTGTTGGTCGAATAGACTAAACGCCTCACTTAAGTCAGAATTATAGGAAGTATAGAGTCACACTACTTGACAAATCAGAAGACAACTCATGGTATATGTTATCTATTAAGTTGTTCTATTAAGTTGTTGAGTTTACGTTGGATGAGACCAATATACACTACGGCAGAAAACATCTACCTGGCAGCTAAAATATATTTGGCGGGTTTTGCACCCGCCAACAACTTTCTATCAGTACAAATGCGATCTGCGCTGACGGGTGCTAGACCGTCACCACTGCACTGGCGGATGCTTAAGAAACCCGCCAGCAAAGATAATTTTAGAAAAAAAAAGCTGAACATAGGCGCTCGTCCGTCAGCATAATGGCCGCGCGCGCCGCCTCGTGTTGCAGCTCACGTCGTCGTGAGCCCCGAGGTAGACCTTCTTGGCTCTGGACTCCACCGCGTGCGCCCGCCCCAGAGTGCCGCCGCGTACGTGCAGCGACTCAGCCTACACCACTGCGCCATGCGCCAGCCGCGAAGCTCCACGCGAGTGCGCCAAGCTCGGAGGCGGTGGCGAGCCTCTTATGCCTCCTTCCCCAACCAGAGTCAACGCCGAGCGTGTAGGCCCGCGTAGAGCTCGGCAGTGGCGGCATGCCTCTGATACCTCCTTCCCTAATCGGAGCCGTAGCCAGCTGTAGCGGCGGCTAAGGATATAAGCAGCAGGGTCACCTCATCAGCAGTTCGCTTCATCCCCGGTGCGTGTCGGCAATCACCCTCCACATCCTTGCCAACCTGAGCAACGAATATGAATGAAACAAAAGTGCTGCAATGATTTTGTTTTTGATCATCTACTACAATTAATTTCAGTGCCGTTGTTCTTGCAAGATTGAGCACGTACCTTGGACGAGCTGCATGAGCAGCGGCAGAAGCTCGCCATCGCGCACCGGAGCTGCCCATGGGTCCGCCGGCCGCAACGCCTCTGCCCGTGTTGTCGCAGCTGCCTGTGGCTCAGCTGACGTGGCTCGTGCCCGCACCAGACACCAGTGTGGGGCCACCAGCAGCGGCTCAGCCATCTGCAACTTGCCGACGCAGCACGTGCCGGCCACCGCTCCATCGTTTGAGTCAGCCACAGCTTCACTGTGGAGACAGAGATAAGCAAGAGAAGTGTGCAGTGAAAGTGATGAGGTTGAGCAATGCAAAGAGAAAATGTAGGGATGGAGCAGAGGCACCGGGTGGAGATAAAGTCCGTTTGCTTCGCTAGCTTGGTGTCATTTGTGCTGGCGGGCCACCTACAGCACAGATGCATCCCATCTATGCTGGAGCCTAGCGGCCTCGATCACCTTTGTGCTGGTGGGTGCCAATTTCGCCCAGCAGCACACTAATTTCAACGTGACAGCACATATCGTTTCTGACGGTACGATAATTATCTTAATTTTAGAATTCTCGTCCTTGTACGCGAACTTAACCTCCCAGTAAAATCATCTTGCCCAACCTGTTTAGTGTTCACCTCCATCTCTCTAGCGACAAGAAAATCGCTCGATGCCCCGTGCCCCGTCACGCTAACGTAGTTAGCTCCACCAGGCCCATCACCGTGATCCCCCTGCCCATCCAGCGGTCCTCCATCGCCCGCTTGCTGCCCCCACCGTTCGTGTCTGTGCTCCCGCGCTCACCACCGCCACGAATCAACCTATCTCTCGTGCTCCCGAGCTTCCTTAAGGGGTATTTGAATCCTGAAGCTAAAGTTTAATCTTTATCATATCGAATATTCTGGCTAATTAGGAGGACTAAATATAAGTTAATTATAAAACTAATTACGAGGTTAAGCGGCGGGACGAATCTATTAAGCTTAATTAATCCATCATTAGGTTACTGTAGCAGCACATTGTCAAATCATGAACTAATTAGACTTAATAGATTCGTCTCACCGTTTAGCCTCCATATGTGCAATGGGTTTTGTAAATAGTCTATGTTTAATGCTCCTAATTAGTATCTAAACATTCGATGTGACAGGGATTAAAGTTTAACCTGGGATCAAACACCCCTATGCCGCCAGATACCAGTGACCCCCGCCAAATCTCAAGCGTGTCGGGGAGCTCGTTGGAGCTTCATCACCAGAGTGTAAGAAAAAAGCCTCAAGCGCAAATCACGACTCAAATCTGGTGGTTACAAAATCTAGTGAGAAACACCCGATGCCAATCAGCTTACCCGACAAGAAAAAATAAAATACATTATTAAATACTCCGTTTGTTTTAAATTGCAAATTTATAATTTTTTTATGTATAGACATACTTAAAATAACCGGAGGGACCAGCTTTGATTGACGGCCGGCTGACTCCTGTTGGCCAATCCTGAATGACCAATAATGTAGCAATGTCACACGTCCTGTGCACGAGTCGTTGCTCCAGTGTTACAATGGTGTATTATACGAGTGGAATGAACTACCACTCCTAAGAAGCGCGCGTAGATTTTTCGTAAAATGATATTTTGAGTCTGTGGCTGGTACCGGCTTAATGCTTCGAACGCAAGGACCAGTGAGAAAGGGCCCAGCTGGATACGGAGAACACCACGCGGCTCCACCGGATTGGGGAGCACCAAAGGCGTACGCTCAAGCTACGTGAGTTTGGACTCACTCTCCTTTCAGCTACTGCCAGGCGCCTATAAATTGGGGAGCTCTACTGACCGTGCTCTGCAACCACAACGTGCCACAGCTAGCGAGAGTAGAAGTGATAAGCAAACAAGTTTGCCACTGCTCAGCACCTGGCCGTTAGCGCAGCCATGAAGGTAGAGCGCGACCTCCACATGAGCCGGGGCAACGGCGAGACCAGCTACGCCTCCAACTCCAGGCTTCAGGTCTGTGAGCTTCTGCATCAGCATCTGTAACCTGTAGACTGCAGTATGCATGGCTGAATGCCTGAATCATACGCATGTTAGTATGATGTTAAAAATGCATGTTAATATGATGTTAGCAATGCAAAACAAGGAAGAAATTGCACTTGTGCATGCGTGTTAATTGTAGTTGTTCTTCAGGAGAAGTCCATACTGAAGACGAGGCCCGTGCTCCACGAGGCCGTGGCGGCGGCGCACGCGGCGTCGCTCTCCTCCGCCGCCGGCGCGATGGTCGTCGCGGACCTCGGCTGCTCGTCGGGGCCCAACACGCTCCTCGTAGTCAACGAGGTGCTCGGCGCGGTCGCCGACCGCCGCGAGGACCTGATGATGGGCGGCCAGCAGCCGCCGGTGGTGCAGCACGTGCAGTTCTTCCTGAACGACCTCCCCGGGAACGACTTCAACCTCGTCTTCCAGTCCCTGGAGCTGTTCAAGAAGCTGGCCGCCGCCAAGGATAAGGGCGAGTCCCTGCCGCCGTACTACATCGCCGGGCTCCCGGGGTCCTTCTACACCAGGCTCTTCCCCGACCGCTGCGTCCACCTCTTCCACTCCTCCTACTGCCTCATGTGGCGCTCCAAGGCACGCACAGTTTTAACCAATCAACCGACCGGCCCGAGCACTTCTGATGACATAGCTCTATTCGTGTGTGTCTAATAGGTTCCTGATGAGCTCGCGAGAGGCACGGTTCTGAACGAAGGCAACATGTACATCTGGGAGGCCACGCCGCCCTCGGTGGTGAAGCTGTACAGGAAGCAGTTCCAGGAGGACTTCTCGCTGTTCCTCAAGCTGCGTCACAAGGAGCTCGCGTCGAACGGACAGATGGTGCTGACGTTCCTGAGCAGGAAGAACAAAGACGTGACGCATGGCGAAGTCAGCTACATGTGGGGGCTGCTCGCGCAGGCTCTCCAGTCCCTAGTCAAACAGGTTTGTCATTTGCGCAACATTATCGTCAACTGCAGATGATCTGTGTAGATCAATCCATCACTCATGAACTCAGCCCTAGATAATCTTCAAAAAGTGACAGTCTGACAGAGACCTGAACCATGGATCTTGCATTCTTCTTGTTGCGTGGCAGGGCCGTGTGGAGAAGGAGAAGCTGGACTCCTTCAACCTGCCGTTCTACGCGCCGTCGGTCGACGAGGTGAGGGACGTGATCAGGCAGAGCGAGGCGTTCGACATCAACCACATCCAGCTCTTCGAGTCCAACTGGGATCCCCATGACGACCTGGACGACGGCGACCTCGTGCTCGACAGCGCCCAGAGCGGCGTCAACGTCGCCCAGTCCATTAGGGCCGTGATCGAGCCCCTGATCGCGCACCATTTTGGCGACCACATCCTCGACGATCTCTTCGAGGTTTATGCAAGGAACGTCGCCAAGCACCTCCAGAAAGTGAAGACCAAGTACCCTGTCATCGTCGTTTCCTTGAAGGCGAGACGCGCGCCAAAGTGCCATGCGAATGACAGGTGTCACTCGTTCACACACGGTCAGTTTGTGTAGGATCTGGTGTCAATGTTACTTCTACTATATACAGCAAATTAAAGTGCAGAGAAATAAGACGAGGTTGTTGTATATCGATATAAGAAAATAATGAAGTAGTTAAAGGGACTGTCAGTGGCAGAGAATAGTTCCTCAACTACGTCCTTTGGATTTATAAGATGGTTCAGTGTTCCAAAAAGTCGATGTATGTATCCCGGTAGATATGTCCTGTAATCTTATGTGGAATTGAAGCAAATACGTTTCGATGATTTGGGTCTACTCTTGTACACCTAGGTAGTATCTTGTTCACTGATTTTGGGTCAATGCATGAGTACCAAAGAGATGCAGAGAAATGAAGTACTTCTTTCTTTCAAAAGAAAAAAATGCAATTCTAAATTTATCCTAAGTAAAATATTTTTAAATTTGGTAAGTTTATAAAAAATCCAAATATTTTACGTGGAAGTGAAGTAAATATTTTACAATGATTTGGTTCTACGCTTTGTTTGGTGATTTTTTGTCAATGCATTAGTGAAGAGTAGCAAAGAGATGCAGATAAATGAAGTGCTTCTTCCATTAAAAAAACGAATCTATTCTAAATTTGTTCTAAATCAAACATTTACAGGTTTAATCAATTTTGAAAAAAAATCAAACATTCATGATACCCAATAAGCTTCGTTGAATCTACCATGAAATAGAATTAGTATTAATACTCTTCTCTAAATTTTGGTCAAATGTAAGCTAGTTTGACTTAGGATAAAAATAGAATTACAAATTATACCATCAAAGTTGTACGTCTTGTGCCCTCAATGACTAAATTAGGTCAGTACGCGCATAAACTCCACCAAGAAATCCTTCATCACATTGTACAATCTTCAGCGTCAGAGAGGCTATACGATAAGTAGCCCAAAGGCCAACGAGAAATCATCAGTCATCGTCTCATCGAGTAACATCAATCAAAACACATCAGGAGCATCTGCTGCCTGCACCTGACGCACTCAAAGTCTGAAACCACAACGTCTACTGAAACTGTCAATTTCCGATTTGCCATCCAGCCCTTGTTTACTTCCTACAAAACTCCCAACTTTGACACTATGCAAAAAGAAGATTCCCCATCACATCAAATTTGCGGTACATGCATGGAGTACTAAATGTAGACGAAATCAAAAACTAATTGCACAGTTTTGTTGTACTTTGCGAGACGAATCTTTTAAGCCTAATTAGTCAATATTTGGACAATAATTCACAAATACAAACGAAACGCTACAGTATCGCATTTATGGCAAAATGCCAATTTGACACCTCCCAACTTCCCAAGTAAACAAGGGCCCAATGTTCAGACTTCCATCCAGCTTTCTTCAGCCCAGTGTGACAGAATGAAACCATTTCTAATCCGATCAGATCAGCATCACCTTCAATCCTCACACGCCATGAAAGTGAATCTCAAGAGCTTGTATACACCCCAAAAATGAAAAAAGAACCTGCGTGGACTCTGTTGCCTCCCTTCCCTTCGACTGAGTTTGTACTGCAGATCACGGGTTGCACGAAGCCGCATGGTGTCTCTGGAGCTAGGAAGGAATCCTTCACCGTCACTGTGCACAATTGGCGTTGCCCTGTGGAGCGGAAAAAACACCAGGGCCCAGACCATCTCTCGCCGGCGATCGAACCGCCTGCCACTGCTTCGCCCGCGCCGCCGCAACACCGGCGCGGCGCGGACGCCAGCGCCTGGCTGCCTCATCGAGGCTTCAAATCTGAGGTAGTGGGGGATTATCCTCTCCGTATCCATTTCTGCAGCATCTCCAGCTCCGCGTCCGCCGCGGCGGAGGCTCGCCGGAGCTCCGCCGCCGAGATCCACCTTTTTTCACTTTACCCCTGATTTGGATCGCGATTAATAATCGCGATCCGATTATTTTCATTTTACACCCTAATTTGGATCGCGACCATTAATTGCGATCCAATTTTTTACACTTTAGACCCTGGTTTTTTATACTTTACCCCTAAACTTTACAGATCACCCCTCCTGCCGCTCCGTCGTTCTCCTCGTCCTCCCGCCGCCGGCGCGCGTTCGCCGCCGCCCGGCCGGCGTCGACCGGCGCATCAGACGCACAACGAGCGGATATTCAGCGGGACTTTTTTTTTAGGCGCCGCTTCCGTCGCCTGATTAATGATAATTTTTCGAGGTACAACCCTCATCTACATCGTGCGGATGGCTTGGGCAGTTCTCCCTCCATTCCCACCACGCACCCTTCTTTTCGGTACGCCGGCGCCGGGGCGCTCCTCGAGCTTCTGTTCGCTGTCGCTTCTGGGAGGCGTCATTGCCGTCGTCGGTGAAGGAGGTCCAGGCGTCCAGCTTCCACGAGCCGGCGATCCATGGTGTAATTCAAGCCGGTCTCTGGTTTGCAGTACTTCACAGCCACGAGTCCACGAGGAGTCTGGAGCAGGTCCTCGAAGTAAACCTCCATCACAGTTTCATCATACAGGCAGGGTGTTCTCTGAAAGAAGTCACATAAACAATGGCGCTCAAAGTTGATTCGATGATTGTTTTATACTCAGGCTTTACAACAGACAATTTCTGATGAGGGTATCGCCACTTCATGATCTATCAGCAAGGTGTCTGCTAGCACCAGTATCGGCATTAATGGTGCTGGATTTGTCCTCAAAAGTTTGAAACTCCTCCAGCCAAACGACCTGATAAAAGGAAAAAAAGGATGAACATATTCATAGGCACAAAGAAACAATTATCATGCATGTCTCTTAATCAGGAGAAGACTGGGGCATTTCAGTAGTTATATCTCAATCATAAAGATATACCCTTGTCAAGTCTTAGCTTATCAAATACTTGCAATGTAATTCAGAATAAGTTCATGTTCTTCCGAAGTAGCACTACCTCAAGGCCTGTGTTCATATTCTTACCTCAGTGCGAAGATCGCTACTTGGATTAATTTGACGATTGCTCAATAAGTTTTAGTGCGCTGGAAAGTAGGAGGCGTGTTTAAATTGAGGACAAAGTTTTGTGGCAATTTAGTTTCCCTCTATTTTGTCATCGATGAGCAAGAAACTGTGCCTCATTTTTGCTGCAAAGAATTCCTTTTAGACTCTTGAGCATTGTGTATTTGCATGTCA
The DNA here is from genome assembly GCF_000263155.2 of Setaria italica. Classification (NCBI taxonomy): domain Eukaryota; kingdom Viridiplantae; phylum Streptophyta; class Magnoliopsida; order Poales; family Poaceae; genus Setaria; species Setaria italica. The sequence continues at coordinate 36,451,514 of NC_028450.1, forward strand.
GCTCAACCCAGAAGAAGAAAACTACAGTACAAGTCACTGGAGCTCGCTATTCAGAAGATTGAAGGACTGAAAGTCTCCACAACATCTAATGGATCTGCGTTGCATCTTATTTCTGTCAGAGATGCCAGGTCCGTTCGTCATCTCCTTGGACATCATTGTCAACATAGTTCTGTTGAGATGTGTACCGAAAGTTGCTGCCCTTGTAAGTTGCATGGTCGGTTGCCATGGTGCAAACTGAATGCTTGTTAGTTAATCAACTCTGAATTCTAGCTGTCGTAATACCTGAGTAAATTTTCTGATGGATTGCCATTTTCTTTCTTTTTTTTGTTACTTGTGAATTCTCTTAACAGGTACAGAGGCCATATATCTCTCCACAATTTTGAAAAGGGATTTACGTGTGAAGTGCTTTTTACTGTGCATAAAGAACATCCAACAATTCAACATTTACATCTGTAATCATACCTGATTCTGATTTGCCATCCAATGTTCAGACTTCCAACTTTCTTCAGCCCTAGTGTCACAGAATTAAACGAAACCATTCTAATTTGATCAGATTATCATCATCCTCAACTCTCACACACCTGCAAAATTATAAAAGAACCTGCATGCACTCTGCTGTCTCCCCGCTTCCAAGAAAAAAAAAACGCTTCAAAAAAACTCTGCTGCCTCCATCTGAGCTGTGCAGCTTGCAACAACAGAGAACAGAGCACGGCGCCCCATGGTGTATCAGCTAGGAATCCGTGACCGTCCACCATTAGCATTGCCTACCTGTGGAGCGCAAGACCAGTGCCCACACCATCCCTTGCCGGAGACCGCACCGCCTGCCCCTTCTTCGCCCGCACCGCTGCAACACCGCGCCGGCGGCGCGGCGCAGACGCAAGCACCTGGCTCCCTCATCGATACTTCAAATCTGAGGTACTGGGTATTATCCTTGCCGTATTCTATTTTTGGAGCATCTCCAGCCCCGCATCGGCCGCTGCTGGGGCTCGCCGGAGCTCCGCCGTCGAGATTCACCTCATAACATTTTGCCCCCTGATCTGGATCGCGACCATCGAGCGCGATCCGATTATTTTCATTTTACCCCTAATTTGGATCGCGTTCTTTAATCGCGATCCAATTATTTATATTTTACCCCTGGTTTGGATCGCAATTATTAGTCGCGATCCAATGTTTTATACTTTACCCCCTATATCTTTACAGATCACCCCTCGTGCCGCCTCGTCGTTCTCCTCGTCCTCCCGCCGACCGGCGCCCCGGACGCACCACGAGCAGCCTTTCGGCGGGACTCGGAGTTGCTGCTGCCGTCGCCCGATGAATGAGGATTTTTCGAGAAAGTGAGAAACAGTCCTCTTTGTACATGCGCGGACCAACGGCTTGGCCAGTTCTCCCTACAATCCCAACGCGTGCTCGTCGTTCCGTACGCCGGCGTCGGGGCGCTCCTCGAGCTTCTGTTCGCTGCCGCTTGTGGTAAGCGGCATTGCCGTCGTCGGTGAAGGAGGTCCAACTTCAATGAGCCGGCGATGCGTGTAATTCAAGTGATCTGTGGTTTGCAGTACTTCGCAGCACAATCGTGTTTGTTTCTGACTGGAAGGATGTTTTCCCCTGCTTTTTTCGTGCAGCACGACGAGCCTGGATCAGGTCCTCGAAAGGATATGAATGTGTCTCTTGATGATTGATTTTAAACTGAAGAAACTGACTGTTGGCTTCTGAATTCCAGCTGTCATATAATACCACATGATGAATTGCGAGGTCATATATTTCTCAGGAAACTCGAAAAGGGGTACACGTGTGAAAGTGCTTTTTACTGTGTACCTGACTGAATCTGAACCTCTTGGGCTCCAGCATCGAATGCTTGGATCAGGTGTCAGGTGGTGTCAAGCTCAAGCTGCCAATTTCTGATTTGCCATCCAATGTTCAGACTTCCAACTTTCTTCAGCCCCGGTGTGACAGAATGAAACCATCCTAATTCGATCAGATCAACATCATCTTCAAGTCTCGCACGCCATGCACAAGTGAATTCGATGAACTTGCATACACCCCGCAAAAAAAAAAAAAAAAAAACCTGCATGCACTCTGCCATCGCCCTTCACCTGAGCTTGCACTGCAGCTTGCAACAACAGGGAACAGAGCACGGCGCCCCATGGTGTCTGAGCTAGGAATCCGTGACCGTGCACCATTAGCATTGCCTGCCTCTGGAGCGCAAGACCTGGTCTGCACCATCGCTCGCCGGGACCGAATCGCGTGCCACTGCTTCGCCCTTGCCGCCGCAACATCGCCGCGGCGCGGACGCGGGACGCCATCACCTGGCTCTCTAATCGAGGCTTTAAATCTGAGGTAGTGGAGCTCATCCTCGGCGCTTTCAATTTCTGGAGCATCTCCAGCCCCGCGCCCGCCGCGGATGGGGCTCGCCGGAGCTCCGCCGCCGGATTCAATCTTTTTCATTTTACCCCCTAATTTGGATCGCGATCCGGTTATTTTTCAGTTTACCCCCTGGATTGGATCGCAACTATTAATCGCGATCCGATTATTTATACTTTGACCCCTATATCTTTACATATTGCCCCTCCTGGCGGTAGTTCGTTCTCCTCGTCCTTCCGCCGCCCGCCCGTTCGGCGTTCGCCGCCACCACCGGGCGTCGACCGGCGGCCTCGGACGCGCCACGAGTTCAGCTAGATCTGGAAGGCGGCGCTGCCGTCGGCCGATGAAGGAAGCTCTTCGACCATCTGTTGCGTGCTGGGAAGCGGGCAAGCGGCGTTGCCGCCATTGTCGTTGCCGTAGTCGGGGAAAGAGGTCCAGGTCCAGCTTCGGCAGTTGGGCTTCCTGCAACGAACCGATGACCCATGCAATTCAGCCCATCTGTGGTTTGCGATACTTCGCAGCCCAGTATTTGTTGCGACTTTTCTCTTTTTCTTTTTCCGTTCAGAGAAGGACCGAAATCTGTTTGTTCCAACGGGGAAGAAAGGCTTCTCCTGCTGTGGGGCGGTGGTGCCGTGGTGGTGGTGGTGGAGGATTTTCTTCCCCACGGCGATTGGACGCGATGACGGCGAGGTCAGGTAGGCGAGCGCGGGGCCAGCTCTATGTTTTGAAAGGCCTAGAGCAAAGACGGCACCGTGGGCCCTTAAAAGCCTTATATTAAGGCAATATATGTGTATTGTATATATGCATATATATATGTCTACTTTGACTTGCAAAGTAATAAGAGTTAACTTCCAACCACATACACATTCTTAGTTATGTCTAGTCATGATTAATGAGCGATGTCATATAACTGATCCCCTTACATTTTCTTTCTCAGCATCCGACAAATGTTTCATAGGAAATATTGTAGCACCTAAATTATGAAAGAAAATGACACTTGGGATTAGAAGTTTAGAACTCCAACAATTTAGCATGCTATAAGTAAATAGCTAATAAGCAATGGATTGAGCCATTGAGGGATTCACTGTGTGAAGGCATACCCGGAGAGCTAATCAGTTCCTAGCGACTAGTGACTTAAATTGTGCATCAAATACTGAACAAGTCCTAAGAGCCAATGTTTAAACTATTTAGACTTCACTTTAGCATGCTAGTCACCTGATAAAAGCATGTCGGCAGCTGTGCTATATGCCTCTCCGAGGCTTCATTTCTGTATAAACTCCTGGGCCCCCTCCAGGCTTGGGCCCCCGGCCGTCGCTCCTCTGGCCTAGCCACAGAACCGGCCCTGGCGAGCGTGCGCCCGGCGAGGACGATGCTGTGCGGCGCGGCGCACGACCATACGGGAGAACCAGCCGGTAACTTGGACTAGTTTTTGGCTCCGCGCGCCGCGGCCGGGCGCACATGGCGCGGGGAGGGTCCGGCTCCGGCCGTCCGGGTGCGCCGTGCGCGGTTGATTCCGCCGCAGGGTGCTGCGCGCTTTTGATCACGTTTCCGGATAGTTCCGGTTCCGGAGGGCCCTTCCCTCGGTGGGTCGAGCTGCTGATTCTGTCGGCGCCACTGCTCGTAGTTTGGCTATGCACACTCGCGTGTCGCCGCTGCCCGTGTTCCCACTCGCAAGCAAAGTGCGTGCTCAGGGAAGATAAGCCTCGAATTGCAACGGATTGAGCGCTAAAACTTAAAAAAAGGACTCCGAATCTTTGCACTGGACATCAAAAGATTTTGAGCAATTACCTTTCAAGTGGTCTGTGTAGCTGTCGCTGAAAATTTCTGTTGTTTCTAAATCTTTGTTCTCTGGAAGCGAAATCGAATAAGATTGAGACCATAAGCATATTATTAGCTAGACTAGACTAGGGGTGTTTGATACACATCTGTCACATCACATCGGATGTTTGATACTAATTAGGAGTATTAAATATATGCTAATTAAAAACTAATTGTACACATGGAGTCTAATTCGCGAGACGAATCTATTAAACCTAATTAGTCTATGATTTGACAATGTGGTCCTACAGTAACCATTGCTAATGATTAATTATGCTTAATAGATTCGTCTCGCGAATTAGCACAGAGTTCTGCAATTAGTTTTATAATTAGCTCATATTTAGTCTTTCTAATTAGCATCCGAACATCCAATACGACACTGCTAAAATTTAGCATCTAGTATCAAACATCCTCCTAGATTGTTTCGGTCCTTGCTTTAGCTCTGCCATATTTTTCTGGAAACTCTGTTTCAGCCACGCACTAATGCATGTTCTGTAGCCGGTAGTGGTGTACGCAGAGCAGTGATGAGCAGCACATCCTGACCTCAGGCACCGAAAGAAGAAAATGCAGGTGCGGAAAGCCGTGGACCACGACTGCATCACTGTGCGCTCGACGATTCCAGATATCGGCCAAAGCAAACTGCACAAGCTGCAGAGCACACTCCCCTTCGCTCGCCTGATCCAAAGCTGCCCGCGCTCACTCCCAGGTCCCCATGGGATCCTACCACCACTACACCTCCACCTCCCAATTCGTCTTCGCCGCCGTCGATTCCAACCCCAACCCCGCCCACAAACCCAAGACCACCGTGCAAATCCCCGTCACCTCCCCTTCGGAGGAGTGGGCTCGGGAGGAGCAGGGGTCGCGTGACGCCGCGGCGGCCGCCAGGATCCAGGCGGCCTTCCGCGGGCACCAGGTCCGTCGGCACGTCGCGGCCGTGCGCGCGGCCGACGCCGAGGCGACGCGGCTGGAGCGGCTGCTCCGGCGGCAGGAGACCGTGGACGCGGTCCGGGGCGACGGGCGCGAGCGGGCCCGGTTCTCGGAGGCGCTGATGGCCGTGCTGCTCCGCCTCGACGCCGTGCCGGGGCACTACCCGGCAGTGCGGGACGCGCGGCGCGCCGTGAGCCGCCGCGTCGTCGGCCTGCAGGAGGTGTTCGACGCCGTGGTCGCGGCGCCCGGGGCGCAGACGTGCGGGGTGCCGGCGAGCCTGGAGCAGGCACTCGAAGGGATCTGGGGCGCCGGGGAGGCGCCGATGCCGGCGCCGGCGGTGGAGGAGGAGGACGTGAGGAGGAGCGGGTCATGCTGGGGGAGGTTTTTTGGGGGAGTATAGCGAGCAGTGTAATACTGTACGGTACAAGGAGGTGTCGAGGTGATCATCGGACGGTAGAATACGAAGTGTAATACGCACTCATTTGTACATGCATTTTGTGGGCGTATTGTATACCCATGTTGCAGTGATCAGGAACGATCTGCATCAGTGCATCCATTTGTCAATGTTCTGGCTGACCTTCAGCCCAAATACTCAGCAGCACAGCATGAAGAACAAGCTTGTATGTCACAATGGCTTTGGTTGTCGAAGGCTGGGCTCCAGAAAAACTCGATTTCCTTGCAATCCTCCCGCTCACTGTCTCACTCACCAAGTGACGAGCCTTCAAAAAAGATGGACTTATTGAACACAATTGGCTCAAACGCAGAGTTCCAGGATCTCTTGAGAACCTTTGGCAGATGGCAGAGGAAGCTCATGCACATAAGGTGGCTTAGATGATGCAGAGATCAGAGGTAAAACCATCCTGCAGAGATCAGCAAACATCACGTACTCTTGAGGAATTTGCTCTGACTCTCCGTGCAGCTTGCCCTTCTCACACGCTTAGGCTTGTTCTGCTTCACACGCTTCCTTAACCAAGTAGCCTGTTCGCTTCAGCTTATTCAACCGGCTTATCAGCCACCAAATAGTATTTTCCTCTCACAACAAATCAGCCGTTTCAGCTTTTCAGCCGGCTTATAAGCTGAAACGAACAGGTCCACCTTCAGCTGATGGGGTGGGTAAAGTGCTTGGCGAAGAGTAGTACAGAATGGTGTTGATCAGAAATGGATCTTGACAATAGTATCAAATAAGAAGATTACCTACTGACCTAGCCAATGCTGATGGATCCCAAACATTTGGAATCGCTCGCTTAACACTCTCAAGCAGAGTAAGTTCTTGACTCGTAATTATCACTCGAAACAAAGGCAGAGAATAGCCATCAATCACGAGGGCCTTTGTAGCCGCAACATCGTTCTTCCATGAACCGGTGAAGCTGTAACAACTCAGCCATTTGCCAACAAAGGCATCAGAATCAGATAACGAGAACTGAACAGCCGCCGAGCTTAGGACATCGACTAGGATTCAGATCACAAGTGCACAGCAAATAGAACAGAAAGCCGCGCACGATCTGATCGGAAATTCCCAACCGGGACGAATTATCCTGCTTACCTGCGGATAGCTGCAGACGAAGGGCTCGTCAGCGGCTGCGGGGGGCGCGCCGTGGGGGGCAGGGGGCCGGAACACGGGGTTGCTGGGGCACTGCTCGACCTCGAATTGAGCTCGAGGATTCCGACGGGCACGTATCGAATCGAGCTCACGAATCGTCCAAATCGAGCACCAAATCGGGCTTCTTCGAGCAATCCACCAAATTGAGCATCTTCTTCACCAAATAAGCGGAAGAGGAAAAGGAGATGGTACTGAATCGAGCTTCTTCTTCGACGACTAGAAGCGGAGGCCGACAGGGGTAGTCGAGGAGGCAAGGCGGCGCTCCACGGCGGCTTCTTCCTTGCCTTCTCCTTCCCCTACGTTGCTGGTGGTCCTCGCCTGTGCGCTCCTCCTCGACACCACGCATGTGCTTGGGGCTGCGCTCGAGTTCTCCTATGCGCGGCGGAGCTCGTGGCCACCCGAGCGGCGTGAGATGTGGAGCGGCAAGATGGCCGTGATGGAGCGGCATGTCGGCACGGACGAGTCTGCGCGGCAAGAGAGGTAGCCCATTCGGCCGGCACCCACCTGTGCTCGCGTCGCGGCCACCCGCCCCGCCGGGTGCGAGAAGTTGGGGAATAGGGGGGAGCGAGAGAAATAGGGCGAGGGACGCGGGATTGGGAAGACCGCGATCTAGCGAAAATATTTGGGGCTGAGAGTGCGTTTTTTCATGTGGCCAATCTTTTGGGTGAGTTTTAGGTGGAGTATTGGAGTTCATTTTTTCTCTTTTTTTTCTTCTTAAAAAATAGTATTAAGGTAAGATTAACAGCCTCTTGAAGTTGCTCTTGATGTCTGACCTCTGCTGCCCCGTGCCTACGCCATTGTGTAGCAGGTTCTTGAAGGGATTCAAGGCGCCGGAGAGGGGCTGACACCGGTGCCGGTGGCGGCGGTGGTGGAGGAATTCAGGAGGAGCGGGACATATTGGGTGGGGGAGGGGTTTTGGGGGGTGCAGCGAGCAGGGTGGCTACTGTGTGTAATGATCTCTATGACGATGGCATTCGAGCACAGGTCCATGTAAAAAAGCAAAATTTTCTTTTCGAGATGACAATATATGTGACGCAAGCTGGATAGGCAAAGCCCAGGCTGTATCTTTTAGCAGCCCACTAGCCTTCTTCCGTCATCAACCTGCCTGGCAGGCCGGCCCAGCCCGGCAAATCTCTACGGCAGCACGGAGGCCTAGGAACCCAACAAATCAACGCCATCCTTTGACCTCTTTGTCCCGTCCGCCACATCCACGCCGTCCATCCACCCACCAACCCAACCCCGACTCCCCACCGCTCATAAATCGGCGAGAGGAAAAGAAAAAAAAAAGTCCCCGTGCTCTGCTGTGTTCTACTCCCACACCTGCGACTAATCCCCCCCTCTCGCCCGCCCCCCTTCGTCTCGTCTCCCCCCCCTCCGCTTCGCGCATCTCACCGCCATCCTTTACCTTCCCGCGTCTAATTGAGCGCCAAAGCGGGGGGACATTTGAATTCCCCGCAGCTTCTGCTTCCTGCGCGGTCTCGTACCGTCCGGAGGCGCCGCCGGCCGGGCCCGGCCCTATCCCCTTCCCCTCCTAGGGTTTCGCGTTCCCCTCGGGGGATGGGGGACGCCCCCGCGGCGGCGGCGTCGCTCGCGGGGAAGCGGCGACGCGGCGATGAAGGCGCGGGGCTGAGGCGGGTGGCGGAGATCGTGATGGTGCTGGCCGCGGCCGGGGAGGTGCGGGGCGGGAGGGAGCCCACGGCGGCGGAGCGGGCGCTCGCGGCCGAGGCGCGGGAGAGGCTGGCCGCAGCCGTCGCAGAGGGGGCTGTGCGGCCCAAGGATCTGTTCCCCGGGGAGGCGGTGCGAGCGGTCGTCGAGGATCTCGGCCTCAACCGCGCCAAGGACCCCGCCGCCATGGGGTTCCGCCCGCCCAAGGCATCCATCGCCGATAGGCTCATGCTCACTAAGCGCAAGGTTTGCTAACTCTCTCTAGTTTCGATCCGTTACCGCCCAGTTTAATGGCCTTGTGGTGAACTGGTACGAGCTGCGAGAATCTGAGGGGTGATTATTGTGGATGTCAGAATGCTCGTCAGACTATTGAGCTGTATTAGTTCGTATGACATGACACTGCTGCTAGCATGGCGCAGGCTATAGCATCTGAATGATACATTACCGAATAATTGATCCTGAGGGATTTGTTGGGGCGCTGCTCGTGTATTGATATGCTTTGTTACTCTTGTTGTATTCTAATTCAAAGCGTTTTATTTGCTCTTGAAGCTTTGCATGTATGCGCTTGAGCAAATGTTTAGATTTACGTTACTTGTTCTTGTAGAATTAGTATGTCTGACTTCTTGGCACCCTTTGTTTGTGTCCGTTAAGCTTACTATCTGTGTTCGTTGATCTCTTTGAAATAGTTTATTTCCGTGTTGACATGACTTTTTTTTTAGCTTAAGCGGTTTCATGTAGGTTTAAGGTTATGAATTATCATTACCATTGACTTGAAAATTACTTGAAAATTGGTTTAAGGTTACCTATGATCTGCGTAAGAAACACTATGTATTTACACTATTTGACTATTTCACTTATTTGCTTTCACACAGATGGAAGAAGTCAAGGAAGCTCCAGTGCAACCAACAGTTAGCACACCTCAAACTGCTGTCTCAACTGGAATGGCTGAGTTCCATGGTTTCAATGGAGCTTCTAAGTTTGGTGTTGGAGTTCCTAGGAACCCACAAGTTGCAGCTGTAGCTGCGACTAGCCCATTAACCTCAACATCACCAGTTGTCTTGAAGCCACCAGGATCATCTCCTGTAAAACCAGTTGCCAACTCCTCAGGTGTTGCCCTACCCCATACTGGTCCATCACACCTTAAATTGGACAAAGATGTTAATGGTCCTCTGAATTTAACACGCAGTGGAGGTATTGCTCTATCTTCCTGTCTGCAGCATCCAATGTTAATTGCTTATTTTGCTTTTTTTTGAGTAAAATTAGACACTTCCTACTTTAGTTTATCGTAAATAAGTTTCTTACTTGGCTCTTGATGCATGTTGATGGCTTTTGCACATATAAATCCTTTGACTGCTCAAAGCTGCAACAAATATGTCGTGCTTAAATGTTTTAATTAGGAGAAATACCCCTCCCCTCAGTTTAGTTTATATTGTTCAGGGGTGCACAAAAGCACATCACCTAAAATGCAGCAACTGTATGACAGCCGCGGTGGTTAATAAAACTAGTGAAGCTATTTTACAGTAGCATTTCTATCTTTTTTCCCCCTGAACACTCTTGCTTTGGGGAAATTATGCTTACTTGATGAAACTGTTATTTGCTACTTCCTCATTTGCATACAAGGGGAGCTTATTTTCTATGCATATCCCTGATTTTATAGAAAGGATGATATTCTTTTTATCAGCTTTGCTCAGAAACTAATTTGCCCGTATTGCTTGCTTCTGCAGCAGCTGTTGTCCACCCAAACAAGTCTACTCTAGACACATCTGCTAGGTCCAATGTAAATGCTGTACAGAGTTCCAATCAGTTGTTGAAAAACCAGGACACAAAGCCAGTGGCAGTTCAAGCTGCCACAGGTAATACTGTTGTGGGGCATCGTGCTACACCAGGTGTGGCATTTGTTCCACCAAAACCTACTTTTGTCAACCACAATGATATAGCAAAGACCGTTCAACAGTTTCTGCACCAACCTGCAAACCATCCTAGCTGGACTCCACCATCAACTGAGTACATGCATTCTCGCTTGGGCTGTCAAATATGCAAAGTTGCTATCACTGATACAGACAGTTTACTTGTTTGTGATGCCTGTGAGAGGGGAGTACACTTGAAATGCCTTCAGCAGTATGGTAATAAAGGTGTCCCTAAAGCTGAGTGGCATTGTTCAGCATGCCTGACGCAGAGTAAGGGCAAACCCCTGCCACCAAAATATGGCAAGGTTACAAGAACTGTTGTTGCATCAAAGGCTGCACCACCAGGTGGTGGAGCACAAGTTTCCTTGCCAGGATCAGCAGAAAACATGGCCGCAAAGGAGAATCACCAAAAGTTGGCTGCAAATGGAAATCTTATGAAGCCAATCTCCATTCAAGGTGGCAGCACTGTACACAACATTAATGTATTGGCGCTGAGTGCTATCACGGCTGGTTCACAATCACAATTAGCTTCTACCTTAAGACCTCCAATAGGAAATACTGTTAAAGCTGAAACCTCCTCTAATGGAAAGGAGGGAACTGGGCAGCAGTGCAGTAGTATGTTACAGCCTGATGTGAAACCCCCTCCTGATAAAAAATTGAGAAGTGGTTCCTCTTTGAACTCTGCGGGGTCAGCAAACGATATCATGAATAGTGAGCAAACTGCAGAAATTTCTGGTGCTGAAGCAAAGATCAAGTCTGAAGCAAACTCTGACCCCCCTTTGAGCAGGAATGAGGAATTGGTTGATAGTAGTGGAACATCTGTTGAGCAAACTAAGATTGTTGGTTCTGAAGAAAAGCCTAGTGCACAAGCGACCTCCGAGACAGATAAAATGAAAGATAGTGAAACAACTGCCAACACTGGATCATCATTAGATCAAAGAAGAAACTTTGCTACTGAAGAAAAGCTCCTCAGTGAAGCAACTTCTGAGGCACTCACAATCAATGATGTGAAGATGACTAGTACTGGAATTGCTATTGAAGAAAAGCTCCAGACTGATGCAGCCTCTGATCCACCTAGGATCCAAGATATGGAAATGGGTACCAACAATGGACCACCAGCAGATCAAAGCATCAATCTTGTTGCTGAAGAAAAGTCCCAGTCAGAACAAACCTCTTCAATTGGTGATACAGATGTCACCGCTAATGCTGGAATACCAACAGATCAAACACAGCATTCGAATGGGTCAACTGAAAATGTAGTAAAAAAACCTCCTAATGGAGAACCATATAAAGACATGTTAGGCTGTAATATAGTCTCAGATTATGTTTCTACTCAAAAAGTAGCTTCAAATGGCATCTTACACCCTAAGGATGAAACTTCATGTGTTCATGAGAATGAAGCTGTTGGTTGCAACACAGAAGCAAACTAGTCCCAGTAGAAGGTTGCATCCAATTTTCTTTTTTCAGGTGTGTTTCTAATTAAACCAGTTGTTACAAATCTTTATGCCAGTCAAAATTTATACTCCCTAGTTCTTTGAATCTTTGATTTTGGATTGATAGTGGCTCATAAAGTATCATATTTGAAAACTGATGCTTGTAGCTCTGAGTTGTTCCTAACTTATTGCCATGCCAATAACATTAGCCTGTTTGAACTCATGGTACAAGTATGCTCAGGAAATCTTCAATCGCCCATATTTATTGCCGTGCAAGTTTTTGCACAAACTCTGAAAACTGAAACCTTTATGTGGGCCTTTTGGATTGAACATTTGTATCTGACCTTATATTTAATCTTTTATCAGATGGAACTATGCCGAATCTACCATTAATTTTACCAGCGTCATGATCAACTGTGTTCTCTGCATTCTCTTGGATGACATTATACATTTAGCCATCGCCAACCATTTTTCCAGGAGGTTTGTCACTAGCCCCTTCCTCTCATTTTTTTTTAATTTTGAGATAGCCTCTTTTAAAAGTGAGAACCCTTGGAAACTTGCTCATCAGGCTTACTATTCATATTTTAGTAGTTTCACCATAACTTTTTTTTAGTATTTACGTTCCTGCTGACATGAGGTTTACTTTAAACTCTGTAGGTATCTACTACCTCCTGGTGTAGCTATAGCAGCCTAGAACACAGGAAATGTAACCCCATGATGTTGTACTTTATGTAGATTGATAATCTTGAGTTCCTAACTATTTAATTCCATTTTCCCTTTTGTTTGTTCTGTGTTTATCTGTAGTGTTGTAATTAGATAGGGTTTAGGTGAGTGAGGACTGGATTATCATGTCACAATAATGATACTTGCCTTCGCCATTGCCTTGGGTCAGTTATCAATGTGGTACCGTGTGCCCTACAACTTAATGTTCATTGAGTTGCTAATTCATCCCATTGGCCATCCAGTGTTGTTCCTTCTGTCAGGTTGCTAGCTATGCCTTTTTGGAGAATGGGAAACGTTTACTCGGGATGTTTGTCGTTGCAATTTGGAAAGGACTTACAATCTGGGGATTGATGCAACAAAGCCTTGCAGCTTGCGGGACAGAGATGGATGCTACAATCCCAATTTTTTCTTTCTTCTGTGTTTGTTCGTGATCCTGAATATGCAGATGAAAGAGCATTGCTGCTAGAACTGTGCTTGTCCGCAGGTTTTCCATTCCTGAACTACTGTCACAAAATCGTGGAACACTTTTGGCTTTGATACTTCACTTCGTAAAAAAGTATAACAAGTATTACTTGAGATAAACGAGAACTTAATTTAGAAGCAAAGAATAACGGTAACATTAGTTTCGAGCTCTTTAGTGATCTCTGTATACTGAGTGAAAACAGTTGCATAAATGAAAAGAGAGAATTAGCAGCACTGTTGACAAAATATACTACAACTGATTTTGAGGCTAATTTGCCTGCGGTAACAAATAGCCTCCACTGCATGTTAAAAAATTTGGTCCTCCCATATTGATCTGGAGGTAGAAAGCAGAGATCTGTGATTATTACCCCTATTCGCTCTTTTTAGAAAAGAGTAAATGGCAACAAATCGCAACTTGTGACATATACAACTTCCAATCCCTCGATCTCTCGATATTTCTTGACCACGTGAAGTTCATAGGAATTAGGAAGAGCAAAATTATGAAAATTATATGACATGTTGACGTGTCCATACAATCTTTCAATTCTTTATACCGCCTTTTTATTCTTATAATCAGATAAAATGTTAAGGAATAAATACTGAGAGGGAAAAACTTTTAGCTCTCAACTGATGCGTACTAGTGTTCCCCAACTGAAGTAAACTATGATGATCTGCAAGAAATCACAGGAAATAGCACAGAAGAGGCAAAGGTTTGATCTCTACCGTGCCTATGAGTTATCTTCACTAAAGTCACTTGCAAGTTGCAAGTGTTGTTGATCTGTTTGAAGTTGACAGCAGAGTTTTTCCCCCTTGGTGCTTTATATGAACACTGTCGTGTCTTTAAAGAAGTAAATATATATTAGTTCTATCGATCATGTAAATGTGAGGATCAGGTGTCATTGCTCTTTTGGGGGCAGGAACATTACATTGCAAGGTGAGGATCAGATGGCTACACTTTTGGTCGCAGTGGAATCGTAAAACGCTACACTTACGAGCAGAGGTCACTGGGCTTTGCATACGCTGTGGCTGTATGAACTTTGCGTACGCCCGGTGCTAGAAGGTCGGAAGGAGAGGTGTGATAAGCTTTGAGTAACTCTTAACTATCTGCACGAATGGTGTAACAACTGCCCCGCTATCTCTGACATGGATTCAGTAAAATTGAATTCTTCGTGAAGATACGGAGTACCAACAGCTAAACGGTAAGATCCTGTGCAGTAGCCATGGTACAAGCGGGGTCAGAGGATAACTATTTTTGGTGGAATTAGGGCTACTCCCACCATCAAAAGTCATGCAAAACTTGTGGCTACCATGCTCGTGGTGGCTGTTTGGTTCCAAAGTTTGGCTGCTACAGCTTTTTACTAAGACAGGACGTCACCACAGGTGTGGCATCAATTTTTTTTCTCGCCACCAGCTTTAATGTTGGCGGCAGCATGGCAACATGCGGCTGACTACCAAGCAGGTCTTTAGGGTCAACATGGCATGCTGCCAACATATTAAAGCTACGGAGAGTATACATCAGTAGTAGGCAAGGCGGACCAATATGTAGAGTCCAGTGAGGTCATGTATAAACTTCATAATTTCAACTTTTCTTCATGCATACCCCTCTCAACTCCATAATTTCAACTTTTCGGTAAGCGCCTCGTGCTTGATCTTGTTCAGTAGTTGTAACTACCAAAGTATCAGCTAGCGGTGAGTAGAATGTAGTGAATCACCTTCTTCCTCTCTTAACGCACTGACCGACTGACGCATGGACCAACGAAGAGAGATGGATTTGACCTCCATCAAGGCAGCGTGGTTGAAACAGCAACCCAAGACAAAGTTTAGGTGATTAACGGGTAAATACGTAAAATATCTGACCACAAAACTAGAACATCTATTTACCATGAAAAGGAGGAAGTATTTTGCATTTCACTCAACATAACAAAATTCTATGGCACGACTAATGTATAGCTCCGTTGGAAGACGTTAGCTGTATTGGCCATCGGCGCTCTACTTACACAGTCTCATTTTTAACCTCCGGCAAAGTGGATACATTAGGGACTAGCTTCTCAGCTAGTTTGGTTGGAGGCAGTTGGTCGGAGGGAAAGGGAGTAAAGATCTGAGAGATTAAAATTCTCTTATTTGTTTGATGAGTATGGGAGTTTTAATGGGATGACAAATGGGAATTTAGAAGGGCAACTGCCACCAATCACTCCCCAGGAGGAGGAGTGGGAATTGTGTAAAAATTTATTTTAAGTGAAAGAAGGATGCATTTACACTATTAATCGTAGCTTAAGATATAATTTCTTACCTCTGAACCCTTATACCAAATAAGGGATATGAAGTCTCACTTAAATTTCCACTCTTAATTCCCTCCGAAAGACAAACAAGGGAATGAGACTAAAAATCATATTCCAAGTGAATTCCCTCCTCCAACCCCCACCACTAATTCCCATGCCCCTTCCCATTAGTTGCCAAACGCACCCTTCAGTTCCCTTCCCAGTTCCTAGCCGATTCATCAGAAATACAGGATTTTACAAGCCATCTCTGTTACAAGACGCATCACTTTTTTTAATGAAAATAATCTTTCCAATCTAAATTATATTTTATTTTGAGTTTGTCCAAAGTCAAACTTATCTTACTTTGACATCGTTTATAGAAAAATTATTAAAAAAGTTATATAATAATTGCAATATTGAATAAATGCATTATCGAGGTATGGACCATGGTATATCTAATGAAATTAGTTTGATGTTATAGATATTTATATATTATATAAATTTGATCAAATTTTAGAAAAATATGAATTAAATGAAATAAGAATATTAGAAAATAATAAAATAAAACTAGAAAATAATAAAGGGGGCAGAGACTTCTACCGGCCCTGACCGGAGCGGATTCGGTGTCACAACGTACCTTAGAGCATCGCCAACAGATTACTCATCCTCCATCACCTATACATTTTCTCTTTCCCCACCAATAATATTTTTTGTGTTTTTGTAACTAGTGCCGTAGCATATTATCGAAACACCTCGTACCCATGAATAGAGTACAAGGATGAATCCCCTTCATTTGGGTGAGATGAAGGTGTGTTTTGGTGATCATCTTTTTGATAATAGGGATCGGATTAGTAATCTGCTAGAGCACCTCTCATTACCAAAAGGACAGATTTTTAGTACCAGGGAGAAGGATTGGTAATCTGTTGGAGATGTTCTTGCCTTCTAAGCTTTGAAGCACATGCTGTGCTGATAAGTAGAACCATTCATATTCAGAAATTCATATATCAGGAACCTATTCAGACATTCAGAGGTAACAACATGGACTGCACCAATATATTCAGTAGGTAACATCGAAATTCAAATAGGAGTCTTGACACTGAAATTTAAAACCAACACATGGCACATTAGGGTCCCTTTGGTGGGGCTTTTCAAAGTGCATTGGCTTCAAAAAAGTCAAAAGCCAACCAAAGGGGTAAATCCATACAATTGACTTCAAGAGAAGCAACTTTCCCTCTATACAACCGGTTATGAGGGGCAACTTTTCCACGAAATTACCTGCCTGCCATCGGTTATGAGCGTACCTCTTCGATTTTTTTCTTTTCCTATAAGCTCTCCCTCTCGCGTGGTCCCCTCCTCTACTCCCAGCGGTGGCGCCCCTTCCCGCTCCGCCCCCCTTCTTTCCTCCCGGCAGCGGCGCCCCTCCCCACTTCAGCCTACTCCTCTCCTGGTGGTGGCACCCCTTCCCACTCCGGTCCCCTCCTCTCCTCCCGACGGCACCCCTCCCCGGTCCCCCCTTCCTCTGCGGGCTAGAAGAAGAAGAAGAAGAAGAAGAAGAAGAAGAAGCAGCTGTGCCCACCGCATGTTGACACTCGTTATTTACACACTTTTAGTACCATTTAAATGATGTTTTCATACATATTCTTATACTAACCCACCACTTGGCACTTGAAATAACCTCGTTTTCGCATATACATTGTATTTTGGAGGATATTTTGTTTTCGCAGGAAATTAGATTATATTGGAGCATAATTGGACAAGGTCCTGGACAAGCAACAAACCAAAGAAAGATGAAGGCCAACGGACCCAAAAAGGGCATGGGCCGATCGTCCTAGGGTCTTTAGGGCCCCAATCATGCTCATTTTTGGAAAACATTCCTCCAAGATTACTTGAGGCTAAGTTTCTGAAGATATGGCAGGATGACTCGGGAACAAAGAGGATCAAGCGGAGATTTGGAAAGTTATCAAAGATCAATCTCATCCCGATGCTATCGATGTGCCAGGCCTTCATGCAAGTGAAAATAAGCTTCCAGAACATTAGAGAAGACTTGACGACAAAGTTGGGCATGAGGGGATAAAAGGAAGGGCCAGGCTGATCGGCCTGGACCCCCCATAAGCCGATCGGCCTGGGCCTTTCCCTCGCCCGTTCAGCTTCCCTTTTATACCACGCGCTCTCCAAATTATAAATATGCCCAATTTTCATTGGCACACAAGAATCAATCCACCAGAACTCGACGAAACCAATGGGACACACCAAAGGGAGCTGAGGGTGCTGCAAGTCTTCGAAGTTGCCTAGGATATGGTTTAGGCTAGACCTAGCCACCATTGCCTCCCTGCATGGTTGTGCCATGGTGGAGTTCAGGAGCAGGAGTAGATCATCAATGGTATATACTCAGAGGTGATGATCTAAATACATCTATCATATGAGCAATGTTTTTCATATCATCCGATCTGTTAGCGACTCAATGCCTACTTTTATGCTCTTCTACCTATCATGAATATGCTTGTTCCTTAGTCTAATTCATGGTTAGACTATATAGCATATGTAATCATGATGATTATATCTAGTGTGTTAATCCTTCTTGATAGCTAGACACGTTTACCTTGTGATCATGCCCTTAAATTGCCTTCGTCGATAGGGGGGATCGTGAAGAGATCTGCTTCCGTGTAGGGTAGGGATTTTCAAGAGGTTGATCGGATGTGTTAGTTTAAAGATTGTTTTGGATAAGATGCATGTTGTGCTTGCTTATCAGCTAGAACTGCAATTAGAAGATGAAAGGCTCTTGCTAAACTTGGTGGTATTATCATAGATATATGCATAAGATCTACCTTACTCATGATATTCATCACCTTACTCATGATATTCATCTTTACATTTAAGTTACCCTTCATATGCAATCAATGCTTCATGTTAGGATTAGATCCGTTGAGCTAGATAGAAAATCCTAGTTAGTTCGTTGTCAATCCATGAATTAATAAACCTTGGATAGAATACTCTAAGGAAAAAGTTACAATGATCCGTGTGCTTGCGGTTAACAACTTGGCGTGCTAACTGCTATCAACACCGCGCTGGCCGAATCCACCCACCTTCGGTCATCCCCTTCAAATTGCTTCCACCCAGGCCTCCCTCACATCCATATTTTCGTCCTCCACCACTGCTAGCTGTTGCCATGGCTCGGGCAGCCAGGAATTGAAGATCCCACGGCTGCCATTGCTACCCATAGCCGACATGTAACACCCCAGTGTTTAGAAAGATTTAAGAAGGTCACACAGAAGGTTAATGTAAACTTATGGCTTTAAAAGAGATCATTTGAGCTAAGATCAAATTTGATCAATAATTCAAATTAAAGATTCAAATTTGTAAGAATTTGATAAAAATTTGGAGAGGAAGATGTCGGTGTTTAGATCCGGCAACCTACTGAGGGGGTACCTGAGGTAGTGTTTTGGTTGGTGGGGCTCGTCGAGATCAAGAACTCGAAGGTAAATGAAACATATGATTTAGATAGGTTTGGTCCACTGAATAGCATAATACCCTACGTCCTGTGTGTTGGTTGTATTGAATTGCTTTGGAGGGAGGTGTAACGCCCGCAAAAATCATTAACTAAAATCACCCGTTAAAAACTGTCTTTAAAACCTTTTTACCGCTGAGCTCCTGGAAATCGGAAACCTCCCCGGCGATTTCGCCGTCCCGGTACCCATGCCGACCCCCACCTGTCTTTTTATCTGTGCCCGCGAATCTCGCCGCGTGCCGGTGTCAGACGCCGTGCGTGTGCTCCGACCGCGTGCCGCGAGTGCCGCCGGTCTCTCCCTTTTTCTTTCTCTTTTCCTCCCCCTTTTCCCTTTTCTTTTTCCTCCTTCTTCTTTCTTCCTCTTCCTTCTTCTTCTTCCTCCCTCCTTCTCTCTCCTTCTCTTCCTTCTTCCTGGCACCACCCGTCCGGCCCCAGCTCTTAACTCTCGGCGCCACTGGCGCCACTCCGCCCGGCCTCGCGCGCCAGGGGCACGCTGCCGGCCTCGCACGCCAGGGGCCCGCCGCCCGGCCGGTGCCACCACGCCGCCCCTCGGGCCGTGCGCCCGACCCAGGCCCCGGTTGCCTGCGCCGCCCACTCCGGCGTCCGGCCGTCCCGGCCCCGCGCGCCGTCCCCTCCACGCCGGCCTCCTTCGGCCCCGCGCCATACCCCCGTTGCCGGCCCCTACCCCCTCCTCTTGTTGGAGGTATGCCCTAGAGGCAATCATAGAGATGATGATATTCCATTTGTATCCATGATTTGTATATTGTGTTCATTGAATATCCATTAAAGGGTACTTGAATTGATTTGCAATTATGTGAATTGTATGTGAAACTCTTTACTTGTATGGTTATTCTAAAGTTGTCCCTAGTCGGAGTTCATGTGAGGACACACATGAATATTAGACTAGCACATGTATTAGTTGATGACTATGTTTCACAAGTCATGGACATGGAGATGTTGAACTAATAATGTGGACACATGTGGAGACATGTGTTAGGACTGACCCAACACGAGAAGTAGTTTTCTCTTTAAACAACATATACGCTTTGTCCTTAGACCTGAGATTGTCGCATGTATTCTAGATGTGGATTGACCTACTTAGGGGCTATCAAACGCTACGCCGTAACAGGGTAGTTATAAAGGTAGCTTTCGGGTTTGTCAAGAAGCATGCTATGAGACATGGTCAATCAAGATGGGATTTGCCCCTCTCTGATTGAGAGTGATATCTCTGGGCCCCTCGAGTGATCGGATCAGAAAATGCATGGCCATGCTACGTACGGTTAAGAGTTAACCTACAAAGGGATTCCGAATCACAGGATCGAGAAAGAGCGGTCGGCTTGAAGCTAGACCAAATATCGTGAGGCAAAGGGAATAGCATGTATATTATGTTGTGATGGTTCGTCTGATATGATCTTCGTATGCGTATAGGAGTTGGCACGTCTTGCTAGAGGCCGCTACCGACTATTGGGCCGAGTAGGAGTACTCGGGCCATGTCTATGCGTATCCGAACCCATAGGGTCACACACTTAAGGGGCTGGAAGCCCAATTCGGATCTGATCCGAGTTGGATTAGGTTTAGGAGTACTAATGGGCCTCGGATCCAGAGGCCCATCAGGAACCCCTATAAATAGAGGGGTGGGGGCGCCCTAGGGTTTCACACCTTTTGGCTGAACACACTTGCCGCGCCTCCCACGCCTTCGCCTGTTGCAACTCGCGGATCTAGCAGTCCGGCTTGCGACGCTTCCTCCCTGCACGTGTGGATACCTTGGAGGTGTTGCGCCTGCAGCACTTGGACGAGCCATCGACGAGCCGCCGACGAGCCACGACGAGCCGACGACGAGCCGCGGCACCGAAGGCGATCTTGCTGTGCACGTGGACGAGCTGCTGAGGAGCTGCTGGACGTGATCGACTACGTACGACTACGTTGTTCGACTACGTACGACTACGTGATCGTCTTCACTGCACCGACGCATATCTACATCTTCCGCACCAGTAGTGCGTCGAGTGGTAATCCCGTGATCCTTATACGGCAGTTCTTCCTGGTTATACGCGGTAGAAATTTTGATTTGTGCTAGCGTAGCCTACCTCGTATCCCAACAGTGGTATCAGAGCCGTAGCTGCTTAGTTTTGGATTCGGGATGTGTGCACATGGAGATATGCGAGTTCTCTGTTTGATCTATGTCCTGATTTCGTGCCCTTGCTGCAATGGTAGTGTAACGACATACTCCTACCGGTCGGTTTCCGCCATCGGAGTTAAGTGATACACGTAAACCCAGTTGCAGTGAGGGAAGATCAATATGATTGGTCAAATCGAGATCCAGGGTCATACGCCAGGCGCATTAGATGTGCAATAGTAGATGTGATCTACTGCCGGGGTCGGGATTTTGCCGTATGCGCATGCTTCGGTAAATCAGCCGTAACTTTTCGGTACGATCTCGGATCGGGGCGATTTCTATACGAAAATTGATCTACAGAAAAAGTTACACATGAAATTCAACCGCTTCGCCGTTTTCGGCGAAATTAGATTTCCCAAATTCGGCTTGGAAGATGGAGTTTCGGGCCTCCGAAGTTTGGAACGTTAGGACGCCTAACTCTCTTTTGCAGGATGTATGTATCTTGTGATCAGTATGGCCCATTGTGTATGTGATGCATGTGTGTAACTCATTCGTGACCTGCGTGTCGCGCGTACGGCAACACGGCAGGAGCCATATGTGTTGTCACTTTATTGTATTTAATGGTCTGCGTACCAATCTGTGATGATCCAAGCAACTATGTAATCTTCATTACTAGATTCTTTACTAGCTATTAGGTGTAATAGCATACTCTAGTTCTTGGAGGACTCATCACCAGGAGGATGGCGCACATGGAACATGGAGATGGAGATCACCATGGTGAACAGGTTCTATGGAGATGGAGATCACCATATGAAAACGGGCCATACTGTGTCACAACTATGTGAATGCTATTCTGTTTATGTTTTACTTTCTGCATGCTGTGATGTTAGAAGTAGAACGATCCCTCACAAAGTTTAAGTTAGTATGCCCTCCCAACTAAAACTTGCGCCGTCCCATGTCTTGTACAATTAGTGGTGGGTCTATGAAATTAGAGTGCCACTAGTTTTCCTTGACTAGACGGGTTTGTGTCGGACACTTACACGCATAAGGGTTGGTTTACTTAACAAGGTTATCTTAACGGTTAAGGACCTTGGGGCATAAAGGTTGGGCGCCGAGACATAGAGATGTCACCCAACAACAGGAGTCATATGTGATATGATTAGCAAAAGTTGCTTACCGATCTACCTCGTTTGCTAGCGGTGATGCTAAAGCTCACTAGTAGACTTGTTAGTTGTGGATTCTGAATCACTAAGTTTCAATAGAGGGATATTGATTTTAGTGGGAGTAGATTCTGTTAAAATAGTTTAATGTAATTTGCTCTATCATGGATACGTTTGTCTTAGTGTATTTTGCATTACTTTTGTTGTAGATTAAATGGCACCTAGCAACACCACCACATCGTTTGCTTTGCGTTCGGTCCTTGAGAAGGACAAGTTGAATGGAACAAACTACTCGGATTGGATCTGCAACCTGAGAATTGTTCTCAGGGCTGAGAAAAAGGAAGATGTTCTAGACAACCCACTACCAGAAGAACCTGCTGAGGATGCACCTGCTGCTGCTAAGAATGCTTACAAAAAAGCATGTGATGCTAACCTCGAAGTAAGCTGCCTTATGCTTGCTTGCATGGAACCCGAGCTGCAGATGCAGTTCGAAACAAACCATGAGGCGCACGATATGATCGTGGCGCTTAGAGACATGTTCCAAACACAGGCCAGGACTGAAAGGTTCAATGTGTCTAAGGCCTTTGTTGAGAGCAAGCTAGCAGAAGGCGCAGCAGTAGGACCACACGTAATCAAGATGGTTGGTTACACTCAACGGTTGGAGAAGCTAGGCTTCCCACTGGGCCAAGAGTTGGCCACTGATTTCATTCTTTCATCTCTTCCGGCTAGCTATGGGAACTTCATCTCGAACTACCATATGCATGGGACGGAGAAGGGTCTGAATGAGCTGTGTGGTATGCTCAAAACAGCAGAGGCTGACATAAAGAAAAGCGCTAGTACCAGCCATGTGATGGCGATACAGAACAAGCCCAGCTTTAAGAAGAAGGGCAATTCTTGGAAGAAGAAGGGCAAGGCTGGAACGTCCAAGCCAAACCCACCGCCCAAGGTTAAAGCTGGACCTGGACCTGCTCCAGATAAAGAGTGCTTTTACTGTCATGAACTTGGTCACTGGAAGAGAAACTGCAAGCAGTACCTAGCTTCCTTGAAGAACGGCGGAAGTAAGAGTACTTCTACCTCAGGTACGCTTGTTGTTTATGTTATAGACAACATATTTCTCGCTGATACAGTTATTAATTCTTGGGTATTTGATACCGGATCGGTTGCTCATATTTGCAATTCGATGCAGGGAATGATAAGAAGTAGAAGCGTGGAAAGAGGAGAAGTTGATTTCCGCGTGGGCAATAATGCAAGAGTTGCTGCTTTGACCGTCGGGACGATGCAACTCCACCTCCCGTCAGGATTTATTATGGAGTTGAATAATTGTTATTTTGTGCCTAGTTTAAGTCGAAACATTTTATCTCCTTCATGTTTGATGAAGGATGGTTATTCATTTGCGAGTGAAAACAATGGTTGTGTGATCTCTAAGAATAATATGTTTATGGCTTTTGCACCCATTGTGAATGGATTATTTGTTTTAAATCTTGATGGTTCACCTGTCTGTAATGTAAGTGCTAAAAGGCCTCAGCCTAATGATTTGAGTCCTACCTACTTGTGGCATTGTCGTTTGGGTCATATAAGTGATAAGCGCATGAAGAAGCTCCATTCTGATGGACTTCTAACTTCGTTTGATTTTGAATCATACGAGACATGTGAGGCTTGCTTGCTAGGCAAGATGACCAAGACGCCTTTCACAGGATTTCCTGAGAGAGCAGTAGACTTGTTGGAACTCGTACATAGTGATGTATGCGGACCAATGAGCACGACGGCTAGAGGAGGATTCCAATACTTCATAACTTTCACTGATGATTTTAGTAGATACGGCTATGTCTACTTGATGAGGCACAAGTCTGAAACCTTTGAAAAGTTCAAGGAATTTCAGAATGAAGTTGAAAATCAGCGTGGCAAGAAAATTAAGGCCTTACGATCTGATTGTGGAGGCGAGTATTTGAGCCACGAGTTTAGCAATCATCTAAAGAGTTGCGGAATTGTTCCACAACTTACGCCGCCTGGAACACCTCAGAGAAACGGTGTGTCCGAGCGACGTAATCGAACTTTGTTAGACATGGTTCGATCAATGATGAGCCAGTTGGACCTACCGTTGTCATTTTGGGGATATGCTCTAGAAACAGCAGCTTTCACACTTAATAGGGTACCATCTAAATCCGTAGTTAAGACACCATATGAGATGTGGACTGGAAAGGTTCCTAGTTTGTCTTTTCTAAAGATTTGGGGATGTGAAGTGTTTGTCAAGCGACTTCAGTCGGACAAGATCACACCCAAGTCGGATAAGTGCATTTTCGTGGGATATCCAAAGGAAACTTTGGGATATTATTTCTACAACCGATCAGAAGGCAAAGTGTTTGTCGCTCGGAACGGGGTTTTCCTAGAGAAAGAGTTTCTCAAAGGAGAAAAGAGTGGAAAGACAGTGCATCTTGAAGAAGTTCAAGATGAGCCAATCGGGCAAGAATCAATGAGTGATGCTAACGTAGCAGAACAAGTTGAGATACCCATGGCAAGAGAAGCACCGCCACAACCACGAAGGTCAGCAAGGCTCCGCGAAATGCGAGAAATATTATTGTTGGACAATGATGAGCCTGCGACATATGCAGAAGCAATGATGGACCCAGACTCCGAAAAATGGCAGAGTGCCATGCAATCCGAAATAGAGTCCATGGGAGACAATCAAGTTTGGAACTTGGTTGACCCGCCTGATGGTGTTAAAGCCATAGAGTGCAAGTGGATCTATAAGAAGAAAAAGGACATGGATGGAAATGTTCACATCTATAAAGCACGACTTGTCGCAAAAGGTTTTCGACAAGTTCAAGGAGTTGACTACGACGAGACCTTCTCGCCCGTAGTGATGCTTAAGTCCATTCGGATTATTCTAGCTATAGCTGCATATTTCGATTATGAGATATGGCAGATGGATGTCAAGACAGCTTTCCTGAATGGAAACCTAGCTGAGGACGTGTATATGATACAGCCCGAGGGTTTTGTCGATCCGAAAAATGCTGGAAAGGTATGCAAGCTTCAGAGATCCATTTATGGATTGAAGCAAGCATCTAGGAGTTGGAACATTCGTTTTGATGAAGTGGTCAAAGGGTTTGACTTCACCAAGAACGAAGAAGAGTCTTGTGTTTACAAGAAGGTTAGTGGGAGCTCTGTAGTATTTCTAATCTTATATGTGGATGACATATTACTGATTGGAAATAACATTCCTATGCTTGAGTCCGTAAAGACTTCACTAAAAAATAGTTTTTCGATGAAGGACTTAGGAGAAGCGGCATATATTCTGGGTATTAAGATCTATAGAGATAGATCGAGAAGGCTTATAGGTTTAAGCCAAGATACTTACATTGACAAAGTGTTGAAGCGGTTCAGCATGGAAGAGGCAAAGAAAGGGTTCTTGCCTATGTCACATGGCATACATCTCAGCAAGACTCAGTGTCCTTCGACTCCTGATGAGCGGGATCGCATGAGTAGAGTGCCATATGCCTCGGCTATTGGATCTATCATGTATGCAATGATAAGTACTCGCCCAGATGTTTCATATGCGCTAAGTATGACAAGCAGACACCAATCTGATCCAGGTGAGAGTCACTGGACAGCGGTGAAAAACATTCTTAAGTACTTGAGAAGGACTAAATATATGTTCCTCGTCTATGGAGGTCAGGAGGAGCTCGTTGTAACAGGTTACACCGATGCTAGTTTCCAAACCGACAGAGATGATTCAAAGTCACAATCAGGATTTGTGTTCATGCTAAATGGTGGTGCTGCTAGTTGGAAGAGTTCCAAGCAGGAGACGGTGGCCGATTCTACGACAGAAGCCGAGTACATCGCGGCTTCGGAAGCCGCGAAGGAAGGTGTTTGGATAAGGAATTTCCTCATTGAGCTTGGTGTGTTCCCGAATGCGTCCAGCCCATTGAATCTCTACTGTGATAATAATGGGGCAATTGCGCAAGCAAAGGAGCCAAGGAACCACCAGAAGAACAAACACGTAATGCGGCGATTTCATCTCATTCGAGACTTCGTTAACCGGGGTGAGATCAAGATATGCAAAATACACACGGATCTGAACATTTCTGATCCGTTGACAAAACCACTCCCGCAGGCTAAGCATGATGCGCATGTAAGAGCTATGGGTATTAGGTACCTTCTAGATTGACTCTAGTGCAAGTGGGAGACTGTTGGAGGTATGCCCTAGAGGCAATCATAGAGATGATGATATTCCATTTGTATCCATGATTTGTATACTGTGTTCATTGAATATCCATTAAAGGCTACTTGAATTGATTTGCAATTATGTGAATTGTATGTGAAACTCTTTACTTGTATGGTTATTCTAAAGTTGTCCCTAGTCGGAGTTCATGTGAGGACACACATGAATATTAGACTAGCACATGTATTAGTTGATGACTATGTTTCACAAGTCATGGACATGGAGATGTTGAACTAATAATGTGGACACATGTGGAGACATGTGTTAGGACTGACCCAACACGAGAAGTAGTTCTCTCTTTAAACAACATATACGCTTTGTCCTTAGACCTGAGATTGTCGCATGTATTCTAGATGTGGATTGACCTACTTAGGGGCTATCAAACGCTACGCCGTAACAGGGTAGTTATAAAGGTAGCTTTCGGGTTTGTCAAGAAGCATGCTATGAGACATGGTCAATCAAGATGGGATTTGCCCCTCTCTGATTGAGAGTGATATCTCTGGGCCCCTCGAGTGATCGGATCAGAAAATGCATGGCCATGCTACGTACGGTTAAGAGTTAACCTACAAAGGGATTCCGAATCACAGGATCGAGAAAGAGCGGTCAGCTTGAAGCTAGACCAAATATCGTGAGGCAAAGGGAATAGCATGTATATTATGTTGTGATGGTTCGTCTGATATGATCTTCGTATGCGTATAGGAGTTGGCACGTCTTGCTAGAGGCCGCTACCGACTATTGGGCCGAGTAGGAGTACTCGGGCCATGTCTATACGTATCCGAACCTATAGGGTCACACACTTAAGGGGCTGGAAGCCCAATTCGGATCTGATCCGAGTTGGATTAGGTTTAGGAGTACTAATGGGCCTCGGATCCAGAGGCCCATCAGGAACCCCTATAAATAGAGGGGTGGGGGCACCCTAGGGTTTCACACCTTTTGGCTGAACACACTTGCCGCGCCTCCCACGCCCTCGCCTGTTGCAACTCGCGGATCTAGCAGTCCGGCTTGCGACGCTTCCTCCCTGCACGTGTGGATACCTTGGAGGTGTTGCGCCTGCAGCACTTGGACACGAGCCATCGACGAGCCGCCGACGAGCCACGACGAGCCGACGACGAGCCGCGGCACCGGAGGCGATCTTGCTGTGCACGTGGACGAGCTGCTGAGGAGCTGCTGGACGTGATCGACTACGTACGACTACGTTGATCGACTACGTACGACTACGTGATCGTCTTCACTGCACCGACGCATATCTACATCTTCCGCACCAGTAGTGCGTTGAGTGGTAATCCCGTGATCCTTATACGGCAGTTCTTCCTGGTTATACGCGGTAGAAATTTTGATTTGTGCTAGCGTAGCCTACCTCGTATCCCAACACCTCTCTCGCCCGGCACGGCACCGGTGCCGTGCCGGCCATCGCCGGCCGCCGCCCGGACCCCCACCCCCGCACGCCTTGGACCGCCCCTCGCCGGCCTATAAAAGGGGGCGAGCACCCCGGCCACCACCATCACAACCTCCACATCATTCGCCGCCGCCTCCCTGCACAACCGCCGCCGCCTCCCTGCACAACCGCCGCCGCCTCCCTACACAACCGCCGGCGCCCTTGCCCCTCCTTCGACGATGCCGCCCGAGGTGAGGCAAAATGGGGCCTCCACCCCATCCTCCACCGCCCGGCCCTCGGCCGCCGCCGGCGCAGCCCCGTCGGCCGGCCGCCGCCGGCCACTTCTCCCCCCCTCTCTCTTCCTCTGGTTCATGGAAGAAGAAGGAGCCAAAACTCTAAGAATTCCGATCTAACCCTCAAGTTTCCCCAAATTACACATAAGCCCCTCCACTTCCGAAAGAAATTACAAATAGGTCCCTGGTTTATTAAAATCAGCCCTAACCCTCCATTTAAGCCCCTAATCAATGTTTAACCCGTCATTTCATGCGCCAAACTCCCTCCAATTAATCCTAAATTTTACCACGTCATCCTCCAGAATACTTTCGCCGATCCATATCCAAATTTCCCAAAAATAATCCCTCTATCTATTTTCCGTTCGCATTTCCTGTTCGGAGCTAATGGTTAAAAATCGTTTCTCTTTTATTTTATTTGTGTGCCTGTTTGTGTGTGCCGTAGATCGCGGATTGCCCGAGGAGGAGCCTGAGGAAGAGTTTGACCGCGAGCCCGAGCCCGAGGACCAGTACCGCGAGCCGGAACTCCCGGAAGGCTTTGAAGATGGCAAGTCCAATCTCACCCCTTTGATGCATACTTAATACCTAGTTTTTCAAACACAAGCTACTGGCCTGTTTTACAAAATGCATATTATTTTATCGCAAGACATGGTTGGATAGCCACTCCTTGATTGTTATGAACATTCCTTGTTATCCTATGCTTATCTCTAAATATGACTCGCTCTGTTTAGTTGATAACCGCCGCTAGAACGCTTAGGAACCTGTTACTCAAATGCAAACATTATTACAATGGTGTATTCGGGAAATTAAGGTGTGTGTGTGTCCAAGTAAGAATAATGGCTTTTGGTTCGGGAAAAGAAATGTGTGGACGGGATGGATGGGTGTTCCTTGTGTGGGATGCCCAGTTGTTGTGCTCGTACCTTGGTGGTTGGGCAATGTTGGGAGATATCCATCCGGTCGTAATTAAGGACCGAGTTAATGTGTCATCTTGCCTAATTCCACTATCGTGCAACCACTCGACCGTTGTGTGGGCAACGGCTTAGCATAAATCCCGCTAGCTGGATGGTTAGTCCTCAGGGGTGCTGGTGAGCAACGGAAACCCATGGAAAAGGAGTAAGATCTTAGTGACTTGAGTCCCGGTTACGGTCTCCTGAATGAGCCGTGGACCCCTTGGGTGTTCCGTGAGAACTAGCCAGTCTTAGCTAAGGTGGGTAATGGCTTTGCTAGGATCCGTACCGTCACTAAGGTGATTGTGCTACGGTACCCTACTTGTGGGAAAAGTGTACACCCTCTGCAGAGTAAAAACCTATCCGGGTAGCCGTGTCCACGGAATTGGACGAATTACGGCTTGGTCACATAACTAGTGTTTGGGCTGTCATGAGTGTGTGTGTGTGTGTGTGTGTGGAATTTCAGAAGAGTCCGGCAGTCGTGCCGTGCGCTATGACGGACGGGGAGTCCGATAGCGATAAAGGCTTGGATCCTTTGTGTAGGATCAACCCCACTCAGTATTTCGGGTATTAAAGGGAACTTTACAAAAACCTTTCCGAAAACGATCCCCTGCATGTGTCGAAAATTAGCGTTTCCGTAAAATAAACCTTAACCTGCCCTTGTTATACTTGTGCATAATCTTGCTTGTATCCCCTCCGTGGATGGGGTTGGACTTGTTGAGTACGTTAGTACTCACCCTTGCTTCATTGCTACAGAGGAAGACCCTGAGTACGTCGCAGAAGACCTCGAGTAGAGGTAGTGTCCGCACCCGACGCTGCCTGTGGTGTTGCCCTGCCCAAGATGCTGCTGCTGCCGTGTAGTCCCGAGTGCTGTCTTTTGGCAGTCGCTTGGTTAGCCGCCGTTATCTATTTACTGTTTATCGCTGTGTGGCTTTCACGCCCACTCCCTCGGGAGTTGTACGGTAACTGAATTATCTGTCGAATAAATGTGTTATCAGCCTCCTGGGACTGATATTTGTATCACATTTAGTCTCTACTTATGTGGGGACGCTTCAGGAGGTCCCTGCCTCGCCTTATATACACGGGGGCAGGGTTACAGGTCAATTGATTATAAGAATACTAGTTGGATACGATTAGGAAGATCCTACTCTGCTAAAAATCCTCTCCAACTTCATAGGGTCAACTCAATCAGCTTTGAAAAGTCCGTATGGGAATAGTGGCAAGTAGCCAACTTTGAAATTGATTTATGGAATATTACACATTTGATCTCTGGATCTCTTTGGACAACAAGTAAACTAGCACCGACAAGTCCAGCGCTTCCTCGAACTACCTCCTCACTCTCTTCCTACTCTAAGCACTAGCTATGCAGCGCTTCACCTCTGCAATGGAGCACTAATTCTACTCTTGAGTGGTATGTCTTGAAATGAGACCCCTCCCCTTCTATTTTTAGGCACTTGGGGTCGGTTCTCGAGGGGAATATCTGGGGAATCTTCCTTAATTGCCATTTCAACGTCGGTAACTGGTGACACGTGGCGACTGGAGGCGAACGGGGCCACGAGAGGTTCGGCCGAACCTGGGCAACCGCCTCTGGCTGGGTGATTGCCAGGTTGGTCCTCATGTGGGTATGGGGTGTTTTGCGGTGAATCTTGTTGGTTTACTCCCGTTTGTGGACCCATGGACCTGCATGCTTGCTCCTGATTGGTTAAGAGTGTGTTTCCTTACTCTTGAGGTGTGTTTTCTCCTATAATGGACCAATATACAAATATTCACCAACACTTGTGGAATTTGTTAGTAATAACCCTACCACTAATGTTAATGCTTGCCTTTCATATGTTTGTGTAGGAGTTGATGGTATTGATTTGGTACTTAAGAGCCGTCAACAACGCTACTGCCAGAGGTGATACAACCGGCCATGGGAGAGGGAGAAGAATCGAGGAGACCAGATTCCCTACTTGTCAGCGAGTCCACGTCAGCTTATGATTCCACCTCAGCGATCCAGTGTGGCAAAACTATACTGTACAAGACCACTTCAGGGGTCATTGGCCGTGGACAATATTTGGCTTTGCAGACCAAACGCAGCCGAAACCAGCGCGGCTCTCCTCCCTGCGGAAGCGGCAGCGTCGACCGGCCTCCTCATCTCCACTACGTCCCAGGCTGGACAACGGCCTCCCTTGTTGCGCCCGCGACCGACTTTTTTTTTATTTTGGCCCTTTTCGTGAAAAAATCTCACAAATAGGCCCCTAGCGAAACCAATTCTGAAAATGGATCCTTAGCTTGGTGTCAGGATGGCTGGCGCCAAGCTATAACGTCTTGGCGCCAGGCATCCTGGCGCCAAGGTCCCCCACACGCGCCTCCGACGTGGCGCCGGCCCCCTGACGTGGCGCTGGGGCTTGGTGCCAAGATCTATGGCGCCAAGCCTTGGCGCCAAGATCGATGGCGCCAGGTCTCGGCGCCAGCCTCCCTGGCGCCAAGCCTCCCTACATATACCGCCCCCTTCTTTCTGCCCGAGAGTTCCTCCTCATTCTTCTCCACTCTCTCGGGTTTTTACTCTCCCTACTTCGCCCTAGACTACGAATCGACATTGTAGCTTAGGAAACTTTCATTTGATCCGTGGATCCTGAAGAGCAAGGTATCCTCTCTCCCTCGTACCTTTTTTTCACATCGATTCGCTATATATTTGTTGCATTTTTGAACTTAGGGTTTCATGCAAATGTAGGATGCCGAGGCGTGGAAAAGCTAAGAAACTAAGGTAATCTCAGCGCACGTAGTTATGTTATATGCTCATTGTTGTGGATCAAATGAAAAAAATCTTAATTGTAGGTTTATTGTTAAGTGCGTTTGATTCATAGAACGAAATAAACTAAATTGTAGTTATGGTGCAAAGAAGACCGGAAATGCATTCGATCCATTGCCTCTGCCTAGTGGTGTTCCAGTGCCGATGTGCTTTTGCGGCGATCCTTGCAAGGTAGCCAAGTCCGAAGAACATGCCACGTATAGGCAGAGGTATTGGATGTGTTCCAACTTTGCGTTTGAACCTACACTTCGTCAGCGCCGCATTAACATATTGGTAAGGAATTATTGTTGTCTTATAATTATTGTCCATAATTTTTTTTGTTTTATAACAATTGCATTTGTTGTAGACCCCTCCATTGCTATGTGATTTTGAACAGTGGATCGACAATGAGATCAATCCTGAAGATAAGGAATTTTTGGAGTATATGATGCGCTGGGATGCAGAGAGGAAGAAGGTGTACGAGAAGAGGCTCATAGAGGAGGCTGCGGAAAAAGAGCACAAGGAAGAGGAGGAAAGGAGGCGGGATGCTGCGAACAGGGAGGAGAGGGAGAAGAAGCTTGAGCGGGCACGCCGAGCGAAAGCAGCGGTTGAGGAGAATCCCGATGCCTTAAGGAAGGGAAAGTGGCCTCGTTGCACTCAGTAGCCATATTTAGGTTCTAGTTCTATGGTTTATTTATGAACAATATTTTCTACTGTGTGACTTTTATTATGTTGTCATGTAATAATGCACTTTAAGTATGGACACGCAATTTGTAGACGACCTATTTTTATTTTGAGATGTAATGCATTTCGAAGTCGTAGTCTAGTGAAATTTCCGCAAAAAATAAAAAAGGTACTTGTTAGCGAAATTTCGGCAGAATTTTCCCTACTTTTTGATGCAATTCATACAAAATTACGAGATGAATTGTGAACATAAATACAAACATACAAGCATAGAAGCATATGACACAAGCATATGACACATTCATAATAGATCCACAATAGTTCAGAATGAAAGTCCATATATACAAACAGTCCATATAATACAAAGTTCGCAATAAGAACCGTCACTGCCTCCTAGTCTTACCCTTACCCTGGTGACCAAGAGCGTCGGTGCCTGGAGTGTAAGGAGAACATGGACGACGTAGTCTAGTTCCTACAACCTGTGTAGGCTGAGTCAAGGGAGCCTCCTGTAGCTGAGACGGGCCAAGCTCCTCGGCCCTCTGCTCATCGTCGTCGTCATCCTCATCCTCGGATGCAATTGCTTTCGAACCTAAGGGACCTTGGCTAGATGTACCGACGCCTCCTTCACGTAGGGATGGAACGTGCATGTCTCGCGTCGTGGCAGTCCTGCAACCACAACGAGCAGCGGCACGGCGAAGCCGATTTGATAGTCGCTGCAGTAGTAAAAACTAGTTACACAAAAGAAGAATGTAACGTATTAACAAAGTATTCGAAAGAATAATTTGAGACTTACCTCTAGGAAGCTCCACGTCTCAGGGTCCGAAACTCTAGGACGGAAATGCTCTATATCTTTAACCGAGCTTTGGAGGGTACGCCCCTACAACAAATGACTAAGTCACTAAAGCAATAAATGATTAAGTCATTAACTTACTTACACACTAAGTTACTAAATGACTAAATGATTAAGTCAGATGGTGAATAAGTCCTTCTCTAACTAATTAAATCTCTAAGTAACTTAACATAGAACATAGAAAAGCGAAACAATTGTCTTACCATCCTATCCAGGATTGGTCCTGCCTCCACCTGCCTTCCAGCACGAGTACTCTGATCGTACACCGTGTCTTCATCGTCGGATGAGTGGATGTCGGCGTAGTCATCTTCCGTCCACGCTGCCCTCAGCCTGTGACGCGTCGCACCTTGGTACCAACTCTGGTATTGCCTGTACTCACTGTTTGTGTGCGGCTCGTCGTTCTCGTCCACGTTGTCCCCGAACTGGTCCCATTCCTGAATGTACGCCTGGTGGAACACGGCCCACTCAGAGACCTTCCATTTCTTCTTACGATCCATGCTGCACGTCACGGTACATGTTACTTCTAGCCAAAATTTAGTTAATAGTATTGAAATAAATCAAATAGGAAAAGACTTATGTGTGTAACTCGACACTAGTCGAGGTCGTCGGTGTTGGCCAAATCTGCCTCATCCCAAATTGACGTGCTACTCGATCTGGCAGGTGGTACTCGACAGCATAGAAGCAAATGAGAGGGCACACCATCCTATAAACATCATCGTCCGGCGCACACATGAAGCTAAGGGGAAAAGGAAGTGCGTCCTCTCCGTCGTAAGACTGCCAATTTACCTGCAAAATGTTAATCAAAAACGTTAGTTGTTATACTAAAAGATTACAAAGCATGTTAAAAAAAATTTCACTTACACTATGAGCCGTGAGCGCATCTATCTCGTTGATGTAATCCAGGTACGCGCGGTCCAACCTCGTATGGTAACCTTAACCTGATCCCAAATATATGCCCATGTCGGCTGCCGTCTCGGTGTCTCACCTGGGAACCACGGTCGACGCGGCATAATCTCGGGACGACCAACAGGAAGATGGGCCCACATCCATAACTGCAATAGGTAGACGCACCCACCAACTGACGGGGAGCCCAAAGTTCGACAGCACGCCTCGCACAGCTGCCGGTATAGAAAGCACAGCACAGCTGATCCCCAACTGTAAAGACCCACCTGGTGCCAGTCAGTGAGGCAGTGGATCCACATCCAAGATGTAGTGTCACCTGTAGCATCTGGGAAAAGAACGCATGCAAACAGGTGTAGTATCCACGCCCTGCAGTAGTGCCCAATTGTCTCCGCATCCGCGTCCTGGGGGCACTGGCCGAAGTGTTCCCGCAGCCAGGAGATTAGCACTCCAGATGTGCGAGTCCCCGGCTCCTCAACCTCTCGCCCAAGGAAGGCTGCCACTCGTGCTCTCCAATCCTCTGAGACGCACGGTCCAGTGACTGCCTGGCCGCGAATAGATAGACTCAGCATCTTCTGACAGTCCTGTAGGGTCACTGTCATCTCTCCGAACAACAGGTGAAAGCTGTGAGTCTCGGGCCGCCACCTACATTTTGCAGGATTATTTTTTGTTAACATGTAAAGACATAATAAAATGAATATGAATGAAGGTAATAGTACCTGTCAACCAACGCAGTTATAGCCGCTGGGTTGAACTTGGGCATCCCACGACGAACCTGATGCGAGATGACATCTAGGCCCGCCATCTCTAGCAAAGGAGTGTAGCGGTCGTCGTACTGCAGCGCCAAAAACTCATCATGGGCTCTAGAACGAAGGAGCGAAAGGACCTGCATGCAAACAAACCGAGTCAGACATTTCTTAGGATACAAGACGTGGCCGCTTGCAAAGCTTGAATCATGAATCGTAGATTATTACCTGCCCTGCCGCTATGAGACGACCTCGGTGGGTCTGGTCGTAAGCCTCCTCTAGTAGGTGGAAGTGCGCCATCCTAAAAAAGGCAAAAAAAAAAATTAGTAAACAATAAATCATGAAGTTAGAGATGTAGAAACACAACCTGTATGAATAAAACACATATGAAGTAACGAAAAGAGCTACTAGTCGCACCTCACTAATCTGCCAACGGCAAGTGCGTGAATTATGACCCAATCTACCACACTTGCCGCACTCGTTCTGTTCTGGATCAGCAAAAAATTGTGTTGCTCTACCACGCCTCGTTCTTCCGGATACCTGATCCATAGTCATGTTATGCCTCGTCCGCTTCCTTGTTCCACGTTTGTTCCAACGGTATGCAGGATCCGCAACATATTTTGGCCCATCACATGGAGGCCACTCTCTAGGATCCCGGAAAGGCACAAAGCGGGGGCTCCGTGTCTGCACAAGGGTGTCTACGCTGAACTCATGAGGTATCATGCTCTCGATATCAAAATTGCGATGCCTAGCTGCTGCCACCAAATGAGAATATACGAAGTGGTACTGCCTTGGCCTACCACAAGTGCACTTGAAATCTCGGAGGACTACCACATGTATCCTCGACTCTCGGATCTCACCGTCGGACGTTGTACCGCCCCTATGCTCAACTTGATAAGTCCCTGAGCCGATATCAAAACATTGCACCTCATGTGTGGAAGCCCTTTCATTTGCAATGATGAGATGTCTCTTTGGTTTTTCAGCCCATCTCTCCCCAGCAATCCGCAATGCTTCTACTTTTGCATGTCTTTCATTGAACCACGCAACAAGCCTGTAGAAGGTGAATTCAACAATTGCGTTCACAGGCATACCACGTATCCCCAATAACAACTTATTGAATGACTCGGTCATGTTACTGCACTGAAACTCGTACCGCCAACCACCGGCGTTGTGAGATCTAGTCCACTTATCTAAATCTCTCATCAAACCAGCGAGCCATTGTCTACCTTCTGCATTTGTTGCGGTCCTTACCTGCTCCAATTTGCGCTGAAAGTAATAGTCCTCAAGCTGACGTGCTGCAACTTGAAACAGATCAAAATTATCCTTCACACCATCCTTCCGAAGAAGGTTCTCTGCAAGGTGCCGAGTGCACCAACAATGATGCAAAGGTCCATAGCCCTCTATTTGCTCTTGCACAGCATGAAGTATGCCCTAATGCCTATCGGATATGACACCAACCTCCCTGCGAGGACCAACCACATGTATCCGGACTAGTCTTAAGAACCATCCCCAACTATCATTGTTCTCCCTCTCAACCAATGCAAATGCTAAAGGAACTAACATATTGTTCGCGTCACAAGATATGGCTATAAGAAGTGTGCCCCTGTATTTGCCAATCAAAAACGTACCATCAATAGAGAAAACAGGACGACAGTGCCTAAAGGCTTGCACAGACTAATGGAAGCACCAGAACGCACGCCCGAATATCTGCCTCCCATCCTTCCAAGCATTTGGATTTGGGATGTTGTTGACGCCAGATTTTGACACGTATGAAATCGGCGTCAGGAAAGGAAAAGATCAGGAGATGTGGCAAGACACAGAAGTCACGGTTGGAAATCGGCCGATTGGTGCTAAAGTTGAGGATCGGCCGATTACCCTCCGAGGGTGGAACTCCGCCTCGCCCGACCCCGAGTCCTGGAGTCGGAGGCGCCCGACCCTTTGGGGGTGGAACTCCGCCTTGCCCGATCTTAGGTCCTAGGGTCGGAGTAGTCGGCTGTCCTTTGTTGATGGAGTTGGTAGAAATCGGCCGATTAGGAGGTTGGAGCAATTGGGCCGGTATGGGCTTAAAGTGGACTATGAAGATAAAGAGGGAGTCAGCCCATGAGAGCATGATGATCAACTCCAGTACGAGTCGTACTTGTAAATATTCGTTTTCATTTAAAATTAGAGATAGAGTTCTAGTCGGTTAAGAAGTCGTTTGTAACAGGCTATGAATAGCCACCTTCATAAATCTGTAACCATCGTCAAATCAATACAACAAACTACTATTTCCTCGTACTTACTTTCGAGCAGGCGACTTTGCCAATACTTTTCTTCTTTCTCACGAGTTCGTACGGGTTGGCGGGGCTGCATCAACTTGACCTCCGGCCGATTCTGTAAGTTCCGTTTACCGAGTAACATCTAAGCTTTAACTTCGGGCGCATCGCTGTCGTTTCGTTTAGATTTATTCACTAGTTATCGATATTCACTAGAATCTTAGGTTTTGCCTGTTGTTCTAGTTTTATCACCAGTTATCCAGCTAGGAATTAGAACTTTCGACTTTCTTGTGCTTCGTTATTCAATCTATTATTTTACGCATAGCCGATTTAGATCTATTCCTAGTGTTGTTACTGTGGCGTTGTTTAGATTACTCCAGCAGTTTTCTTTATTAACGCTGCCCGGTAATCGGCTGCATTGTAGCCGATTTCTTTATTACAGCAAATCGGCCGATTCGCTGATAAGCTATCTCGAGATCGGAACCTTAGCCGATCGCAACCTCTGGGATCTGACATGTTTCTTTCCTTGCCAATCAACAGGTCAGATTGGCTGGCACGCCGCGCGAACCGCACTAGGGCGATCACCCGAACAGGAGCTAAGCAGATTCTCCCGGGTCGTGTGTCCAACGCTGGGGATTCGATCAGCCGATTTCTAGCACCAACACACTTTTGGCACGCCCAGTGGGACCAATACAACCGCCACTATGTCGAAAGTTGCCGAAGTCTCGGAAGACAACGTCATCAAAGTGACGGAAGCAGACCTCAGGGACGACCAGAAGGAAGAATTGGAAAAGCAGATGGCATACTACCGAAAAACGTGTCCGCAATCCTTCAGTCGTACCAGGAGCGGGGAAACTGTCAAAAAGACTCCATTTCCAACTCTCCGCCAGATCACAATCGCCGAGGACTCGGGCAAGATGTCTGAGATGGTTCAACAATCTGTCTATCAAGCTTTCATTGATCAGTCCCCGGTGATTTCTAATACAGTATACAATACCGTCATCAGCTCCTTAGCCAACAGCGTGTACCAAGGGTACCAGGGGCCGGCGTATGCCCCACCTATTACGGCCCCGACCAGGAGTTATTCAAATATACCCTACTCGGCTCCTCAGCCGATCCAGGTTCCAATTGGAGGTCCGGGTGCCTCCTCATCATCAATCCCTCTAGGGCCTAACGACGCGCCATATCTCTGGCCGCAATCCGTTCAGTTATCCTCCGCGCAGTTCTCTCCTTTGAATACAATGCCTTGGGGAGCACCATTGGTAACGGCCGCCCAGGATCAATCAGCCAGCCATGGAGGTTCTCCAATCCAGGCACCTTTCCAATCGGCTGCACGGCCGACGATGCCACAATATCAGCCGGTCACGCCGGAGACGAGCAGGGGGGCAGAAGTAACGGAAGTACTGTGGGGCACTGCGCCGATCGTGCTATATGACGAAACGACCGATTCACTCAGGCAGCCGATCCTAACTACGCAGTCGGCCGCGTCACATCAAGCGCCGCACGCTTTCGCCCACCACCCAGTCATCCCACCACCAGTCTACCAACACGTGCCGGTTCCCCAGCCGATAGTCCATCAGCAACAACCAGACTGGACGGCACGCATAGCGGAGGTGATTCAAGAGAAATTCAGTTTAAAACCGAAGATGCAAACTTACACATACAAAACGCCATACCCACCTACTTATGACTTACTGCCATTTCCCCATCGGTACAAAGTTCCCGATTTCACCAAGTTTTCGGGGCTGGATGATACCTCAACTGTAGAGCACGTGAACAGATTCATCATCCAATGCGGAGAGGCAGCGGCGCAAGATGCTCTACGGGTGCACCTTTTCTCGTCATCCCTGTCCGGGTCTGCCTTCCAATGGTTCACTACACTGCCACCCAACTCAATAATTACATGGGCTGACCTGGAAAGGCAGTTTCACAAATACTTCTACGCGGGGGTACATGAGATGAAGCTTTCTAATCTAACCAGCCTCAGACAGAGAAGTGATGAACCGGTATCCTCGTATGTGCAGAGGTTCAGGGAGATCAGGAACAAATGCTACTCCCTAGCCCTGACTGTGCACAATTGGCCGACATAGCTTTCCAGGGTCTCTTGCCTCATATCAAAGAGAAATATGCTTCGCAGGAGTTTGAGAGCCTAAGCCAAATCGTGCATTGATTATCTGGTCAGGAAGTACACCCCTTTGATCCGCGAAGGAATTTCCAGAATAAGGTGGCGTACTTAGAGGAAGCTGAATCCGAAGAAGAAACAGAAATCGGCCTGGCGGAGTAGGTCAAAGGAAAAAAGCCGATATCGTGCCCGTTTGGGAAAAAGGAGCCGGAAGCATTCGGTTTCGACACATCAAAGGCCGATAAATTTTTCGATCTTCTTCTCCAAGAAGGACAGATCAAGCTCTCGCCATACCATACGATCCCGATGGCCGAACAACTGAAGAAGATGAAATATTGCAAGTGGCATAACGCCACCTCCCACAACACAAATGAATGCAAAATCTTCCGACAGCAGATACAATTAGGCATCGAACAAGGCAGGCTCAAATTTGAAGACCCAACAAAGCCGGCCAAGCCGATGAAGATTGATTAGCACCCCTTCCCCACCAACATGATTGACATGGGGAAGAATTCGCTCCAGACCAAGGTGCTGACATCTGAATCAGCTAAGAAAAGCGGCGTCGTGGACCCCAGAAATCAAGCGGCACCCGAAGACGTCAAGGGGAAACGGCGGATGGAGGATGAAGACGACAGATGGGGAGAACCACGCAGGCCCGTCACTTCCCAATTTCTGCTCAACAAATATCAACGGCAATAAGAACGCTCAAGATCCCGGGAAGAGGCGATGCGGCGACATTAAGATCACTGGTGATGCCCATTCTTCATCCCCTGCTGGGAAAGCAACCTTAGGTTGCCGTCGGCCGATAATTGCCCTGAGTGCAACGGCCCGTATCGTAACAATCGGCCATTCAGGAGGTCTCGCTCCAGAGATGGAAGACCAGAGCCGATCAGCAGGAACTGGCGCGAACAAGAAGACCGGTGCCCTCCAGTGCGTGATCGGCTGGGGGGCAGAAGTGACTGATATGACCGGTCGGAAGACAGGCGCGAGCGAAATGATAGGCCGGGGGGCAGATTCGATCGGCGCAGCCAACCAGAAAACAAGGTCAGCGTTCATGATCGGCTAGAAGAGATGGCCGATGCCCGGGTATCAGATGAGAACCCCTTAGGACGCGAACCAGAATGGGAACGCGCCAGGCCACCGATTAAACCAGTGAACCCCAGGTGGTGCTCTGATGGATTGACTAAGTCTCAAAAACGAAGAATCCAACGTCTCCACCAGTGGGAACAACAGGAAGAAGAGCAACAACATACAATGGACGAGAAAAACGGCAGGCTTTGGGTCTGGCGCCCCAAAAGAAATGACAGGGGGGACGATGAATCGGCAGCCGGCATCAGCATGGTTTTCATACTGCCGATGGAATTCATGACTCCTGCCGACAATAGAAGAGCAGATGGCACAATTGGCTTTAGAGCCAATGACAGCCACGTTCGAGAAACCCGAAGACGACAAACGACAACATCTAAAGGCATTGTTCCTCAAGGGGCATGTCAACGGCCGACCCATCACCAGATTACTAGTAGATGGAGGAGCTGCTGTTAACATCATGCCATACGTCATGTTCTGGAAGCTAGGGAAAAGTGATGATGACCTGACTAGGACAGACATGATGCTCAAGGACTTCGAAGGCAACGTGTCTCCTGCCCACGGCGCACTCTGCGTCGACCTCACCATCGGCAGTAAGACCCTTCCTACTACTTTCTTTATTATTAATGGCAAAGGGTCCTACAACATGCTACTCAGCCGAGACTGGATACATGCAAATTGCTGCATCCCGTCTACGATGCACCAATGCCTCGTACAGTGGGTCGGCGACAACATCGAACTAGTCGCCGCCGATTCTGCATACAGCGTTGCGGCAGCCGATACGCAGCAATGGAGCTGCGAGAATGTCAAGTGCATATCCGGGAGGGCATGGGACACTGATTTCCTGAAGGTGTTCGATTTTGGTCTACAGCCGATCCGAGCAGTCGGCTCCGAAGATTTAGACTAAATGGATCAGTTCGCCCGGGAAAATGGAAAGCTAGGACACGGGTTCACGTCGGCCAATTCATTAGAAATGATAGATTTAGGCGATGGCACCAAGCCAAGGCCGACGTATATTAGTGCGAATTTGGATCCGGAATACAAATGTAAGTTGACAAATTTATTAAGAGAGTTTAAGGATTGCTTTGCTTGGGAATACCATGAGATGCCCGGATTAGACCGATCTATTGTCGAACATCGGTTACCCATAGAGCTGGGATATCAGCCATATCAGCAACCTGCACGGCGGTGTAATCCTAAAATCCTACCCGATATAAAGGCCGAAATAACGAGGCTAATCGAAGCAAAATTTATTCGGCAATGCCGTTATGCCGAATGGATCTCCAACATTGTACCCGTATACAAGAAGAACGGAAAGCTCCGCGTATGGATCGATTTCAGGAATCTCAATCAGGCCACACCGATGGACGGATACCCAATGCCGACGGCCGATGTGCTAATAGATGCCGCCGCGGGACACAAAGTTATTAGTTTCATGGATGGAAACGCTGGATATAATCAGATACTAATGGCCGAAGAAGACATATCCAAAACGGCCTTCAGGTGCCCGGGTCACCTTGGTTTATTCGAGTGGGTGGTAACGACTTTCGGTTTGAAGAACGTCGGTGCTACGTATCAGCGAGCCATGAATTACATATTTCACAAACTTATCGGCATCCTGGTGGAAATATACATCGACGATGTCGTAGTCAAATCAAAGGGACACCAGGAACATCTAACTGATTTGCGGCAGGTACTGGAATGCACGAGGAAATATGGGCTCAAGATAAACCCGAACAAATGTGCTTTCGGTGTATCCGCCGGACAATTCTTGGGATTCATGGTTCACGAACGTGGGATAGAAATCAACCGGAAGACCATAGCGGCCATCAATAAAGTCGTAGCCCCGCAGAATAAAACTGAGTTGCAGTCCCTAATCGGCAAGGTCAATTTCATCAGAAGATTCATATCTAATCTATCTGGACGTATCCAAGCCTTCACACCATTGTTAAACTTAAAACCCGACCAAGAGTTCGTATGGGGAGAAGAGCAACGCAAGGCACTAGAAGATATCAAGCAGTACTTGGTCTCGCCACCAGTATTGGTCCCACCTCAAACTGGTAAGCCGTTTAAACTGTATTTATCAGCCGATGAACGAGCTCTCGGGTCGGCTCTGGTTTAGGAATTTGAGGGAAAGGAATGGGTAATATATTATGTTAGCAGAAGACTTCTGGACGCCGAGACAAGATATCCCCCGGTAGAGCGGCTATGCCTATGCCTTTACTTCTCATGCACCAAACTCAGGCACTATTTGTTATCGACAGAGTGTGTAGTGGTATGCAAAGACGACGTGGTAAAATACATGCTGCCGTTGCCGATCTTAAAAGGACGAATCGGAAAATAGATCTTGGCTTTATCGGAGTTTGATCTACGATATGAATCGGCGAAGGCCGTCAAAGGACAGATTATGGCCGATTTCGTTGCCCAGCACTGCAGACCAGAGACCACCGTCGTGGAACCAGTGCCATGGACCTTATATTTTGATGGCTCGTCTTGTGGGGCCGGATCAGGAATCGGCATCGTTCTCATATCGCCTCGGGGGGCAAGCTATGATTTCTCTCTGCCAATAGAAGCATCCGCCACTAATAACCAAGCAGAGTATCGGGCCGTGTTAAAGGGTTTACAGTTGTTGAGGGAGATCAAGGCCGACGCCGTCGAAATTTTTTGGGATTCCATGCTTATCGTGGACCAATTGACATGAAGGTCTGAATGAAAGGATGACGTATTAAGGATTTATTACGAGGATTGCCTTCAACTTCTGAAAGAATTCAAGTCCGCGGTTATTGAGCGCATCCCTAGGAATCATAACGAGGATGCCAATAGGCTTGCCCAACACGCGTCC
The DNA here is from genome assembly GCF_000263155.2 of Setaria italica. Taxonomy (NCBI): domain Eukaryota; kingdom Viridiplantae; phylum Streptophyta; class Magnoliopsida; order Poales; family Poaceae; genus Setaria; species Setaria italica. The sequence goes on from NC_028450.1 coordinate 36,494,532, forward strand.
GGATATCGGCCGATTCAGGGCGCTGTGGCTCTAGAGCTCGCGACCGACGACTGGCGAAAAGAGATCGCCGATTATCTGAAAGATCGTCCAAGAAAGTGGATCGGCGAATATGATTTCAGGCCATAAAATATGTGTTACTAGAAGACGGCTTGTTCTACCAGACGATTGATGGCGTCCTACTCAAGTGCCTAGGAACAGAGGAGGCGAAGACTCTGATGGGAGAGATCCACAAAGGAGTGTGTGGAGCCCACCAATCGGCACATAGGATGAAATGGATGATTAGGAATAATGGGTACTACTGGCCGACAATCCTCGAAGACTGCTTCAAATATTATAAAGGATGCCAGGATTGTCAGAAATACGGGAATGTTCAGTGTGCGCCCGCATCGGCCATGAATCCTATTATCAAACCGTGGCCGTTCAGAGGTTGGGGAATAGACCTCATCGGACAAGTTTATCCTCCATCAAGCAAAGGACATAAATTCATTCTAGTAGCCACAGATTATTTCACCAAATGGGTGGAGGTGATTCCGGTAAAGGCCGTAACATCGGCCGCCATGGTTGATTTCGTGAGGGACCATATCGTCTATCGTTTCGGCATTCCCCAAACTATCACAACCGATCAAGGAACGATGTTTACATCAGGAGAATTCGAAGAGGTCACGGCCGATATGGGAATCAAACTGGTAAACTCTTCTCCGTACTATGCCCAAGCTAATGGTCAGGCCGAATCTTCCAATAAAGGGATAATTAAGTTAATCAAGAGGAAGATAGAAGAACAGTCGAAAAAGTGGCATTTATGTCTTACCGAGGCTCTATGGGCATACAGGATGGCTTGCCACGGGGCCACCAAGATGTCTCCTTATCAGTTGGTGTACGATCACGAGGCACTACTACCGTGGGAATTGAGGACAGGATCGAGACGCACGTTGCTTTAGGATCAGCTGACGGCCGATGATTACTCCTCACTCATGAAAAGGGAACTTGATGACTTGGCAGGCCAACGATTGAGAGCTTTGATCAGTATCGAGGAAAACAAGAAGAAAGTGGCTAGATGGTATGACAAGAAGGTCAAGGTCAAGCAGTTCTCTCAGGGGGACCTGGTATGGAAGTTAGTGCTGCCGATTGGGTCAAAGGATCCTAAATTCGGTAAGTGGTCTCCCACGTGGGAAGGGCCGTATAAAATCGGCCGATGTGCCCCGGGAAATGCTTACATTTTGGAAACGATCGAAGGAGAAGAGTTTACTAGGGCTTTGAACGGGAGATACTTGAAAAGGTATTACCCTAGTATATGGGTCGGAGCATAAGGATCGACCGCAGAATATGATAAACAAACACACAGTCGATACAAGAGAAAATCGCCTAAAGAGAAAACATAATCATCCAAATCGGCCGATTTATCATTCGGTATGGACGGTGGGTTACACAGCCGACGCAGTACAAGTCGCCCTTAGAATAAAAAATAATCAACCACGCTTTTTCTTGAGTTCTCTCTCAACCCGGCCTAGTTCTATCAGAAGACGGATGTGTCGTTCTTCTATGTCTTTCATCGCGGCCTCCGCTTCAACTTGACAAGGAAGAGGATGACTCCGGTCCATTGCCGGGCACGATGTCCCTGCCGCGGCATCTTCAAAGGCAACCTGACGAGGAAGCGGGTGGCTCCTGTCAACTCGAGGTCGCCTATGGTCGTTACCTTCGAGGAAGTCCTAGATCCGTTGGATGTCGGCGGGGATGTATTCCTTGAGTTCTTCACGGTGAGCCCTAATTAGGTCCTTGTCTTCTTGCGATAATGGTTCGTCAGAATATACGAGCCCGATGGCTCGTTCGAGTTCAGGACTAAGGCGCCGTGGCTGGGAAAAGAGACAGCATATAACCGCCTAAGATGAGCTGTTTCAGGGGAATCGAACTGAAATAAGGCGGGGGCAGATCTCTTACCTGGTTAATAGAGGAAAAGGAAGATGAAGAAGACATGACCGCAGAACGCTCCGACGAAAAACAAGTCAGGGAAAAGGAATCAAGTAGAACAGACGCTCTCAAGAGCAAGACCAAGACTGGCATTTATAAGTAGAGAAAGCGTGGATGTTTGGTAAGACGCGTCCCATCAGAAGTAAAAAGGGCAATAAATAAGAGAGCGCTGTGAAGGACGGTCAAAAGAGGCATTAATGTTCGTACAAAACAACCAGTACTTTTACAGATCGCCCAGAAGAGCGTTGATGGTCGCAATTGCTCGACGTCGGATCTGATCAGCCGAGTCCAGGACCCGTTGGTCATCCTCTGCCGACCCCGGGACTTCTGACATGTGGCGGTGGAGTCTAAAGGCTTCGTGAGCCAGATGCTGCCTCTCCCGCTTTAAATCGGCGATGACGGAGGGGAGCTCCTGAAGCCTCTTCTCTTCGGCGGCTATTTCCTTAGTCACTTGCTCCATCTCCTTGGCAAGTTCTGCTCTTCGGTGTTTGAGGCGGTCTATCATGCCGACGAGTCCAGGGTGGGAGTCCTCTAGAAAATGAATCGGTTGATGTACCTCTTGAGCCTGACGCTTGTACGAATCTTCTTCTTCACGAGTTTTGGTCAGTTTGGCGCGATCGGCCATGTGACGCAGAGCTCTGAAGATCAGAATCCGCATTGACTCGATGTAAGCGGCCGGCGCCAAAGCTTCTTCTGCTTCCTCTGGGACTCACCTGACGGGAAGCGATCTCCTCATCATTAGAAAGCGCGACCGCAAACGAGAAGAGGCTATTATTAGGGGAGTCCTGTTTCTGTAAAATGGTAGATGAAAATAAAAACAAATCAGCCGATGGTGGTAGTAAATCGGCCAATAAAGGTTGGAAGATTGCTTACTTCTTTAAAGTGGATTTCTTCCGTCGGCATCAGTGAGACCGCCATCCTCGACTCTGGGACTGGCACCATTGGCTCGTCGGAAGAAGAGGACTCAACAACAATCAGTGCTCTGCTCGGGCCGGCTTCTTGAAGGGTGACCGTTGGTTGATCAGGAGGGGGCGCTGGTGTTTCAACAGCTACTTCGGACGCTGCCGATTGCTGAGGATTTACGAGGGCAGTCTCTGCAGCCTAGTATAAGAGGAATCAGTATGGAAATAGCAATCGGGAAAATCGGACAGTAAGTTTACCTGTATATAGCCTCCACCAATAATGACGCGGCGACTGCTCTGGCTTCCGTGGCGACTTGAACGTCTACCTCTTCAGCAGTTGGAAGGGTTGGCACGGCCGAAGTTTCTGCCGATGGGATCATGGGTGGATCGGCCGATTCTGTACGGGCACGCACTCGACGACTGGTCTTCTTGACAACTTTCTTCTGCGCCTGTTTCGCTCGGCCGGCGATGTCGTCTACAGAAGGGGCATGATAGCCGATGAGGGGGAATGTTGTGTATGGATAACGGTCCTCTATCGGCCGACCACTCCGGCTGCGTTTTGGGGGAGCGCGGCTTTCAGACTGAGTCAACAGCAAGAGTCAGTATATATGTGTAAAAAATAAGGGGAAATGAAAATCGGCTGGGAAAAAGAAGAGTACCTCGGCGTTCGGATCAATGTTGGCTGGATCCAAGAGATTGCAGTATACTGCTGCAGAAGCGCAGAACAGGTACTATTTCCATTCGGCCCACCATAGCTTGAACTGTTGAACGGCGAAAGGAGCTACTATCCAACCGGTCAGATCTATGGTGCTGGAGTCTGGGATCCGATCACGCAGCCGATTATAGTCAAGACCCTTGGTGAGTTCATCTCTGAACTTTGCCCGGCCGGCGAAGTATGCATAAATCGGCAATTGACCTAGGCCGAATTGCCGTGCTGCGACGGAAGGGTTGTAGAACTCATAAGTAGGGGCATCTTTCCCCGAGAAAAAGTTTGCCGGTAAGATCCCCGGTTTGATTAATTCATCTGTGAGGTCTTCATCGAATCGGCCAGTGGTTGAGTTGAAACAAGAAGGGAGTTCAAAGATTGGGTCCTCCCTCTGATAAGGGAACCAGCTGGTTGCATCTTCGCTGAAGCCATTATAAAAGCACCTGAAGTATTCGGCCACCTTGGTAGCAGAATATGAGCAACCAGAAAAGGCCGATGCCGCTTCGGCGAAGGACGTACATCGACGTCGGACAGTGGGATTCTCTGCCGATTCGATGTTGGGGAATGTCATGTGCTCCACTCGCTGCTGAGAGATCTTGCTCATGTACAGCTGTGGCGGATCCACTTCGAATTTGGTTGATTAAACATGATTAAGCCGCCTGATATGCGACACTCATGCCCTAACCAAGTAAACACGAAGTGCCGTCAGATTTCATCCGATTTAACCACTTGAACAAGACCGAATAGCAAACCCACACGAGGGTGAACGGTTCCAGAGAATACAACAAGTCCACTAAGTTAAGCAATTTAACCATCTAGTTTGGTTATAAAACATCATCAGAGTTTACAAGGTTTGAAAGAAAACCACAGAAGATAAAACAACAAGCGGAAGCTACTTCGTCGGGGTCGGACATCCCTAATGAGGCCAACTGGGACGTCAATGATCCCTCTCCTCGCCGTCCGAGGAGGGATCCCACTCAACCGTCCAACCCGGAGGGAGTTGGGGCGGCCAAGTGCCAACAGAAGGAGGCTCGGAGGCAGCAACTTCACCTGAAAAGAAAGAGCCACAACAAGGCTGAGCTACTAAGCTCAACAAGACTTAACCGACAGAGAGCGCTCTAAACTACCTCTTCTAGACATGCAAGGCTTCTTGGCTGACGGGTTTGTTTGCCAAAAGCGCTAGATGGATCCCTTTTTAGCTCCGGTTCTAAGTTCATTATTCGGTCTAAGTTTTGCAACCTATTCTAAGAAAACATAGAACCAACCCAAAGGTATATACATCATCAACAAAACCATGTCATCATCAGATTCCTTATTTACTCAGGGTGACATAGCGATCAAGCAGTTTCAAACTGTGAGAGGCAGACGAATCGATTCGAGTTTCTTAACCATGCATGGCGCACCTAATCTCACGACATCCGTGCACCACGAGGGCCGCTTCCTGTGTCGGCCGTCCCCATCAATTCCCAAGCGCGTGTCAGGTCCAAACTTCCCTTGGCATGCAATGCTCCACAGTCCCGGCCTCTGCCGTACTGTGACCGCACTTGCACCCACATGATGCACCATGGGAACCTCGTTCCAGGGACAGCAGGGGTACTAGGCTTCCCCATCCCATACTAGGTATGAGATTAGTACTTTCAAACACTTGATCACGAACACCACCACTGTCGGGCCTTAGCAAGTTGCATAGACAGACGGGGCGATCAACCGACCACCAAAGAGTTACCCAAAACCCTGCCCCGTCCATCGTCCTTGTAGTTGTAACAGAAGGGTAAGCATCCAACTCCTACAACTCGCGAGTGACAGGAAATCACTCGGCTTTTACCGTTTCCTATTTAAGCAAAGCATCTACTCGGTCCAACAGCTAGTGTTCAGATCAAGGGAGCTAAGTTATGCATCTAGGGTTCCAAACAACTCCTATACGTAAATGCACAAGCATGTTAAAGAAGGCATGCACAAGTTTGGTAAAACACAGGGGATTCATGCATCCGGGGCTTGCCTTCGAGCAAGGAGGAAGGGAACTGCTCGACTTCTGGGGCAGCTTCGGCTTCTGGGGGCAGGAGCTCAGCTTCACCGTCGTCTTCTGGCACCGGGTGCAGCTCGTAGTAGCTGTCGGCGAGACGCAGCTCTACACGAATGCAATGCATTGGTTAGCATAGATGGTTATTTCAACAGCAACACTTGCAAGTCTGAGCCCAGAAACTTGCGACAAGTTACAGGAGGGTGGGAAGGTTCAATGGAGTTGATGGAGATCAAGAGGTAAGGGTCAGAGGGAAGGAACTTATATCTGACTCTTAATCTAGAGGATTTGATGTACTAGGGGTACTCAGACTCAACGCTAAAAGGTCCCCAAGTTTTACACATACACCCTCGGTTCAAAGAAAAAGATACAGCCGAGCCCTCGGGTGAGGCGGAGAAGGGTCGGCGGAACAGACAGGGTCGGGCGAGACGGAACCAGGGTCGGGCGGATAAGAGGGGTCGGGCGAAGCGAACAAGGGTCGGCAGCCTACCTTCGTCTTACAGAGGAGGCTTGGGCGGAAGAACTAAGGAGCTTGGGACAGCGGCGAGGATGTCCGGTGGCGGCGGTGCTTCTTGTGGATCACAAGTAAGCTCTTGGGCAGCACTGAAAGCAGTGGCTGGCGGATCGGGGAAAGCGGTGTTTGCGCGGAGAGGAGAGTTCCTCAGACTTAGGTGGTGGCGCTGTGAGCTCGAACAGGGAGTAAGAGAGATGGCAGCTGGGGCAGAGGGGAACTCCGGCGGGGCTTCTGCATTCCCTTTTATAGCAGCGCGGGAGTGAGAAGGGGGAGCGGCGTGAAGGCCAGGAAAGAGCGATGGAGTGCTCTGCCTGGTCGGCGATTGAGCGATAAGGGCGGTGGAGCAGGACTTCGGGGATGACGCCGGCGGTCATTGGGCACTGACGTCATGGCGGCGCAGGCGCCGGTGGTTGAGATTTGGCGGAGGTGGGCATCGTCGTGCGGTGGATCTGATGGAAGTGACCGGGAAAACGATGCTAGGATCGAGGGCGCACAGGTGAGAAGACAGGCGGCTGCGGGCGCGCGGGCGAGCGCAGAGCAACAGATTGTCGGGGCGGCTTCTGACAGGGCGGGAAAAGGAGCTGTCGCTGCCGCGGTCTGGGTTGGCGGAGGAGGAATCGTCGTGTAGCGAAGACCGGGGCGGCGCGACTGTGGCGAGGTGACGGAAAAGACGGGCGGCATCGGGCTCTGCGGCCGGGATCTGGCGATATGATGATGGGCGCGGGCAGCGAGGTGCTGCAGAAAGGGTAGCAGGGGAGCTTCCGCCGCGATTGGGGAAGGGGGCGCGAGAATCCATCCGGTCGTGGGCCGAAGACGAGGCGGAGCGGCGGGCGTCGGAGGAGTTGAGCCACGCGGCGGGGAAAAACTGAAGCGGGCATGCAACTCGAGTGCGCCTGTCGCGGGAGATCTGGGGGAAAAGATCTCGTGGGCCCACCAGTCAGTCTCGGTGGTCCACGGCTTGAACTGAAGGGCGACGCTGTGTGATGGCTTAGGAAGATCTGACGGTGGGGTGGGGGTTGGCGGGGTCGGAACGGGGACAACACGGCGAGGGGTCGGATCGACGGGGTCGGGAGATCTGGAGTTTGAACACTTAGGCTTTGGAAAAACGGAGACAGGTGATCAGGGACTCGGATTAAGATTGACGCAAAGGATTATCATCCGAGGTCGTTACAGCAGGTTAAGCCACAAGTTGATAAACCACTAGGGTCCACCGGGGTTTCCAATCGGCTCCCCTTGGGATAGTTTAACGCCGATTTGGTGCAGCATATGATAGGCTGCTCCCAATAGGTGCTTTCCAAGGGGAACAGAGGCCCCTGTCGATAATGCCTCAGCCAGAGCCTGCGTGTTGGTGGATGGACCGGTTGCTCTCCCACAGAAAAAATGTTTCTCTAGCCACATAATCAGGAAGGCCGTGTGCTCTCTGTTCTCGACTGATCCGGCCCTTCTATTGCATTTGATGAATCCCTTCCATCCGCCGATTCCCTTTGTGTCCAGCCGATGAGATGTCGTGGCCAAAAGGCGAAAAAGGGGTATCTGGAGAGGAGATGTCAAGGCCGGTCAACATGACCACATCGGCCAAGGTGGGAGTCATAGGTCCGTGTCCGAAAAGGAATGCATTGAGAGCGTCGGACCAGAAATAAGAGGCTGCTATCACTAATAGCTCGTTTCTTTCCATTTGGGATAAAGATAGATTGATGCACTAGCTGATTTTGCGCTCATCCCATTGGACTCTCTTGGAGGCGGCTATCCGTTGGTACCATTCTCTCCAGCCGGGGGTTTCATTCGGTCATGACCTGAAGGTACCTGACCAGTGATCTAAGTCCATGGTTGATTGCTTAAAAGGGATCCTATGAGTTTCCAGATTGATTAGGTCAGTTGGATCCGGGTTTCCCATGGGACCGAGACAGATAAGGCTGGGAGTTTCTGTGAGACGAATGGTAATCTGATGCCTAACCGCCTAAAAAGGAAAGAAGAGGGTGCGGGAGTAAAAACGGATCTAAAAGTAAATGCATTATTAAGGAAAGTTTCGGTAATGACCTCCGGGATGAAGCTCATTGTAGTTGGCGGGATCGCTGGTGGAGCTGCGGATGATGAAGCCACTGATGGGACTTCGGTTGAAGCCTCAACTCCCGCCGATGGAGCTCCTTCTCCCGTCGATGGAGCCGCCGCCGTTGCCGCTGGGATTTCTGCCGGTGGAGCCATCTCCGGAGCTTCGAGCATTGGTGAAGTACTTGAGGGTGCCGCCATTGGGAAAGTAGGGAGGAGCGTAGATGGGGGGAGATGCCGAGGGAAAACTGGAGGCTAAAAGAAGGCGCTGGAGGAAGAAGAAGGTCAGTGCGCTAAAGAAGGAAGACGTGAGCTCGTGAGGAGGAGTACGGGTCGTTCTGATATTTAAAAGGTGGCCTGAGAAGGGGTAAAAGCGGAATTTTTATCGCGCCGGCGTTTCAATTTTTTCGGGAGGAGTGGTTGTCGTGGGCGCCTGTTTCGAAAAGGTTGCAATCATCAGGCTGGAGACCGCGAAACGGAAGGATATTTTCAATGCGTTTGTTTCGGAAGAGAAGTTGAAAAGAATTTCGAAGTAAAGACTATGTTTTACTCCGAAACTGGGGAGGCATGTGTTGACGTCAGATTTTGACACGTATGAAATCGGCGTCAGGAAAGGAAAAGATCAGGAGATGTGGCAAGACATAGAAGTCACGGTTTGAAATCGGCTGATTGGTGCTACAGTTGAGGATCGGCCGATTACCCTCCGGGGGTGGAACTTCGCCTCGCCCGACCCCGAGTCCTAGAGTCGGAGGCGCCCGACCCTTCGGGGGTGGAACTCCGCCTCGCCTGATATTAGGTCCTAGGGTCGGAGTAGTCGGCTGTCCTTTGTTGATGGAGTTGGTAGAAATCGGCCGATTAGGAGGTTGGAGCAATTGGGCCGGTATGGGCTTAAAGTGGACTATGAAGATAAAGAGGGAGTCAGCCCATGAGAGCATGATGATCAACTCCAGTACGAGTCGTACTTGTAAATATTCATTTTCGTTTAAAATTAGAGATAGAGTTCTAGTCGGTTAAGAAGTCGTTTGTAACAGGCTATAAATAGCCACCTTCATAGATTTGTAACCATCATCAAATCAATACAACAAACTACTATTTCCTCGTACTTACTTTCGAGCAGGCGACTTCGCCAATACTTTTCTTCTTTCTCACGAGTTCGTACGGGTTGGCGGGGCTGCATCAACTTGACCTCCGGCCGATTCTGTAAGTTCCGTTTACCGAGTAACATCTAAGCTTTAACTTCGGGCGCATCGCTGTCGTTTCGTTTAGATTTATTCACTAGTTATCGATATTCACTAGAATCTTAGGTTTTGCCTGTTGTTCTAGTTTTATCACCAGTTATCCAGCTAGGAATTGGAACTTTCGGCTTTCTTGTGCTTCGTTATTCAATCTATTATTTTACGCATAGCCGATTTAGATCTATTCCTAGTGTTGTTACTGTGGCGTTGTTTAGATTACTCCAGCAGTTTTCTTTATTAACGTTGTCCAGTAATCGGCTGCATTGTAGCCGATTTCTTTATTACAGCAAATCGGCAGATTCGCTGATAAGCTATCTCGAGATCGGAACCTTAGCCGATTGCAACCTCTGGGATCTGACACGTTTCTTTCCTTGCCAATCAACAGGTCAGATTGGCTGGCACGCCGCGCGAACCGCACCAGGGCGATCACCCGAACAGGAGCTAAGCAGATTCTCCCGGGTCATGTGTCCAACGCTGGGGATTCGATCAGCCGATTTCTAGCGCCAACAGATGTACTCATAATGCATGCCTGGATTCACCCCTTTAATTGCATTAAAAAGCACTGGCAGCTGCTCGTACCCAGACTCCCAATCCCCATAAATCATCCTCCACGCTCACTGCTTAGCCCTCCAAGCTTTACCATAAGTTATCACATAACCTCCATAAATCTCCTCAACAGTTCTGATAATTGTTCTCACTTTCATGTTGGGTTGTTCCTTCAGTATTCCCATCAACCGCTTCGCAATGAGGGTAGATGTTAGCTGCGGATGTCTCACTGTAAGTTCATGGTCAGCACAATTGTGTGGACCGACAACTTTTGTGATCTTCCACTTCCCGGTGATTTTTTGCTTTCTTGCACAAACCCTCCATGGGCACCGTTCCTTGTCACACACAACTGTGTAACGGCGCTCCGCATATGAATGCAACACTTTGTACGGTCTTTTCCGTATCACCGCAAAAGCTTGCAACCATCTCTTCAATGCGGGAAGGTCCTCAAATACCCTTCCCTCCTCAATAACCATACTAGGACTAGCTTCAGGAGCTTCTAGGAGCTCATCATCACGTCCTTCTGCAAACGCCTGATCGGAAAGAGTCAGGTCGCTAAACTCGTGAACTATCGGATCACGACGTCCAGGGAAGATACGCCTGAACATCTCAATATCACTCTCTGTCATCTCTCCAACAGGACGATCATATCCACTCTCATCTCGTATGCATCTTCATCATTCAAAATTTCAACACTATTAGAGCCACGCAATCCATCTCCACATTCCACTTGCGCATCAATTAGAGGCACATCCACATTTTCTAGAAGATCTCCTGCGCCATCAAGTACAAATATGAGTAAAGATTAACTTGATGGAACGAATGGATTATCTCTCAACAATAGAAACCGGTAAGACACTTACTCGAATCATTCTGAGTGAAAAGAAACTCATTAGGAGAGTCCGCCACATCATCAACAATCCGACAACCATGTCCAACTACTTCATTAGGGGCAGATTCAGCATCGGGAATAGTAGGTGCAACATCCACGTCCATAACAGGTTCTGGGACGGGAGGATCGAAGTGTGCCCGTTGACCCATTGGTCGGGAAAACCGACGAGGATTTGGATCAACTCCCACCCGACGAACAACCACTTCAACACTTGGGGAATGACCATTCATAACCGTCCTCACATATTTTTCCCACTGGCCTGCACACCGAATTGGGACCATCTTCCTTTGAATGTTGAGAGGGGAACCTAGGTGAAGTATACTCTCGACTGTGATTTCATCATCTTCATGACAATGTAACTCCTCCCGAGCCCTTGCAAGCAACTCACTAAACGATGGTTTCTCATCGAATATGACAACCTCGCATTGCATGGCAACAAACTTAACACATCCATATTCATCCCTTTCCATGGTGCCTCCGTGATATATGCTCACTACGTTCTCCATCTAGTATATCAATATAACGACGCACAATTCATTTAGTCCATAATAAATCAAACATTCTAAGTCTAGTATGAAATCAGATAGTATCAATTGACTACTAACTACTAAATACAACTAACTAAAGGGGTGTTTGGATACCCCATGCTAAAGTTTAGCACATGTCACATCGGATGTCTGGAAGCTAATTAGGAGTATTAAATATAGGCTAATTACAAAACTAGTTGCACAGATGGAGTCTAATTCGCGAGACGAATCTATTAAGCCTAATTAGTCCATGATTTGACAATGTAGTGCTACAGTAACCATTTGCTAATGATGGATTAATTAGGCTTAGTAGATTCGTCTCGCGAAATAGCATAGGGGTTCTGCAATTAGTTTTATAATTAGCTCATGTTTAGTCCTACTAATTAGCATCCGAACATCCGATGTGACACTGCTAAAGTTTAGCACCTAGTATCCAAACACCGCCCTAACTATGTCACATATACTAA
>NC_028450.1:36506451-36539366 GCF_000263155.2 Setaria italica
TACTGTACGGCTATTCGGTACACGATTACGCCGGAACCGCGGGTTGGTGAATAGATGCGAAATCAAAATGCGCAAAAGGAAGGAGCCGGGCGTTAAGGTAAAAGGCTTGGCGCCAGGGAGACTGGCGCCGAGCCTTGGCGCCAAGATCTATGGCGCCACGTCAGGGGGCCGGCGCCACGTCGGAGGCGCGTGTGGGGCACCTTGGCGCCAACTAAGGGTCCATTTTCGAAATTGGTTTCGCCAGGGACCTATTTGTGAGATTTTTTCGCGAAAAGGGCAAAAAAAAAAAAAAAAAAAAAAAGTCGGCGCCCGCGACGTGACGGAGGCGGACCCGCAGGTCTCCTTTTTCGCCGGGGCAGTAAAGCGCGGGAGAGGAGTCCGCCGGCTCTGATTTTCCGGCCGCCCACGGACTCTGCTTTCTCATGGTGAAAAGATAAGTCTTGGGGCAGGAAAACGCCTGCAGCCGTTGGGATGGGTTTGGACGTCGGATATATATACCCCCGCAAGGTACGCCTGAATCCCGATCCGCCCTGACCCAAACGGCCAAACCCCTGAACAGCGGCGGCGGCGGCGGCCGCCTCGACGAAAGCAGGCTCGGAGGCTCCGGCCAGATTAGCCGGTCGGCCCTAGATTGGCAATGCTAGCGCGGGCGTTTGGCGTTGTGGGCAAAGCATGGAAGCGAACGCGGCATATATCCATCCAGGCCTCGATCTCGCCGCGCCGCTGCTCCCACATGTCACCGCAGCTTTGCCACCTCCACAGCAGACTGGCGCAACCGGAAAATTTCCCTGAAGAACAGAACGCGCTACAAAACAATAGCGGGTAAGATCTGCCGCTCTGCCTATTAGATTGGAACAGATGCGCCACTAGGTCGAATTTGTGTGTGGTTGGAGCCGATGAACTCACGTTCGACAATAATGCTAAATCTCATGTTATTTTTTCGAACCGCAACCTGATTTTTTGCTACAGAGGAGCTCCGCCAATGCTGAATTATATCTACGAACAGAACCGGAGCAAGCAGCCCGATAATGGCAACCTGGAGAATTCAGCCGTTGCTGCTGTGGACTCTATTAGGTAACCTTGCTCGATTCTAAAATTTAATCTTGGCCTAAGCTTTGTAATAATGTTAGCATGCTTACATTCAGGGATGCTGTTGAGGGGAGTTTTGACCAGAGGTTTGCAACACTGAAGAGCATTGGGGAGGATCGTGTCAATGACCGCGAGCTTGAGTTATTGCTAAAGAAGAAACCTGCCCCCATTTGCTATGTTTGGTGTGATCCCTCCCCCTGGATGCACATATCTGAGGTACATGAACCTTTTTGTCATAAAACTTTTAAATGCTACATACTGAATTGATAGCAATCTATGGAGGAATTATCCACGTAGTGCTCCTAAGGAAGAACAGGGGCAGTTTGATGTAGATATACTCTTTAGGCTGTAATGCATTTTAAAACTTAATCTTATGATGCATGATTATGTTTTGGACTGGTCTTATACTCTTATCTTCCAGTGAGCAATCCTCAATGCCCAACAAACCCTACAACAGTAACGACTTCAAGTTTGGAGAGAAAAAAGAAACTAAATCTACAATCATTTGGGTTGCAGAACAATTCAAAAGAACTGTAAAATTTTGCTTTTGTACACCACTTGGATTCAGAGAGTAAAGCTGAAGTAGTATGTTTCATTGAAAAATATGGGGGTGGCTTATAATTATCAGAACTTTTCAAGAACATTCTTGAATCTTCCTATTAGTGAAATGTTTAGAAGATTGTAGGGTGGAGCGGCCTGCCAAGACCGCATGGCGAAGATGGTACATGCTCTATATCTTGGATGATAAATGGTCCTGTTACTTGCTATTCTCCTGCAGCTAGTATTAAATTTGTATTGTTGTTTTCTAACGGCACATACGCAGGGGTCCTTAAGAACTTAGAAGATGACTTGCTTGCACACCTTTGTTTCTCAGTCTTATTACTTCCAAAAGTTTAGACATTATTTCTTTGTTAATTAGGCACTTGTATAACTATGCAATGGTACTGGGCAATCCTCATGGTCTGGCTTCATGTAGTCATTCTGTACCACTGAATTAAATATCTTTCCTTGAACGCTATTCTGATTTTTTTTTGAAGAGGTACCTTTATGAAGGACTTGACTGACCTAACAAACCCACTTTCTTTCTTGTGAAACCTTTTTACATTCCATGATCAATAGAGCCTCCTGTCAGGATTAAAGTTTGTCTGAATGATTGCCCAACATCTTTTTTGTGGGCGAACTGCTGAAGCCAGCAGCACTAGATTCATAACTATCTGTTGGCATACACTATTATATCATCAATCTCATGCAAACAGGACGAGCTCCAATACAACTAGGAGGGGATTCCTTAGACCATAAATATCTATTGTATTGGAGTGAAATTTAATGAACTGTGAATATACTTTATTTCCCTATAACTATTCCTGATGGTATTGGCTTTCATGGCAGCAAGTTTTCGTGCTAATGTTATTGTTGGTTAATGGCTATGGCAAATGCTAACTTTTATTTGTGCGGTACTTAGTTAATTCATTTGCTGTCTTGATTCACTCATTTAACTGTTTTTATTTAGCAATGATGCCATGATGCCCCTTAAATTAACAGATTGTTCGAGTTTGCAATGTGATGTTCACTCTTAGTTTTGCACTGATCTGTTTTCATGCTGCAGGGCATCATAAAGACTCTCTGTGTTAATAAAATGGTTAAATCTGGTTGCAAAGTCAAAATCGTAATGGCAGACTGGTTTGCCCGGATGAACCCTTATATTGGTGGCAGTCTAAATAAAATGCGGGCTATTGGCTTGTACAATATTGAGGTGTGGAAAGCAGCTGGCATGGCTCTTGATAGTGTAGAGCTAGTGTGGTTGTCAGATGAAATAAATCAGCATGCCAATGTATATTGGCCACTCGCCATGGATGTTTCAAGAAGAACCACTCTGCGTAGAATAAAAGGGTATATTCTGGTTTGGATTATTCGAGTGTTCAATGTGTACTTTCACTTGGAAACCTTTAAATTTGAGCATCAAATGGAGGAACATTTGAACATGCAAGTCATTTCATTTCTGTTTATCTGCAGGTTTTATGGGAGTAGACATCCAGCGGTTCAGCCATTCACTGCTGCTGATGTATTTTACCCCTCTTTGCAGTGTGCTACCATATTATTTCAGAAGGTTTGTTTTTACATGGCAGTAACAAAATATGCATCTATACTTTCGCTGACATGTATAGCTTTTGTAGCAAACATTCTACAAGTATTTATTCATGTACATTATGAAAACATTCTAAATTGCAGGTTGACATATGGCTGTTGGGCAAAGCTCAGCATGAGGCGAACTTGTTAGCTAGAGAATATCGCAAGCGTGCAGGACGGGGGAATAAGCCAATTGCGGTGTCACACAGTATCTTTTTGATGTTCTATCTAATTGATGTCCCAGTTTGTTTTAATGTGGATATGAGTATACTTGGTATTTGGTCCTTGTGTATTAGTAACTTATGTCAAGACACATACGCGCTTTGACATACATGGACCAAAGTATACTCAGGCACACATCCTTAACTTAAAAGTACAGAAATACTTCCTAATTTATTACTACGCCCTGAAGAAGAACATAGGAGGAATAAATTTCTGGCGATCTACATGCGAGATATTGAGGTTTGTACTGTAATATTAGTACACAGCCTCTGTAATGCTAATTTTATTTCATATATTTTGATACAAGAGCTAGTCATTTTTGCAACTCTTGCTCACTATTCATAGAACAGTATAACAATAGTGTAAGGGAAACCATCTTGGTTCAGGAAGACGAGTAAAAATAGTTCACTTTCAGTACCTATCGGCTATGCAAGAATATAACTTTACAGTTTGCGGCTCAGTTGGAAACAAATATATATTGAATACAGTAGCAAAATAAATGTGATTTCTGTTATTAGTTCCTCATTCTTTATTCAGAAGAAGTGACTTTTCCCTTATGCACTTTAAAGAACTAGTGTCATTAACCGATTTGTTGGTCCTTTTGTTGCTTGAGCCTATATGTGAAATTAGTTATCTTGTATGTTGTGTAACATTTTTTTTGTCAACCAGTGTAACCATAGAGATATGGGAATTAGCTGCTTCATGTTGTTCACTGCCTGATCTTTATCTTGGGGAATCATTGCTAGCTGTGTTTGATAGTTTTACAAATGGGATTGTTCAATACTGACATTTAATGTATTGCAGTTTGATATCAATAGAAAAATAATACATGCTTTCTGCCCTCCAAAATTGGTGGAAGGCAACCCGTGTTTGGAGTACATAAAATATATCATCTTACCATGGTACGGAAAGTTTGAGGTGGTTCGGAAGATAGAGGATGGTGGTGACAAGTAAGATTCTCTGCTAAGTCTGCATGTTTCCTGATAAACGCTATTCATGTAATTGACCAGTAGAATGAATAATTATTACATCCAGCCTGTATCATGCCTACTCAAAAAGTAGCAAGGCATTAACGGTCAAAAAATAAATGAATTCATTTGCAGAAGATTCATGTGCTAGTATATACTATGCTATAAATCTAGTACGAGTGTATGACTACTATCCACTATCATTATACAGGACGTTCCTGAGCATGGAGGAGCTTACAGCTGATTATTTAAGCGGGGCTCTGCAGCCTGATGACTTGAAGCTGGCCCTTGCAAAGTCATTAAACAAAATAATGCAGGTACATTTTTTCTCCCTTGTCTGGCAATCGTCTTTCTTTCCTTTGCCTGAGTGCTATTGTTAGGGACCTGGAGGGGCTACTGGGCGTCAGGGGAAAAAGGGGCCTAATTGGGCTGGCAGGCCCTATGGACCCAATGGGTCCAGCAGGGCCCCTGCGCCAGGGGGCCATGTGGCACTGTTAACGCGTGAACAGTGCCCGCGGGTACTGTAGCACCGGCGCCCCCAGGCAGCCGCCCCATATCTTGCATAATAGATTAGGAATTAGGAAGGGTCTAGATATTAGGATGGCTTGCAAGCCAAGTAAGTTAGCGTTCCTTGAGAGCCAAGTCGTGTCTCCTCTGTATGATAGAGGCCCCATGTACCAAATTAAGCAATGTACTAAATTAAGCAAGTAAGAAAAAAGTAAAGGGGTAAAACCCTAAAGCTCCCCAGCTCTCAGGCTTCGGCTCCTTCCCCCCAGATTACTGTTCACGTTGTGAACAGTACCCCCATGGGCACCGGGCGCCCCCTCTCTCCCTCTCTCTAGCGCCCTAGATTACTGTTCATTTTCTTTCTCTGCATTTGCTTATGACTTACAATTTTGAGACTGATACTGGAAGATGCCCAACACGGAGGTATTACGTATCCTAGCTCTAACACCAGAAAATGCTTCGCATAGGGAGGTCCAAGATGAACAACTTCACTGACTCCAAACACTAAATGGTAGATTGAAATTCTTCTAGGAATGGCATACAGAAGAAGCAAGAAAATGCATGCATTAGCAGTGAAGCACTCACCATGTATACTTTAACGACTACCAAAGAAAACTGGAAAAATTTAAGTAGTATTTGTTTTCACTTCTCCAAAACATGGCTCACTTCCAATGTGTTAATGCCGTGCACTAATTCTATTCCTGACAGTAACCCATGTTAACATTTCTTGATAAGTTGCTCTAACATGAAATAAATATATATATGATGAAACAGTCAACAATGCATCTTTGTGTGATAGCATGTCCTTGTTCACAATATTTATCCTTTTCTCTCAGGAGAGGTGCCATTTTAAAATATTTGTCAATTGAGTAAAATGAGAGTGTAATTATTGAGATATTCCAAGAACGCATCGTATTTCAATGAATAGGAGAATGCACAGGCATTTCTCATTTCCTTTTTCTTTGACTTATTACTTCATCTGTACACATGGCAATTAAGGAGAAAATATTATGAAATGGGTGGAACTGTTAATTTGAGTTAGCTTAATTTCTTCTGGCCCATGTTCTTAGTCAAAATAATATTTCATTCTGAGTTGGTTTTACCTTATGTTTTTTGTTTCAAGCCGATCCGTGGTCACTTCAGAAGCAATGCTGAAGCAGAGAATACAGTGGAACGGATTAAGGTATATTTCAGCTTTATTGGTTTTTCATTTCGTACAGAGTTGGAACACTGTTTCGTATAATTATGTTTTTAAGAAACATCTTATTTAAACTCTTAGCTTAGTGCCTTACAGATGTTCTTTTGGATGATTTAGGGGTTTATATATGAGTTGGGCTGGGTTCTCTAGGATATAGGTTAAGTTGTGATTGTTGTTAACCAAAAATGTAATATGCTAGTAAAACGTTGCTGCGGGATAGAAAAAGGAAATTTGATATGATGCCATGCAAATCACATTTGTATAATTAAACCTATGTTATATGTAGACAAATGACAACATGCTTTCCATAATTAATTTGAACATAGTTGGTTCTAAAAAGGTTCAATCCTTGGTAGAAAAGTATAACAAGTATTATTTGAGGTGTAAATGAGAACTCAATTTAGAAGCAAAGAATGACAGTGGGTAACATTAGTTTCGAGCTCTTTAGTATAGTGATGAGCTCTGGATACTGAGTGAAAACAGTTGCATAAGTGAAAAGAGAGAGAATTAGCGGCACCATGACAAAATATACTACAACTGATTTTGAAGCTAATTTGCCTTCAGTAACAACTAACCGCCACTGCATATTAATTACCTTCAATTTGGTGCTCTCAAATTGATGTCCTAGTGGAAATCGAACATATATGATTATTACCACTATTGGCCCTTTTAGAAAAGAGTAAACGGCAACAAATCACAACTTAAGATGTATACAATCTCCAATCCCTCGATCTATCTGCATTTCTTAACCACGTGAAGTTCATAGAAAGAGCAAAATGGTGCAAATTATATGACAGGTTGACTGTCCATACAATCTTTCAATTCTTTATTCCACTTTTTCATTCTTAATCAGATAAAACGTTAAGGAATAAATACAAACTAGATTCTGAGAGGGAGAGAACTTTTAGCCCTCACAGATGCGCAGTAATCCTTTCTGTCAACTTACTGCTCGTGTGTTCCCAACTGAAGTAAACTACGAAAATCTGCAAGCAATCACAGGACATAGCACAGGAGAGGCAAAGGTTTGATATCTAACGTGCCTATGAGTTATCTTCGCTAAAGTCACTAATTTGCAAGTGCTGTTGATCTGTTTGAAGTTGACAGCAGTATTTCCCCCCTGGTGCTTTATATGAAAACGGTCGTGTCTTTAAAGAAGCAAATACTATATTAGTTGTATCAGTCATGTAACCCTCCTGTCACTTCTTTTTTTGGGCAGGAATACTACAAGCCAAGGTGAGGATCAGATGGCTACATACACTTGGGTCGCAGGGGAACCGTGCAACAGTACACTTGGCAGTGGACACATTATTATCCATGTAATTAACAATGAGTTTTTTTAAAAAAAATCTGTGGCACCAGTTTAAATATTTTTTGAAAAATAGCACCAGTTTAAATATTGCCGCTGCAACCTGTAAGTGATGAAGCGACAGGATGATTTCTCGCTCAGAGCCCAAGATCCTCGTGAAAACATGTGCGCTTGGGACATTCTTTTCTCCTTTTGTTTGGGGCTACTAGAAATCGGACGTTTTACGAATGCTTACGCGCAAGAAATTTTCCTTATTGACTGAAGCTAGCCAACAAAAGCAGATACGGTTGCAGCACCGAAACGCAACAACGGAAGGGAGCAAAGTGTATTTTGTTTTGAGCACCGTAGCCCATACCGTTCCCAAACAATGTGGGTACGTTGCGGGCACTGGAAATCAAATACCAGTCCAAGACAAGATGTGAACGAGGCGCGTCTTCTCTACAACTGCTGCTACGTTGGATTGGACTTCTCCCAAATCCTCTCTCTGCTACTCTGAATCCTTCATTTTCTTTTGAAATTGTCTACCAAAAAACTACCATAGAAAAGTATAACAAGTATTACTTGAGGTGTAAATGAGAACTCAATTTAGAAGCAAAGGATAACGGTGAGTAACATTAGTTTCGAGCTCTTTACTATAGTGGTGATCTCTGGCTGGACTCTAAGCCAACAAGACCCACCCCAACACTCCCTAGCTCACACGTGACACCCCCAAACACCTAGACAACGTCCGAGACCCCGGTAACCTAGACCTCCACGGCGGTGCCCTTACCAGGCGGAGCGGCAGCCGGTTCTGGAGAAGAAGACGGCGGGGACAGCGGTGGTGGTGGATGGGACTGGACGATGACTGGCGGGACGGGTTGAGGAGCTCACGGCGGTGGTTCTAGCGGAGCAGAGTCGCTGGTGGTGGCGGGACGGCGGTGGAGCTGGGTGGCGACCGAAGCGGACGAAGAACAGAGCACGGTGAAAAACGGCAACGCGGTGAAAACGATAGAGCTGGCGGCGGGAGCGGTGATTTATATGAAAAATTACCGCCTCTCGCCCGCCACGTCCTGCTTGCTTGCTTGCCTTCGTGGGAGCTCGCTCTTGCCAGCGCGTGGCACGGCGGCGCCACTCTGGACGTCAATGGCGCACAGCTGTGCTGCACCCTGCCTCCTCTGTTCTTCCTTTCTTTCCCCAAATTCCACCAAACTCAGGCATCAAATTGTGCCCATTTTGTAAGTCAAACTTCAAGAATTCCTTTAAGCAAAGTTGGAGAGGATCATGTGTTCTCCATTTGATTGATTTGCATCGGGATCAAAAGATCACTCCATCACCTTGAATTTCAACTCCAATGTCGGGCTAGGGTTCTGTCAGTTAACTGAATCGCCTCTCCCTCGTTCAGTTTCATCAGACTCCGCCCGACAGTTCGATGTGCCATCTTTGAGCTCCAATTCAACCATTCAAAATCGGTTTTTGTTGCCCAACAACTACTGGAATCTGTCAATCACATGATAGGGATTCCATTTTGCATCTTAGATCCCAACCCTTATACACCAAATATTTCAAAATTCGAGCTCAAATTTTGCCATATTGCACTGTTCTTTTGAACTGAATGGACTTCACCATTCAGTTTCCTCAGGCACGTTATCAGTGTAACTTTCATAATTTGAGCTTTGATAAAAATTTGAATTCTTCTCTTTACCTGTCCAACCACTGTTTCAAATTGGCCTACAAACCTTCAAGAACACTTAGGCTCCAAAAATATCCAAGTTGTTAACATCAAATCTCTCAGAATTCAAGCTTAAAATTGGTCATTCTTAACGGTTTTCAGAGTTTAACTGATTTCAGTGGCTGAACCAAAAACTGCACTACTTTCAATTTTTTGAGCCTCATTTAAAATATGAATTCTCTATTTTCTCTGGCCAAAAACATGTCCATTAGATTCAATATATTGCATAGTACAGTTGTGCTCCAAAACATCTCCCATATCCAATGAGAATTCTTGCAGAATTTAAATCCAAAGTTGATTGATTGCTACTAATCTCAAACTTGTATTTTCAGACAATGAATAGTAACTTAAGTCAATTCATCTTTGACTATGCATTTGAGGTGTCTATGACTTTAATTTGACTTCAAACTTGATTCCTTTGAATTCTAAATACCTTCAAGGCTTGATTCCATATTTTTGTCAAATTTTTCCAAATTTAAATCTTGAATTTGAATTTTTGGTCAAATTTAACTCAAATTTGACTTTGGCCCATAATACCTCCTTTTAATCAAAATTTCATCATTAACCTCTTAATGAACTTCTTAGGTTTTTACTAACACTGGATGTTACAATTGATAACAATCTATGAAGGAATGATCAACATAGTGCTCCTAAGGAAGAACGGTGCAGTTTGATCTATATATACTCTTTAGTCTGTAATGGATTTTAAAACTTAACTCTATGATGCATCAATATGTTTTGGACTGGTATTATCTTCCGGAGAACAATCCTTTTTGGAGAGAAAAAGAAACTAAATCTACAATCATTTGGGTTGCAGAACAATTCCAAAGAACTGTAAAACTTTTCTTTTGTACACCACCTGGATCCAGAGAGTAAAGTTGAAGTAGTATGTTTCATTGAAAAATATGGGGGCATCTTATAATTATTAGAACAATTCTAGAACATTATTGAATCTTCCTATTAGTTAAAAATTGAGAAAGATCATAGACAAGACCATAGAGCGAAGATGGTACATGCTCTATATCTTGGTTGATAAATCCTTTTTTTTTAGCAAATTGGTTGATAAATACTGTTACTTGCTACTATTTTGTAGCTAGTATTGAATTTGTATTATGTTTTTCTAACGACATATACGCATGGGTTCTTAAGAACTTAGAAGATGACTTACTTTTCGAACCTTTGTTCTCAGTTAATTCCAAAAGTTCTGCCATTATTTCTTTGTTAATTTGGCACTTATACAACTATACAATGGTACTGGGCAATCCTTGAATATCTTTCCTTGAACACTTTCTAGTGAAACCCTTTTTACATTCCATGATCAATCTTGCTCAGGATATTACCATTTTTCTGAATGATTTCTCGTTTTTGTGAGTGCACTGTTGAAGCCAGCAGCACTAGATTCTTTATTACGTGTTGGCATTATCGTGAATCTCATGCAAATACATTTAGGAGGGATTCCCTTGGACCATAGGTATATATTGTATTGAAGTGAAATTTAGTGAACTGTGAATATACTTTAGTTCCATATAACTATTCTTGATGATGTTAACTTTCATGGTGGCGGCCGGGTTCTTGTGCTAATGTTATTGTTGGTTAATGGGGTGTGGCAAATGCTAACTTTTATTTCATTTGCTATCTTGATGCACTCTTTTAACTGTTTTTATTTTGATTGATGCCATGATGCCCATTAAATTAACAGATTGTTTGAGTTTGTAACGTGATGTTCACTCTTAGTTTCGCACTGATCTGTTATCATGCTGCAGGGCATCATAAAGACTCTCTGTGTTAATAAGATGGTTAGATCTGGTTGCAAAGTCAAAATCTTAATGACAGACTGGTTTGCCCGGATAAACTGTAATATTGGTGGCAACCTAAATAAAATGCAGACTATTGGCTTGTACAATATTGAGATGTGGAAAGCAGCTGGCATGGCTCTTGATAGGGTAGAGCTAGTGTGGTTGTCAGATGAAATAAATCGACATGCCGATGAATATTGGCCACTCGCCATGGATGTTTCAAGAAAGACCACACTGCATAGAATAAAAAGGTATATTCTTGTTTGGATTATTTGAGTATTTAATATGTATTTCACTTGGCAGTCATTAAATTGGAGCATCAAATGGAGGTTCATTTGAACATGCAAGTCATTTCATTTCTGTTTACCTGCAGATGTTATGGGAGTAGAGATCCCTTTGAAGAATTCACTTCTGCTGATGCATTTTACCCTTCCTTGCAGTGTGCTACCATATTATTTCAGAAGGTTATTTTTTTTCCTCTTTGAAAACTTTCAACCTTAGCAGGGGCAAAGCTATAGCACCAAAAGGACAGTGGTGCACTTGAGAAACAGATGCAATTTCAAAGTAACATGCGGCAGATATGAGTAAATTTACTAGCAAAATCTTGATTTACCATGGTGCATGTGCTGTGCGCCTCCCTAATACAACTTAGCCCTGCCCCTGAATCTTAGGAGATTTGTTAGTCACATCTCTGTTTACAAATGCGTCGCTATGGCATGTGTCAGTTAACTTTGTCTTTGACTGCTAATCTATTTATAACTGCTGAAATAGCAATCTAATGCGCACCTTAAACGCTGGAATTTTTAAAATTAAGGTAGTCAAGAACGATGCAATATAATTAGTTTATCCTTCTTTTTTATCTTCTCCAACTTGCAGTTTGTAATTTTCCTAATGTTTTTTGAGATTTGGATGCTTTTATCGTATTCTTAAACACCATGAGGTTTTATATCAACACACCAAAATTTGCTGTATCCATCAAATCAGAGGAGATTTGACTGATTGCTAATATCCTGTAATAAATCAGTAATGTAAAATATGCATCTATACTTTGCCTGACATGTATAGCTTTTATAGTGAACATTTTACAAACATTTATTCATGTACATCTATGGAAACATTCTAAGTTGCAGGTTGACATATGGCTGTTGGGCATGGGTCAGCATGAGGCCAACTTGTTAGCTAGAGAATACTGCAAGCGTGTAAAAAGGCGGAATAAGCCAATTGCGTTGTCACACAGTATCTTTAGATTTTGTATTTAGTTGTTCTTCCAGTTTGTTTATTGTGAATATACCTCGGTATTTTATCCTTGTATAATGGTAATCTATGTCAAGACAAAAGACACATGCACACTACATACATGCACTAAAGCATACTCAGGCACGCATCCTACAGATATACTTCCTAATTTGTTACAATACCCTGAAGAAGAACATAGGAGAAATTCGTTGCTGGCTATCTACATGGAAGATAATGAGGTCTGCACTGTAATATTAGAACCTCTGTAATGCTAACGTTGCTATATATATCTGTACTAGTTGTTGACACAGGTTGATGACACTAGTTGTTTGCATTTTTTGTATAGCAAACATAATTTTATTTCAAATATTTTGATACAAGAGCCAGTCATTTTTGCAACTCTTGCGCGCTATTCATAGGGCAGTACAACAATAGTGTTAGCAAGTTGTGTGTGTGTGTATATGGGCCTGTGCTCCCGTGGCTTATAGCCCGGCCGGCCCCCGATAGATTGATTAGAGATAGGAGGAGATCCTTAGCCGGCCCTGTTTCCATAAGCTTAGGATCTCCTCACCCCTATATATTGTAACATCTATCCCTCATCAATCCAATCTAACTTTCCACGCAATTTTCATATAGTGTAAAGAAAACCATCTTGGTTCGGGAAGACGAGTAACAATAGTTCACTTCAGTACCTATGGGCTATGCAAGAGTATGACATTACAGTCCGCATGGCTCAGTCGGAAGCAAATATATATTGAATAGGATGGGAAAACAGATGTGATTTCTGTTATTAGTTCTATCATGGACTCATTCTTTATTCAGAAGAAGCGACTTTTCTCTTATGCACTTTAAGAAAGGAACTAGTGTCATTAACCTGTTTACTAGTCCTTTTGTTACTTGATCCTATATGTGAAAATAATTATCTTGTATGTTGTGTAAAATTTTGTTTTGTGTCAACCAGTGTAACCATAGAGATATCAAAATCAGCTGCTTCATGTTGTTCACTAGCTGATGTTTGTCTTGGGAAATCATTGATTTTTGATAGTTTTACAAATGGGATTGTTCAATACTGACATTTGATGCATTGCAGGTTGATATCAGTTGAAAAATAATACATGCTTTCTGCCCTCCAAAATTGGTGGGAGGCAATCCGTGTTTGGAGTACATAAAATATATCATCTTACCGTGGCATGGAAAGTTTGAGGTGGTTCGGAAGAAAGAGGATGGTGGTGATAAGTAAGTTTCTCTGGCAAGTCACTACTGCATGTTTCGTGACAAGCACTATTCATGTAATTGACCTTATTTCATCCAGTCTGTATCATGACTAAAAAAAGTAGCAAGGCATTAACAAGCTACAAATAAGTGAATTCATTCGCAGAAGATTCGTGTGTATATACCATGCTATAAATCTGGTACGACTACTATCGACTATCATATACAGGACATTCCTGAGCATGGAGGAGCTTACAAATGATTATGCAAGTGGTGCTCTGCAGCCTGGTGACTTGAAGCTAGCCCTTGCAAAGTCACTGAACAAAATATTGCAGGTATCCTTTTCCTCTCTTGCCTGTCAGTCATCCTTCTTTGCTTTCCCTGAGTGCTACCATTTTTCTCTGCATTTGCTTATGACTTGAAATTTTGAGACTGGTACTGGAAGATGCTCAATACGTTGCCATTACATATCCTAGCGCTAACACCAGAAATATGCTTCGCATAGGGACGCCCAGGATGAACAACCTCACTGGCTAGGTTAAATTGTGGATTGAAATACTGACAGGAATTACACAAGGCAGGGAGCAAGAAAATGCATGCATTAACAATGAAGCACTCACCAAATATAATGTAACTACTACCAAACAAATCTGGAAAATAATTAAGTAGTATCTGTTTTCACTTCTCAAGAACATGGCTCACTTCCACTGCCCACTGCCATGCAGTAATTCTTTTCCTGACAATAACCCATGTTAATAAAGTTTCAAAAACATAACCCATGTTAACATTTCTTGATAAGTGGCTCTAACAGGAAAGAAATAAAATATTATGGAACAATGCATCTTTGTGTGATAACATGCCCTGTCTCACAATATTTATCCTCTCTCAGGAGGTGCCACTTTAGAATATTTGTCCATAGTAAAACAAGTGTAGTTATTGAGATATTTCCATAATGTATCCTACTTTAATGATGCAAAAAGAATATAATTAATTGTAGTATGCCATTGAATAGGAGAATGCACAAGCATTTCTCATTACCTTTTTCTTGGACTTATTTCTTCGTCTGTACACTCGGCCCTTGATCTTACTCAAAATAATATTTTATTCTGAGTTGGTTTTACCCTTTATTTTTGTTTCAAGCTGGTCCATGATCACTTCAGTAGCAACCCTGAAGCAAAAAATGCAGTGGAAGGCGTTAAGGTATATTTTAATGATCTTTATTGCCTTTTCATTTCATACAGAGTTGGAGCATTGTTTCGTATAAGGAACATCTTATTTAAACTCTTAGCTTACTGCCTACAGATGATCTTGTCGATGATTGAGGGGTTTATATATGAGTTGGGCTGGGTTCTCTAGGATATAGGTTAAGTCGTGACTGTTGTTAACAGAAATTTGTTATACTTGTGAAAACCCCTTTTTTTGCGAAAATACTTGTGAAAACCCTGTGCATTGCTGTGGGATGGAAAAAGGAAATTCGACATGATGTCATGTAAATCACGTTTATATAGTTAAACCTATGTTGTACTGAGACAAATGGCAACATGCTTTTTCATAAATAATTTGAACAGAGTCGGTTCTAAAAAGATGCAATCCTTGGTAAAGAAGTATAACAATTATTACTTGAGGTGTAAATGAGAACCTAGATGCAAAAAATAAGGGCGAGTAACATTAGTTTTGAGGTCCTTAGTATAGTGATGACCTCTGGATACTGTGTTAAAATAGTTGCATAATTAAAAGAAGAGATGAAGAAAATTACCCGCACTGTAGACAAAATATAATACAGTTGGTTTTGAAGCTAATTTAATTTGCCTTCAGTAATAACTAATCTCCACTGCATGTACCTTCAATTTGGTCCACCCAAATTAGGAAAGCAGATATTTATGATCATTTAAAACTATTGGCCTTTTTAGAAAAGAGAAAACGCCAACAAATTGCAACTTAAGACTTATAAAATTTCCAATCCCTCGACCTCTCTGCATTTCTTAACGATGTTAAGCACATGACAGGTTTAAGTGTCCATACAATCTTTCAATCCTTATTCCACTTTTTCATTCGTAACCAGACACAAAGTTAGGGAATAAATACAAATTAGATTGAGAGCAAGAGCTTTTAGCCCTCAACTGATGCGCGGTATCGTGTTCCCCAACTGAAGTAAACTATGAACAAGCAAATACTAATATACACCTCTGTTGTTGATCGAATATATATCTTTTGGAACAAGCAAACTAGTTCAAAAATAATCTAATTTGCCTAAACATCATATATTTAGGAAAGGAGGTAGTTTTGCATTAGTTCTATCCATAATGTAACCCTCCTGTCACTGTGTTCATTTTTTTGGGGGCAGGAATACTACACTGCAAAGTATAGATGAGATGGCTACATTTTGGCCGCAGAGGAATAGTAGAACGCTACGCTCGAGCAGTGGTCACCTTAGCCATGTAATGAAAGATTTGAGATGTGCGTGTTATATATAAAATCTGGGTTACCAGTTTGCCACAGTATAATTTCTCGCTCAGAGCCTCAGATCCTCGTGAAGACACATGTGCACTTGGGACATTCTGTTCGGCGGAAGCTCGAGAACTGAAATCGGACGTTTTAAAAATGCCGTGCAAGAAAAATTGTTTTTGTCTTCCCCCGTTGCTGACCCAGCTCGCCAAGAAAAGCAGCTACGGTTGCAGCCGGTTAAGTGCCTTCTTTTCTCGCCTGGACCGTGCATGCTTTCTTTCTCAACAGAAGTAGGGGCCAGCCGGCCTTGCGTCGTGGCTGGGCTTTGCATACACAGATACGCGGCGGCAGGCTGGCAGCAAGTGAACTGAACACGAGTACGAGCGGGGTCGTCCAGAGGATAACTAGTCAGGAGGAATTGTGGAATCAAGATGCACGGCACCCCAACAAACGGAGAAGGGATTTGCTCACTGCAGGGGCTCATCGTCGCAGCAGAGCACCTACGTAGATTTTGGAGACCAATGCAAGTATACCTGCAGAAGTGGGCTGGCCGATTGGGATCGCGTCATCCGCGTATACCAAGCACCGACCTACTACGCTGGATGTCAGAAAGCGCTGCCGTTTTCCTTGCAGTTCCAAGGCATTCGG
This sequence comes from Setaria italica, assembly GCF_000263155.2. Lineage (NCBI taxonomy): Eukaryota > Viridiplantae > Streptophyta > Magnoliopsida > Poales > Poaceae > Setaria > Setaria italica. Next base: position 36,522,914 of record NC_028450.1, read on the forward strand.
AGGTGCTGGTGTGAGCCGGCCGATGCAACCCGGACGGAGAGGCGAACTCCGTACCAAGACAACGGCTCAACTCGTACACCATCCACATGTACACGAAGCAGATCGAGATTTGAAGCATAGCCTGCTGCACCTCTGAACTTTGTCTTGAAAAAAAAAGGCCTCGATTCCACAAACCCTTCGCAGCGGCAGCCCTTCCTGGTACTAACTAGTTCGCCTGTTGTGCTTGGCCCATCACTGTTCAGCACCAGCTTCTTCAACATATATGTAATCGATCATGCATATCTGTCTCCACTTCTCTTTTCAGCTGTTCGTGCTGTGCACCAAAATTTATTTTACAGCAATATGTACCAATACGCCATCACTTCATGGAACTCAACTATCAAAGGCTAGCATGCGCAAAAGAACCACCAGCACCATAGCCTCAAGCTGACCAGGGTGCGCACACAAAACACGCAGTGACGCAGGCATGGGTAAGAAGGTTATAACTAATGTGCGTAAGAGTAAAGCACCGGTCATCGAAGAACATGTGATTCTACCATGCATAACAGCTACTCCGTAAGTAGTACTAGTAGTAGTAGTTAACAGGGGGTCCAGCCTCCGGGGAAATGGTTACAGGGAGAAAGAAAACAAGAGACCGACAAGCTCACTAATATTGTACACATATTGGACCTCCATTGCACATCTCCTGTTCGGTGCCTTCAACTATCACTACAAAATTCAACTGGGGCAAGCATCGCCTGCAAAAAATGGAAGCACTATGATACATAAGCCAACGAATTGCAATCCTCGGGTGGGAATGGCGATCTTTTGAACCGAACCTTCAAAGCACGCTGCAGAGAACTTCCTGGCCTCACAGTCACAGCAGGTCCTGCAAAAATGGCAGTAACAATGAGACACAAGAGAAGCAAGAACATATATAATCCTACGGAAACCGGTGGTCTTTTGAGTGTACCAGTATGTCCTCGCATGATGGGCGCTCTTCAGGTGACGGTTCCAACATTATCTTCATAAGGGACGCATCTCCAGTCCAGTCCTTGGAAAGTTCCGAATTTCGCCACGTTGAAAACGGGTACTTCTTCCATTGGGGAGACAGAACTAGTATCCTGAGCTTGAGAAGCCATTCGGCGCGCTCGGCAGCTGCAGCCGATGGTCCAAAGAGCTCGGCGTACACCATGCCAAGGCTGAAGACGTCGCTCTAAATTGAACAGAAATCAAATTCCAACACTTGGCCAATGTATGGAACCCTCATGTGCTGCGTGAATGCTAAGATGAAAGTACCTTTACACCATGTTTTTGCATCAGCAGAAGCTCAGGTGACCCATATAGCCGTGTCCCATACAATTTTCCCCCATGAGAACATGATTCTGAAGAAATTAACCCACCTGACAAAAATAGATACAATTAAAATAATATTCAGTTGCACGAATGTAAACAATCTAGTTATTATACTTACTGTGTCCGAAATCTCCAATCTTCGCATCACCATGGTCATCAAGAAATATGTTGTTGGGCTTGATGTCCCGATGGACAATACCTTTTGAGTGCAAATATCTTAGTCCAGAAACTGCTTGGGTAAAGATCTTGACTCGATCACAAATTGACTTAACAGGATTTTCATCAAGATAGTCCTCAAGGGTACTAAAAAGAAGGCATTAATCAATATAGATGATTGAGTCAATATAGATGATCAACAGTTAGTATAAACAAAAGTACATTTTGCGCACCATTTGAAGAATTCCTGTGCTAAGAAAACTGGGTACTCCTTTGCACCTGTATCTGGTTTGTCCTCTGCCCACGCAGAATAAATCCTTCTAACATGTGGGTGACAAAGCATCCTCATGGTCATAGACTCCCTGGTAAGAGGAGTGTATTGCATACTAACAAATTAAACAAAGACTTTTGTTTTCATATCGAAATAATTGAGAGGGAAATGAGAAGCATACTGCATACAACAAGCAGGTTTGTTGTGTTTCATCTTACTATTACTAATTGGAGCCTCCACATAACCCTCACAAGACACTTTAGAAAAAGATGGAAATGTCTTTAAAAAAAGAAAAATATAGACGGACGGATGGAGGCCCTAAATTGTGTATTCTTCTCCATTTTTAGTTTAAATAGGACAGATGGAGGCCCTAAGTTGTGTCAACAAGCAAAATAGGATTCTAGTTAGTATAAAATAGGCACACTGCACATAGCAACCAGGTGCCACACATATTAATCCTCAAGGGTTTAGTTCCTAAATATAGAAGATTACTATATATCAACATGCATAATTGTTGAGATATAGACAGTGAATCGAAGGGTATCCTAAGTTCCTAACAACCAAAGATACAATGAACTAACATACATACATATATAAAATATACAATGCACTAACCTTGGCTCCTCATCTACATGCTCAGAAGCTGAACACTTTATGGCACAGCTGTGTGAATTATCCAGAGATACACACCTATGCACCTCACCTTCCGCTCCAGCTCCTAACATAGTTGCACCGATTATATAATGAAATGTGACTGAGACAATCCCTCAAGAATGGCTTAATTACTAACTTACCGAGCAACTCTTTCACTTCATAATGAGTATCGAAGGAGATCTTGAACTTTTCAAGAATTGAGCCACAAATGACGCCTGTGTACTCTAGACGCTGATCATGATACTGGGACAAGGCCTAAGCAATGGTTTACCATGGACCCATGATGAGCAGATAGTATTAGTAGTACACTAGCTAGTAGCAAATGTATAATAGAAGATACTACTAACCACTATGGGTCCTTGTACATCCCGTGGGTCTGATATATTTTCATTGACAGAATCAGTCTCCACGTTGAAGCTCCATGATGATTGCCAGATGCAATCACCTTGCTCTGCAAAAAATAAACATAAACACATCAATCTTATGACTAGTAGCTGAGAGATGAAACAAATTATAGTGATCAGGCACCGTGTAGAAATACTGAACAAGGGACATGGTCTGACTAGTAGGACTTTTTATTCATTCCTCAAGCTTTTTGTCACTAAAAAGGGACGTGGATGCAACAAATTATACAAGGATGAGAGATGAAAAGCAAACCATCTGTTTGTAGAACAACAGCACTCGCGAACGAATCATGCGGCCAGTACGAGAAATCCATCAGGAAGGAGGATGGGGGCCTTCTGATCCCGGAGCATTTGCGATCAGGCACCGTGTATTTCGATTCAGCCTCCTCCATGGCACGCTCAGCGGCCCCTCCCTTGTAGAAGAGATCCATCATCAAAGCATCCCCCGAAGACTCCTCCATGGCAGGGTAGATTTCGTCCTCCTCATCTTCGTCCTCTGATGATGTGTAGACCCAGAACTCCTCGTCCTCGTCCTCTTCTGTGCTAGCCATGGCCTCCTTCTCCTCATCCTCTGACATGTCCACCATGGCCTCCGGTGTCTTAGGTAACAGCTCCACGGACGCTATCACCCCACTATTCTCGGCCAGGGTGATAGTCACCCGGGAATGGTCCTTACAACTGGACGCGCTCGGAGACAGCACTCTCAGGATAGGGTTAGCGGCTTCGCCGCAGGGCTTAAGCAGCGGCGCTTTCTTCCAGGGGAGTGAGAGCTTGAACGTAATTGGCTTTGCCCCATCGCCCCCTCGGAGCACCGCGACGACGTAATGCCTGCGGTGCGCGAGGGCGCTCGCGACGCGAGCGAGGCGAGGAACGCCGGAGAACATGGTTGGGGAGCCGTCGGAGAAGAGAGCACGAGAGGGGTGCCGCAAGCGCCAATGGGAGGGATGAACTGCCAACGTGGGGAGGAGGCCCCGGTTTGAAGTGTGGGAGGAGGCCACAGGTGCCAGCATGGGAGGGAGGCCGAAAAGGCGTGGCTACTTTTAGATGATGATTTTTTTTTGTTTAACTGTTGATGAGGTCCCACCCTGGACAGCATTGATAATAATTTCCACGATTTCTTTTCCTTTCTTTTATAATAATTCCCACCGATTTATTTGGCGTCGGATCAGCATTGATAATTTATTTGGCCTTGAAAGGAATCAGCAATTCCATTAAATCAAAGCCCCAAATCAACCAGCCCAGCCCAGGCACACACGCGATCCCTCCCACTGCGATCTCCCGCGGGGATCGAGCAGCGCGGCGGCGGCGGCGGTGGCGGGTAAAGGAAGGGGACGAGATGAGGAAGCGGGATCGGGAGAACACGTGCGGGGTCTGCGGACCCCACCACAAGTACGACGAGGAGGGGGAGGTCTGCGGGGTGTGCGGCCACCGGTGGAAGCCGTCGGAGGGGGAGGGCACCCCGGCGAGGCGAGTCCGCCTTCCCCACCGAGGTGCTCAAGGACTTCCTCTTCCTCAAGAGCTACGACAACGACTCCCGCTCCGAGGTCATCTGGACGCTCAGCATCTCCCACATCCTCAGCGTACGTACTGCGCACCCCGCCCTTTTCTGGATGGCCCCCGTTTGATTCCTCGTTTGCGATTTTTGATCCTGCGTGGTAAAGTTGGAGAATGATTACCCATCCGTTTGATTCCTCGTTTGCAATTTTTGATCCTGCGTGGTAAAGTTGGAGAATGGTTCCCCGTCAAAATGGAAATAAAGAAGTTGGAGAGTAACGGTGTTGGCGCCATCTAGGGGGTTTTTTTTTTTGTAATTTGTGACAATTCATGGTTTATTGAGGATATCTTTGGTGAATCTGTGGTTTGTCATCATCCATAGAACATGCTACATGCTTGCAGTTTGTGCTGTTGTTGCCTGAAAGGTTATTTAGGTAGGTTTAGTGTATAGCAAACAAATGGCCAACGTTTTTGTTTTGTGTAGTGGTGGACTTATGGCACCTGTTTGCTCGTATGAAAACTGTGATGAAGTGCAGAAAGAAAAATCAGAACATAGGAAGACAGTAATTTTTCTATCTGCACATAGGAAGACACCAAATTTTCTCTTCCAAATCCTTCATCGTTTTGCTCTTTTCACAGCATTAGCTGCACCAGGCATCAATTTTCTCCACTGCACTACCTCCTACCATTCCTTTAGCTGGTAGTAACAATACAAGGTGAGAAGTAGTCACCATCCTATCTTGCTTCCTTCCTTTTATCATCAGCCACAGATTCATGTATGTCTGTTTTACGACACCACATTGGTGTTTGACAATTATCTGATTGATAACGTTGTGTCAGTAGAATTGAAAACTTGCTGTCAAAACAACATAATGAACATGAAGTAGCACAGAACCAATTATTAGTATCATTTAGTATTCAGATTGCTATAGATCGTATTATCAGTATTTTAAATAAGATTTCTTGTGTCACATAGCTATTGATAATACTATCTTCATTCAATAAAGAAAGTTACATATCATATACTAGTGATTTGAATATGGTGTCATCACTGGTTGAGTGTTTTCAAAACTTAGAGGCTAGAAGAAATTAGTAATGAAAATATACCAATGAAATGCCGAATCAGGAATACCGAATAGTTCAATCTGACACCCCGTTGAAGCAGATAGCAATATCAAAGTTGCAGATGGAAATAAACCTTTACTTCAAAAAAAAATTAAGAAGTTTTGCTAGTCTGGTTGCATATGGTCTAAATCACTAGCTCAAAATTTCCGAATATTCGATTTATATAGCTTTTATGAGCATTCTTTTTATCTCAGTTTCATGATGTCATTTCTGTTTGACTTGCCATTTCAGAACATGGATCAGATAAACGCCACTCGTGGTCATGCGAATGGACTGAAGTATCAAAATGAAATCCAAAGGAAACTGCACACACAGATTGACGTTAGATTAAAAAACCTTTGAAACTTCTCTACTTCATAGTTTTGCAGTGATGAGCTCATGAAAACAAAACTTTAGCCACTATATTTTCCTTCGACATGCAGTTGCAGAACAAGCTGCGAATGAGAATTGAGGTGCAGGGCTGATATCTGCAAACAATAGTAGAGAAAACCCAGAATAACCTTTCATAAAATGCAACTGAGGCTGTAAACCTAGAAGCAACCAGGTCGCAGCTTGTAGACTTCAACCTTGCTCTTTGAGTTTCCAAGAACGTGTCACAAGTGTATGAGCAGAACAATGGCGAGCTGGCGGAAATCATACAAGGATAAACCCAGAGCTCAATCTAGGCTCTCCTGCCGCTAGACTGTTAAAATCAATTTTTGCCCTTGACTGTTTCATGCACCCTTCAGTGCGATAGTTGAAGATTAATCACTATGTTTATTGCTTAACAGACTGTGCCTGATTGCCACAATCTATACAAGAATTCTATCACGTGTCACAGTATTCAGTGTGACAGGCCTTTGGATTTTGATGACACAAACCGGTTTCTAGGTACTGTTCATTTTGCTCTCTCTGCACTTTTGGTGTGGCATTAAGCACACACTGAGCCATGGACTACTACATTTTTCTCCACATAAAGCTGCCCCTGCGAAAAATATGCTGCTACCTGATGCTGAACTTGAGTAGGTATCCTCTGCCTGTCATACTAACATATTCCATTTCTTCTCTACCATTGTAGTAATAGGTTCATTATATAATTGTTTGAACTTGATTTTTGAGCGCATGCTTCCATTCAACATGGTTCATGTCTCTGTTAAGATGAATAAACATTTGTATGTGTACTGTCTTTCTCCAGGTTATTTTCTGTTTGTATGTTGCACAACAGCCTTTTCCCTAGTGCTTCTTTCTGAAATTTTTACAAATGTAAAAGTGAAGGGATTCTATTTTACTTCTCGTGTACTTGAGCTACAAGACCTCTTTATTGCCGTTTGTCACGAATAGGAAATTTTCATTTCCTTCTCTGCAATTTCAGGAAAATGTGAAAGAGATAAATCACGCATTCCTTTTCATTGCATGACTGGAAACAGCAGGTACTTGCTTGTGGAGAATTTTTCATTAGCACTGACACTGTCAGCAGTGTGTTGCTGATTGATAAACGCATTGGTTAGGTCACAGATGTTGTTGCAGCCTTCTTGATGAAGTCTAGAGGATGGGGACTTGCTCAGTCTTTCCAGTGGGTGAAAGACCAGCGGCCCCAGGTTCATCTGACAGATGGTTAGCCCTGTAACCTTTAAAGTTTGTTGAGCAATCAAAGATATTGTCTCTCATGTATTTGTAATTGTATCCTTGGGTCCTTGCTAACCAATGATTCAGAATTTTATACCTGAGGCAAATACAAAGTGAATAAGCACTGGTAAACAGTATGAAAGAGATTGATTTCATGCTTAGTTTACTGAGATGGTATTTGTCTTATCAAAAATTTAGGAGCTAGGTTATTGTATCACGAGTATTGCAACTTTCACTGGAGGCAATGGGATGACCTCTTACCCTGATTGTGATTGCAACATGATTTACACATACAACATGAACTGGTGATCAGTTCCCTTCCCTTATTAAGATAGTGTGCAGAGTGTTATGAAAGGGAACTGCTCTGAGGATTTTGGGAACCAGTTTATAGTTATTATCATTCTTCTTAGTTTATAGTGATCAACTCACCTTTTTTAGGGCATAGTTGTCCTTTTAATTCTCACTGATATCCATTTCCATTTCGAAATATTATTGTGGATTCATGGTCAATTCAAATATATTATCCTAAGCTAACTGTAATCTATTTATTCTGTAGCTTTTGAGCACGATCTTCTGGCGTACGAGCAGAAGCTCTTTGGACCATGCTGGCCTAGATTCAGGTTTCCGCCACCACATCCAGTAGTGCTGAGCCTCTACACCACATACAGGCCTTGGAGGCTCGGGACGGGGAGGAGCAGGGTCTGGTGCTCAAGTTGGTTGAGTTGGACTCAGTCAGCATCTCGTGCGACTCGTACAGGCTCATGTTCGCTCTGCTCAGGCGGAGATCCTGGTCGTGCACCATGATGGGCCGTCTGTCCGATCTCGCGAGGATGACGTTCGGGCTGCCCCGGTTCGAGCTCTCGCGGATCCAGCGCGACTTCCTGCCCCGGCTACGCGATGACTGTGACGACGTCGAAGCACTGCTGCTGTTGATGAATGCAGCGAGGACCATTCGCCACCTGGCGGAGGCCGCTGACATCGGCAAGGTCGTGCAAGATGGTGCTGAAGTGCTTGGCGCAAGCATCATTGATGCCGCCAGGCGTGTTGAAGATGGAGCCGCGGATAGTGCTTGGCTTCAAGCTCGTATGCCATCCCTCCTCGACGACGTCAACGATCTGGCACAGTGCCCTGTTCGATTCACTTGACTGGGGGTGGATCTGATGTCTACATCTCTTACGTATACAGAGGCATAGTTGTGCTAGAAGGTTACTTAGATGTTAGGACCAGAGCATTTGCGATGACCATTAATGGCAATGGTGGAGCTAGAAACTCGTTTTTTTTTTCTTTATTAGGACAGGCCGACAGTGCAAACTTTCTTCAAAATTTGGTATAATTTAAAATTCTCCGCCACTGATTAGTGGCGTGGTTGGAATCGCCAACATCGATGTCGTCAGGAATTTTTAGATTTATTTGTAATTCTGCCATTGGACTGATTTTGAACGATAACCAAGTTTTTGTTAAAACTAAAGTGCTTAAGATTTTGCTAATTATTTTTATTTGTATGCATAAATGCATCATTTACATCATCTATATGACATTGTAATTTAAGTTTGCATAATTGCACTCAAAGATCGAGACATCAGCATCGAGTTTGAGCCTGAGTAGGAGCACGTCATCGACGAACCCCTAATTCAGCACTAAGGCAGGCGTCAATGCTTCCTCTTTCCTATTTTAGAACCTCCAATTGAGCACCAAGATTTGAGATTTTTTATTTTGGCGAATTCCTATCGAACCAACCACGTTTCCTTGTGCACGCAATTTCAATTCTCATCAACCTTGTACAGAGCCCATTAGACGGCCCCATCAAGAGGACCACCTACAAGATCTCAGCCGTCAAGAACCCCATCAACGGCTGATATCTCCCCCTGCCTGAGTCCGTGGGCGTCGCCACGAACCGAACAACCAACTCAAAACCCCAATCCCCCCGTCGATTCAATCCAAACCCAACCCCACGAAAAATCTGGGAATAACCTCGAATCGCCTTCCCTGCTCTGCTTGATCAAGCAGCGCCGCGGCGGCGGGGGGAAGCGGAAGGAAGGGGACGGGATGAGGAAGCGGGAGCGGGAGAACCCGTGCGGGATCTGCGGGCACTACCACAAGTACGAGGAGGGGGAGGTCTGCGGGGTGTGCGGCCACCGGTGGAAGCCGTCGGACGGGGAGGGCACCCCGGCGAAGCACGAGTCCGCCTTCCCCACCGAGGTGCTCAAGGACTTCCTCTTCCTCGGGAGCTACGACAACGCCTCCCGCTCCGAGGTCCTCAAGACGCTCAACGTCTCCCACATCCTCAACGTACGTAATGCATCCCCCGCCCTTTTCTGGATGGCCCCCGTTCGATTCCTCGTTTGCGATTTTCGATCCCGCGTGGTAACGTTGGAAAATGATTCCCTGTCAAAATAAAATTAAGAAGCTGAGGAGGGATGGCGTTGGCCGCGATCTAGGGTTTTGTACTTTGTGACAGTTCATGGTTTATTGAGGATATCTTTGGTCAATCTGTGGTTTGTTATCGTCCATAGGACAGGCTACATGCTATCAATTTAAGGTTATTTAGGTAGGTGTATATGAAACAAACGGCTAATGTTTTTGTTTAGTTTAGTTGTGGTACAGTACCTATTTTCTCATAAGGAAACTGTGGTGAAGTGCAGGTGACAATTAACATGAGGATTCATTTGAACTGGAAGTGAAACTCAAACAGAGCATATGGTAACTGAATGTCCGCAGCTTGGTTGAAACTGATAGAAGAAAATCGATTCACTTGTGATAATTGGAGTAGTGACCTAATTGGTAGCTAGCAAATCCTGATGGAAGAGGAGTATACCATGGTGATTATTACTCATAATTGGTTTCTTTACTGGTTAAGTGTTCCTATGGGATCTGGAAATTATAAAATCTGATAGTTTAGCTGAGATGATTGTGCTTATTGGAGAATACCAAAGGTATGGTTTCTGGAATGTTCTTAAATAGTTTTCGTTACACAGAGATAGGTACCAATCCTTCATACCATAAAAGTTGTTTAAGCACGTTGTGATAGCTATGTCAATTCAACATCTAATAATCTTCATGGTAGATATATGTGTGTAGCCTGTTTGGGTTCAGTATTAGTTATGTTGCTGTCATATAGATCATGTTCACATCAATGGCTTTTTCAGGCTAATTTCTCAATATCGTTTTTCTTTTGAATCTATAGACTGACATATACTTGACAGCCAACTTTTAGTGTACTCCTGCTATTGACTGTTAAAATAACTTTTTCCCTTGACTGTTTAGTGCATCCTTCAGTGTGATAGTTGAAGATTAATTGCTATGTTTATTGCTTAACAGACTGTGCCTGATTGCCACAATCTATACAAGAATTCATTCACATATCACAGTCTTCAGCGCGACAGGCCTTTGGATTTTGATGACGCAAACCGGTTTCTAGGTACTATTCATTTTGCTCTCTCTGCATTTTGGTGTGGAATTAAGTGCACACTGAGTCATGGACTACATTTTTCTTCACTTAAAGTTGCCCCTGTGAAAAATATGTTGCTACCTGATGTTGAACTTGAGTAGGTATCGTCTGCATGTCATACTAACATATTCCATTTCCTCTCTACCCATTGTAGTAATAGGTTCATTATATAATTGTTTGGACTTGATTTTTGAATGGATGCTTCCATTCGACTTGGTTCATCCATCTGTTAAGATGGAACAAACATTTGTATGTGTACTGTCATTCTTTAGGTTATTTTCTTTTTGTATGTTGCACGACTGCCTTTCCCCTAGAGCTTCTTTCTGAAGTTTACTTTCCTGTGAAAGGATGGATTGTATTTTACTTCTCATGTACTGAGCTATGAGACCTCTTTATTGTCACTAATAGGAAATTTTGATTTCCCTCTCTGCAATTTCAGAACAATGTGAAAGAGATAAATCACGCGTTCTTGTTCATTGCATGACTGGAAAAAACAGGTACTTGCTTGTGGAGAAGTTTTCATTAGCATTGACACTGTCAGCATTGTTATCATTGATTGATAAATATTTCTTTGGAACGCATTTATTAGGTCAGCAGCTATTGTTGCAGCCTTCTTGATGAAGTCTAGAGGATGGAGACTTGCTCAGTCTTTCCAGTGGGTGAAAGACCGGCGGCCGCAGGTTCAACTGACAGATGGTTAGCTCTATAATCTTTATAGTTTGTTGAGTAATCAAAGATATCGTCCGTCATGCATTTATGATTATATCCATGGTTCCTTGCTAGCGAATGATTCATAATTTTATTGCCTGAAGTAATTATAGTGCATTTTACTGTATATGGGAACTGTAGATAGTAAATAGGCACTGGTAAACAGTATGGAAGCAATTGATTTCATATTTAGTTTAATGAGATGGTATGTGTTTTATCAAAATTTTAGGAGCTGAGTTAATGTATCCTGAGCATTGCAAGTTTAACTAGAGGCAATGGGATGACCTTACCCTGACTGCTTGATGCATTTGACACGTACAACATAAACTGGATTTGTTCCCTTCCCTTATTAAGATAGTGTACAGTGTTCTGAGCGTATCTGTTCTTAGAATTTTGGGAACCATTTGATTGTTTTTATTCCTTAGTGAAAAGAAGACCATTTGATTAGTCTATTGTACCTTGTTTAGCTCAAGCTTAACCTCCTATTCTCACAGACGCATTTCCATTTCCATGTAAAGTAGATTCGTGATCGATTCAAACATATCATCCTAAACTAACTGTGACATGCTTCTTTTGTGCAGCTTCTCAGAATGAGCTTCTGGAGTACGAGCAGAAGCTTTTTGGACCCAGTTCTCAACCTGTGATTCCCACTGAATCATTTGCTTCTCTTGGATTTGGCTACCCAAAACCAGCAGGTGACACCCAAGCACCTACGTTCAACCAAATGACCGCGCCATCCATCTCCATTTTTGAGCGAGTCGGCCCAAATGATGTTCCCCCGAATTTCGCTTTTGGAGCCGAGGGGACAGCTGGGGTCAACCCAGATAACAATGACAATGGTGGGGCCAAGGCCAACCCAGCTTCGACTGATAACCCGATGGACAGCTCTTAAGATGATTTCAGGCTATTGAATCTCCAGGTTGCTGAAGTAACCTACTACTAGGTGTATCGAATACTCATCGGGGGGGTGTTTAGCTTTCAGAGGGGTATTTTGCCCTTTTGTGCACTTGAGAAATGGTTCTGGCAACTGACCCGCGCTGTAGAGTGACTATGGCATTAGTCGTAGTAAATGATGTTTGAAAATCTGGATGGTGGTTCATATCTCAGTTACTTTCACATACAACTTCCGCGATTTTCATGCTATTTTGTTTTGTTGTGTTTTATTGATGCAAAACAAAATGGTGCGTTACGCGTAGTCGATAATCCCATAATCAGTTCATGTGCATCCGATTGCTGACGTGATCACGTGAATCGTTATTTGATCAAGCGGAGGCACAGATTATTGGCAATGAGGATCCATCCTACTCCGTACTGTGTTCTGTGGAGCATTGTTGAAGTATGCAAGTATTTCTACGGCAACAATCATGCATGACGCGCTATGTATCTGGACGTATGGTCGACCGATGTGGAGTAAACACGGGAAGATCCATTTGTAGTTTCGTACATGGATGACCAGGAGCGGTGGTGTTTGATTGAAGATTGAACAGTGTTCGCCCAAATTTCCTCGAGGCGAAGCAATCCTGACAGTGATAGTGTACGTGTAGAGACTTCATACATCTATACTCCTACTCTACTACACAACACAGAATTCGCATGTTGCGCCCGATTCATCGCATCTGGACGTACTATACAATGAACCTGGACGCACTAGCAGAATAGCAATCCGGCTCTACCTCTGCACGCCCGTCGAAACATATATAAACACCCTCGTGGAACTAACTACACGCCAGCCACTGCCAATTGGCATCCACAAGAGGAACTTGCTCGCCGGCGCACGCGATCGGCGGCGCGGCGCCACGGCCAAATCATTTGTTCTTGGCGCCCCCACCTTGGTTTCGAGATCAGCGCGGCCATCGGCACGGTGACAATGGAATCGTTGGGTGCATACAAGAAGGCAACGGCGGCCCTAGACGAGGCGGCGAGGGCTCGGCTACTACGGGGCCCGTTCATCAGCAACGTCGCGCTCCCGTCGGCGCCGTCCCGGCGCGCGGATGCCGACGACGATGACGACGATCTGATGGGTTTGGTGAACGAGTTCTACAACGGATACGGCGAGCACGGCACGGACGGCGTCGTAGCCAAGCACGCCGTGGCGCCGCGGAGTACCGAGTGGAAGGAAACGCTGCGGCTGACGCTGGCGGACGCGGCGGCCGACGCGGCAGCCGCACGAATCCGCGCCGAGGCGGAGCGCATCGTCCGAGACGCCGGGCCGGCCGTCGTCGTTGGCGGCGGCGGGATGAGGAAGCATCTCGTGGAGCGGCTCCGGGCGAGGGGTTTCAATGCCGGTAAATATTCTACTCCTACCTCAATACCTCATGCTCTTCAGTTTTCATCAATAGCATAATTGGCACTCTTGTTTCGAACTCCTAGATCGACACAATGCATTAACAGCGCGAGATTAGAAACTGTTTGAAGCGTGTTAAGCGACACGGATCCTTAACATTTAGCTCTCTTGTGCTTGGGGGTACTCCATGCAGGTCTCTGCAGATCCTCGTGGGAAAGAACCAGCAGCATCCCCGCGCCGGGCTCGTACGAGTACGTCGACGTGACAATGAGCTCCTCGCCGTCGTCGGCGTCGTCTCGCTACATCGTGGAGGTGAACGTCGCGGCCGGGTTCGAGATCGCGAGGCCTAGCGCCGAGTACCGGGACCTCCTCTCGTCCCTGCCGCCGGTGCTCGTGGCGAGGCCGGAGGCTCTGAAGGAACTCGCCGCGGCAATGTGCGCCACGGCCGCGGAGTCCATCCGCGGCGCGGGCATGCACGTGCCGCCGTGGAGGCGCACGCGGTACGTGCTGGCCAAGTGGTCCGCCCGGTTCGAGAGGGTGGAAGCCCCGGCGCCGACTGCCGCGGCGGGGCCACTGCCGGAAGCAGGAGCGAGGGCGGCGGCGCACGCCCGGCGGCCGTCCGGGCGGAAGAACTGCGGCATGGAGATGGGGCGAAGGGAGGTGGCCATGGGACGAGAGGCGTTGGTGAGCGTGAGGCCCTCGTTCAGAGGATTGTGAGTTTGTGACATGGGTTTGCGCGGCGTAGCACGGTAGCAGCATATTCTTTTGGGCCATGGATTGTGCACAATTTGCACGACTCGTATGGCTGGAGGAAAATAAAAAAAAAGACGTATTGAATTTTACTGTACAGTATTGATGTATGTACAATTTTTTAATGAAATGCAACTTTACAAAAGATTGTGCTCGTTGGTAATTCCAACCTGTGTGGCTGTGTCTACGTGCTATGGTAGGCTCTGGCCTAGTGTAGGGTTTGACACGCTAACAAGAAACGTATTTTACTAGTTGACTTGGAAATCCATCGTCACGAGTACGCAACCGAACTCTTCTAGCTTGCGGCCTTGTTTAGTTCCTAATTTGGAAGTGGCAAAATTGACATTTTGCCATAAATGCGCAACTGTAGCATTTCGTTTGTATTTGTGAATTATTGTCCAAACATTGACTAATTAGGCTCAAAAGATTCGTGTTGCAAAGTACAACAAAACTGTGCAATTAGTTTTTGATTTCATCTACATTTAGTACTCCATGCATGTACCGTAAATTTGATGTGATGGGAATCTTTTTTTTGGATAGTGTCAAAGTTGGGATTTTGGAGGGAAAAAAAGAGCTAGTCTCTCTGCAGACCGATCACCCGTACTCGTAAGCACCAAACAAAACGTGGGTGCCTGTCTGCCTTCCTATCAGCTAGTGCCGGCTCCACTACGAACAAGACATTTCAACCAAGCCTGCTTACCAGGAAAGGCCAGGCAAATCATCCTCAAACACGTCAGCCATGTTCGGCCCCGCTCCACCACATGCAGAAGGACTCCGCACTGCAAATGTTTTTTTTCCCTGAATGGATGGCCGCACGAAACCACCGAATCGTCCGGGCAAATCCGCCCTCGGCACCGAGACACAGCCTCAGCCCGAGACAGCGCGCACGCCAGCTGCCAGCAATCAGGTTCGGGTGGGGGCGCGGGGTGCTTGCGACGCCGGCGAAAGGGACGCGGAGTGCGCGTCCGCTGACTGGAGGCGGAGCACGGGAGATGCTGTGACTACAAGGCGATGGCGCCTTCGGGCACATCACTCTTGTCACGGTCACGGTGACGGCCCTGGCTGGCCCCGGCCGGGCTCCAGCAAGATCCCAAACCCGCGCGCTCTGGGAAGAGGCGGGCCGGGGGCGGTAGATAAAGGTCTCCGTCAGTGGGAGGGAACAACAAGGGTCTCCAAGTGCCGTAACGAATCGTGTGCCACAGCTTTGGGCTCCTTTTCTTCGACGAAGAGGATGTCATGGCCTCATGGGAAAGGAATCTGATCGGTTGGTTGGTTGGTTTGTCAAGTTCGTTCGTACCCGGAAGAGGAGTTTTACTGAAACTTGCAAGGACCGAGTACACACACTGGTCTGCCGAGTTTCAATCAAACTGACCCGATCGAAGTCCATCCAATTTGACTGGTGCTACGTTCGATCACAGGTCGATTCGGCTGAGCTCGGCCAGTTCTATACTTCTATGCACCTGGTTGGGATCGATTAGTCAAGCCGCCCGGTGTTGGCAGCGGCGTACCGAAAGGGGACCGCAGTTTCGCATCGTGCGTTCGTGCCCAACAGCTGGTCTGGTCGTGCCGGTGGGACGGAGAAGTGGGGAGGAAAACGTATCAGACTCGGGCGGCAGCGACTCCGCCCACAGGGGGCCGAGAATTCCACAGGTGATGCGCTCGCCCGCCGGCGCACCCGCCCGCGTCTCGCGCGTCGCGCCGCCGGGGACGGCGGCCCGATTGGTCCTCCTTATTTAGGCACCGTCTTTTGGCCCCATCCGAGCCGAGCCGAGGCGCCATGAGATCCTCCCCCGTGGCGCGCCGCGCGCGCCTGCTCGTGTCTCTGCTCCTGTGCGCCGGCGCGCTCGGGTTCTTGCCCCGCTGTCATGGCGCCGCCGAGGGGGAGATGCCCGGCTACGTCACCGTCTCCGCCGCCAGCTTCGAGCCGGCCTCCACGTGCAGCGCGCCCGACCCAGGTACGCGGATACTGGCAACCTGATCATCGGTTGTTTAATTTCAGTTCGTCATGGCGCGCGCGCGTGCTGATTCGTCGGCTGGGATGGGATTCGGTGAGGTTTTCAGCTGCGCCGCGGCGGAACGGCACGTCGGCCGTGCTGCGGCTGACGCACAGGCACGGGCCGTGCGCACCCTCGCGGACGTCCTCGCTGGCGACGCTGTCGGTCGCTGAGACGCTACGCGCGGACCAGCGGCGCGCGGAGTACATCCTGAGAGGTGTCGGG
>NC_028450.1:36539466-36581438 GCF_000263155.2 Setaria italica
CAGGCGCTGAGCGTGCCGGGATCAGCGTTCGCGGGCAGGACGGTGTGACACGGGCACGTGTGACCCGGCTGCCCTGTCGGCGTACGCGCGCTGCGGTCGGCGTTCTGGAGCGGCATGGCGGCGTACGGGTACCCGGCGGCGCCGCCGAACGGGATCCTAGACACGTGCTACAACTTCGCCGGGTACGGCAGCGTGACGCTGCCCAACGTGGCGCTCACGTTCAGCAGCGGCGCCACCCTGACGCTGGGCGCCGACGGGATCCTGTCGTTCGGGTGCCTCGCGTTCGCGCCCAGCGGCAGCGACGGTGGCATGGCCATCCTCGGGAACGTGCAGCAGCGGTCGTTCGAGGTGCGCATCGACGGCGAGTCCGTCGGGTTCAAGCCCGGCTCCTGCTGATCCATCCGCTCCCTCGTCGATTAACTAGCTTCTGATTGCAAACTAGTAGTAGTACAGGGTATGCGTGTACTCGTGTACGTACACGTTCGAGAGTATATAGATACATGCATAGTACATGATAGCACATACAGACTTAGGCCCCGTTTGGTAGGGCTTCTCAAAGTGCTTCTCCAACAGCTTTTGGTGAAGCCCTACCAAAGGACCAATTTCAAAACGGCTTCACCACCAAAGCCGGGGAGAAGCCGCAAAACGGCTTACACTAGAGAGGAGAAGCCGAAAAAAGTGGCTTCACCGGCTTCTCCTCTCTCTCCAAGCATTAAGTGATCATAAAATTACATATATTGCCATTGAGAAGCCGTTTTACCGAACGTTTTGCAAAATGGCTTGAGCTTTACTAAAAAGTCACTCCACCGAAGGAGCCGAAGCCGAAGTCATTTTATGAGAAGTCAAAGCTCTACCAAACGGGACCTATACAGGATGGGTCACGTCGTCGGTGAAAGAAAGTTGTTTCGTTGTTGGTGGAATGGAAGGGGCTAATCAGAGACGTAAACGCGTTGACACTTGACACGTTCCGGCTGATTCGGCGTGCTTTTCGTTCGTTGATAGTGCAGTGTTAGGAGGGGCGCGTGGACCCACTTTGATGTGTTCTTTTGATAGCGGCGGCTCTGCTGCTCTCCGTAAGATTGGACTTGGACTGTGTGGCGATATGACGCGCACCAAAGTCATCGTGGACTTGAGTCCCACGAGAAAGATGAGCGGTTGCTTTTTATTTTTTTAATGCATTTTTGAGGGGGATGATCCGGATGGATGTTGTAGTTGTTTGTTGAACATCCATGGTCCATTCTCCAAAGAGGTTGGAAATTCGACCACATATATATGAATGACTGTGCTCCCCGTAAAAAAAGAACAATGTTTTAGCATTCAAAATTTATCAAAAAAGAATGATGTTTAGGATTTAAATCTTATGTATGGATAATTTGGTGTGTTGACCTCGTGCATGCATGATTAAATGGAAACATATTTTCTCCATTTTCTATATTAAACTGAACTAACTAAGGGTGCATGCGTCTTTTTCATTCACCCCTAATCTGTTTGAAAAATTCCATAAATTCATTCTTTTTTGGGACGGAGAGAGTATGTATTAGCTGCAGTAAACAAAAAGAAGCAGCAGTTCGTGGGAGCATATGTTTCCCTCCATTTTAAATTATAGATTAATTTAGTTTTTTTGACTAATAGATTTTGTTATATATCTAGACATATAATATATTTATGTGCATAGCAAAAGGTATGAATCTTAAAAAGCTAAAATAATTTATAATTTGGGGTGTACGAGTAGCTCATAGCAAGACACTTGAAACTTCTTTTACCATCATTGTAGACGCCGGAAACGACAACCGACACATAAATACTCATACATATTAAAAGAACTCATAAATAGTGGGTTCCAAAAGAAAAATACTCCTATAGCGCAAGCGAGCATTTAGAAACACTACTTAACGACAAATGTCTTTAAGTTCCATGAGACAATTCACAAAGACATAACACATGGTATGTCTCTATTTGTTTGCTGCACTAGCAATATATTGAAAAAAATGTGTTTACTTCCGTACATACCAATTCTCCAACTCAACCTCATGCAGGCACAGGTATACATGCATACATCAGATATTGCTAATTGCACTATATTTGTTGAGGTAGTTCACTCCGTGTATCGAGTGTCTTTATGAGATATAAGGTCCAAGTAAAAGTCTATGTACATAATCTTGTATTGGTGTTTTACAAAAAAAAAAACTCTGCCTCTGTACTTGACATTTTCTCTTTTATTTTTGAGGCATTGTACTTGACATTTTCTAAAACACCACAAGAAGTGTCTTTACCGTTGGCGTGGGGAGGGAAGCATGACGGGCCGAGTCGAATGCTGGGCTGGGCCGGAAGAAAAGAAGGGGGGGGGGGGGGGGAGAGTTAGACCGTGGGCTGGTTGGTTTCGGCCCATATCCGAGTTGTAGTTTAGAGATAGGTTTTTTATTTGTTTGGGAATTGGGAGTTTAAAGTACTCACCTATGTTATTACTAGAAATAATCTAAAGTATCTTAAATCTGCATATATTTGATAATAAAACACCCCAAATAATGAAATAATATATTCTTCTAAATTGCCAATTTTCTACCAATGCTAATAAAGAAAAATACTAGGTAGCAATGTATGATGTGTGTCACCATTTATACGTGTATACCTGTATATGCATGAAGCAACGGCAATGCAAATTTTCATGTCAAATACATAGTCAAACTAAGGATTCAACTAAACACATAATGGATGAAAAAGTGTAGACTATTAGTTGCTAGCTAAATCCTATCACAATGGATAAAGATAAGTACATATCTATATAATATTGTGTCAAAAATTTTAACAAATGAGAGAGGAAGGTAATAATTTTTTATTAGCTACGTGTTGTATTTTATTTATAAATTTTTAATACTTATATTTCTCAAAATTACTAGCCCGTGCGGAGACACGGTTTGATGGACTAGACATAATCATCATAAATAAATCAGCTCAATTATTGAGAAAGGCAACATAATATATTAAACTTTATTCATAAACAATCAGGAGAAAAATACAATTTTCTTTTGGTTGGTTGTTCGCACACTCGCATCATGTTTCAATCACAGCAGAATGATTAAAATCGAAGTACTATAGTTGATGGCAGCCACAAGCACCTCGAGAGAAGCCTGCTATGTAGCTTCCTCCCCGCAGTGTCATTTGCGTCAACGCCCTCGTGGGCACCGCCGATCAGCACGCCCCAGCCCTGAAGCCCACAGCGCCCCCGCTGACGTCGTACAGCACCTCGAACGTTCGCTGCTGCACGTTGCCGATGATGCCCAAGGCGCTGTCGTCGCTGGTGGCCGCGAAGGCGAGGCAGTTGCCCAGAATGATCCCTTCTCCGACGAGGTCGACGACTGCGCCCCCGGAGAACACCAGCGCGACGGCCGGCATGCTGATTGTGGACTGGCCACTGAAGTCGAAGCACGTGTCGAGGAGGCCGCTGGGCGGTGCCGCCTTGTACTTCTTCATCCCGGCCTTGAACGCCGACGACAGCGCCGAGTAGGCCGTCGGCGGCAAGCGCGTGATGACCGTGCCGGAGTCCATGACCGACCCGGCGGAGAAGACCGAGGTGGGTATGTTGAGCTGCCTCCCGCCCACCCTGATGGCCTGAAGGCGCACGCCGTAGAACGTTGGGACCTGCCTCATCCTGAGCATCGGCGTCTTGACGAAGCCCGAGCTTCCAGTTCCAGCACCGAGCGTGAGGAACCCGGAAGAGGTCGAAGTCCGCGGGAGGCAGTAGGAGAAGGCCTTGCCGAACGTCCCCGCCGTCTGCGTCCAGATATTAGTACAAAGAAAGCACGACAATCTGAGCCTGGCGGTTTGGTCGTCGAAGCCCGACTCCACCTGGTTGCACCCGAACTGGAAGTTGGTGACGGTGTTGGAGCCCAGCACGAGCGTGTCGGAGCTGTAGGTCCCCGTCGTGCTGGAGCCATCGCCGTACCTGACAATGTACTGGCACTGCTGGGAGCTCGATCATCCGTTTCCCTCCACGCCGAGCTGCACGCAAGTGTCAGAGGTGCAAGAGAACGGGGAGTAGGTGCTCGACGCGCTGGGGTCGAAGAGCGGGTCCACCTGGGGGTGGCACTGCGAGCACGGTTTGCACTGCACCCATGGCACGTCGCTGCCGGAGTCGATGAGCATGGTCTGGGTCACGGCCGGCGAGCCGATGCCGACGGTGATCACGTACTCCAACGTGTGCAGGAAAAAACCCAGCGTGGTCGGCACAGTAAGGTCCGAGTGCTGCTGGACGTCGCCGGCGCCGGCCTTGGCGCCAGAGAACTTCCGTTGGATGTAGGCAGCCCGGAGCTGGTCACGCCGGAGCCTCTCCTCCAAGGTTGGCATCTTAGTGATGTTCAACGGCGAGCACGGGCCATGGCGGTGGTGCAACGGCACCGTGGCGGCGCCGGGCAACGGAGCTGCAGCTGAAACAATCAAAGCAGGGGAAACGATTAGCGATTACGACTGTGGACAAGAATCACACCAAATGGAATCGCATTATTACCTGCACGGACAGTGTACCGTACTGTACCTTTGCGCTCGGAGCATACAGCGTCAGACTTCAGAGAGTCAAGGGACAGAACCTTAGACATTTAATTTGGACCAGTTTAGGACTGCAAAATGATTGTTGTATATAAACATATACTGCAAGAGTCAGTATACAGGCAAGATGTTGCCTTTCAAAAAAAATTTCTCAAGTTGCCTTTCATTTTCTGGGACTGTAGTAGACGATGAATTATTGTCTTGTTGCAATGCGTATAGACAGGGATTAGTCAAACTGTTATACGGTTACAAAATAATTGAGGCATTTAGAAATAGATAGAGGTATATAGAAAAATGATATACTACCAATCTATTCATTAAGAAACTGGAGTCTAATTAATTTTGATTTTTCAAAAAAATTTGTACTACTCTAGTTGGGCTACCGAGTATTTGTCTCTCGCATTAGTTTTTTTTTTGTCACAATTACAACCCTCCCTCAACCACCACCATTGAACATCTTTGTATGTTGGTACTTCTTTTTAGTTATTTTCACCGTTCGATTTCTCGGGATGGACAGCTCTTATTTTTTTCAATCACTCTAAAATCTCTCTTGTTATAAACCTTGGAGATCGTTCCCCTTTTGTGTGGATGCATGTGTGGTTTGCATGGTGCCATTCATCATGATTTAAACTTTGAGTTAATTTTTTCTTATATATTTATAATGATAGTTGTAGGTAATTTAGAAGTATGTATATGATGTACTTCAGCTTATTATTTTTCATAATGATAGATATTGTTAATTTGGATGTATAGTTAGTCGAACTAGCAAAGGGGTGGGGTATTTAAAGCAAATTACGTCCATTTTCTAATGTTGTCAACATGATTTATTATAGCAAAATAAATCGATGGCTGAGTATTTTGTCTTTTGTGATATATTTTCGTCTGTTTGTGCTAACGTGATTATTTCACTCCTTGAGCACAAAGTCAAATTTTCAAAAAAAAATTGGCGGGGAAAGTATAAAGCCAAATTGGCCGCACATGTGTTGTAAAACTTAGTTTGTTGTGAACCAGATTGTTAATCATCTGGCTGCTTACAAAACATAGCATAGATAGATTGCGACTTTAAAGTTCTGTCACTATAAACGACTTGTTTATTACGTCAACTTGGCATTTCCTTTTTTTTTTTGCTTACAAATAAAGGATTTTATTCCTGTTCGGCAGTTGAGGTATTCATCATGAAACGATCAAGCCTCTAGTCATCATCGACGTCGATACAGTAATTACGCATTATGTTTGTTAAAGATAATGATAGATTATATTAGTCTGTTTTTTGTGAAGTCAATGTGCTTAAAAATAGGGCTTTCAAGTGAGAACAGGTGTGGTTTAGGACAGCGGACGACCCGGGCTCATCCGCTAGCTTGTTATAGCCGCCATCAGGCCATCGGTAAACTACATTATATTCAGGGCCGGCTCTATAATTTCGAGGGCCCCCGGGCAAGGATGAAAATAAGGGCTCGTTGAACTAATTTTTAATATGAAAACTTAAGTATACGGTACAAATAATAAAAATTATTTTGCAATATATATAGCTCATAAAACATAAAAATAGTGTAAAAAAACTAAAAATAATAACCATTATGATCACCTCAAATAAAAATATAATGCTTCAGTGCTTTGTAAAAAACCGACTTCGGGTATTTCTTGATGCAAAAACTTCAATAACGGTATCAAGATTAATGTCGTCCAAAACATCATTTGCAATGCTGCACATAGCCAAGCCATTCAATCTTTTTTATGACATAGTTGATCTAAAATAATATTAATTAGATAACTGCTTTTTAACAAAATTGACGTAAAAGAAAACAAAGATGGAAGCGCTCACCTTTGACGTGCTCGGTGCTCCAAGCGATCAAGACGTGCTCCACTGCTCCAGAAGGCAGAAGCGGCGCTCGGCAATCCAACCCTGACGCCCTGACGGTTTGACGCGGCGCTCGGCGCTCCAGAGTCCAAACGCTGAAACGTAGCGCTCGCCTGATCGCCTCTGCACACGCTGAGGTGCTGACCCGCGCGATGAGGCGACGATCGGATTGGTGTCGGGCGGCGGCATGGAGTCAGGACTCAGGAGCGTATACGATGCAGGCATACGGAGAGTCGGAGACATGGAGTGAGGGCGTTAGGCGTCAGCACGCAATTTGGCAGGCTTGGCTCGCTCTGATCGCCTGATGCTCTGATTCGGAATCCGCGGCGGCATGGCCAAGCGTATTTGGCAGGCCTGGCAAGTAATTTGGTAGGCCCAATTTAGCACGGATGGAAGGCAGGCAGTAATTATTACACGTGCTATTTAATAAGGCCGAAACAAAATGCACCAATCAAATTATATATTCTAACTATCTATATGGTCACGGCCCTCCGGCTTCGTGAGCCCTGGGTGGTCGCACGGCCTGCCCTCCCCTTAGAGCCGGCCCTGATTATATTCCCATCATTTTCTCTCTTGTCCCGTTGCGTCATGGCGTTTTCTTCCTCAGGTCGCAACTCGTAGAAAGTCTCGGCCGCCGGTTCGGCAGCACGTCGCGTCGGCGTCGCTCGCCATCCGAGTCGTCGTAGCATCTCTTGGCGTCACGCCCTCTAATAAAATGGATCAGTCTCCTGCATGTGTCCTTTCAAATGGAAAGTCCCTGATAAACTCCTTGTGTTAATTAACAATCATCCACACGTTAAGACAAAGCAAGGCTCCAATAATTCGTTTCCAAATAGACTACTGGACTGGATTGAACCAACGGCCGGCCGTCAGGGCCGGCTCTATAATTTCGAGGGCCCCCGGCAAGGATGAAAATAAGGGCTCGTTGAACTAATTTTTCATATGAAACTTAAGTATACGGTACAAATAATAAAAATTATTTTGCAATATATATAGCTCATAAAATATAAAATTAAAAATAATAACCATTATGATCACCTCAAATAAAAATATAATGCTTCAGTGCTTTGTAAAAAACCGACTTCGGGTATTTCTTGATGCAAAAACTTCAATAACGGTATCAAGATTAATGTCGTCCAAAACATCATTCCAATGCTGCACATAGCCAAGCCATTTAATCTTTTTTATGACATAGTTGATCTAAAATAATATTAATTAGATAATTGCTTTTTAACAAAATTGACGTAAAAGAAAACAAAGATGGAAGCGCTCGCCTTTGACGTGCTCGGTGCTCCAAGCGATCAAGACGTGCTCCACTGCTCCAGAAGGCAGAAGCGGCGCTCGGCAATCCAGCCCTGACGGTCTAACGCAGCGCTCGGCGCTCCAGAGTCCAAACGTTGAGCCGCAGCGCTTGCCTGATCGCCTCTGCACCCGCTGAGGCGCTGACCCGCGCGATGAGGCGACGATCGGATCGGTGTCGGGCGGCGGCATGGAGTCGGGACTCAGGAGCGTATACGACGCAGGCATACGGAGAGTCGGAGATACGGAGTCAGGGCGTCAGGCGTCAACACTCAATTTGGCAGGCTTGGCTCGCTCTGATCGCTTGATGCTCTGATTCGGAATCCGCGGCGGCATGGCCAAG
The DNA here is from genome assembly GCF_000263155.2 of Setaria italica. Classification (NCBI taxonomy): domain Eukaryota; kingdom Viridiplantae; phylum Streptophyta; class Magnoliopsida; order Poales; family Poaceae; genus Setaria; species Setaria italica. Next base: position 36,547,509 of record NC_028450.1, read on the forward strand.
CGTATTTGGCAGGCCTGGCAAGCAATTTGGTAGGCCCAATTTAGCACGGATGGAAGGCAGGCAGCAATTATTACACGTGCTATTTAATAAGGCTGAAACAAAATGCACCAATCAAATTATATATACTAACTATCTGTCATGGACCCCCGGCTTCGTGGGCCCCGGGCGGTCGCACGGCCTGCCCTCCCCCTAGAGCCGGCCCTGCCGGCCGTTGGAAATCAAAGGAGGTCGTCGTACGTAGATTATGGCAACTGATGGTCACGCGTGAGTGAGTAGGAGCCCGTGGTAACTGCCTGACGTTCTCCCCTCGCTCGTTTATTTGCTTCTCGGCAAGGAAACGCAGCGTGGAAACGCCATGGACTTTGCACGTAGGTCGAGCGGGCTCAACAATCTGTTCCTGCCATGGTGTTCCTCGATCTACTCTTGCTGTGTGATCGATGGGCTGATGGCTGCGTCCTGGGAAAACGGTTTCTGTTTCCCGTGCGCGCGCTGATCAGCTAATTTCGCCTCCTGGGCATGTGCGCAGCCAGCTTTTGTCAGGATTCCTGCACAGTGGAGCTAGCTAGCTTGCGTCGTATCTGCAACAGCGCCCTTGATGGTGCAGTTCTTGAAGTAGTGCAGGCCCTTCTGGTCATACAGCGCGACCTGGCCGCCGATGACGGTGGCGTTGTAGAAGGTCGCCTTGGTTCCCTGCACCCGCAGCGCCGGCGCCTGGGCCTTCTTAGCGCCCGGCTTCGGCAGCGGCACGTCGTTCTTGAAGACGAGGCCGGAGGCGATGAAGTAGTCGGACTCCACCGTGACGGTGGCGCTGCCGACGGTGCCGAGGGGCTTGCCGTCCTTGCCCGGGGTGGTGGCGGTGTCGTTCCAGACGATGACGCCGGGGTTGCCGGGGTCGGACATGAAGGTGACGAAGGGCTTGCTCTTGCTCAAGAACACCTCCTCGCGGAACACGACGCCGGGCTTGAGCAGCTGGAGGGTGTAGCGCTTGGTGCTGCCGTCGGGGATGTTGGCGATGGACTCGCTGATGGTCTGTAATAACCGTTCTCACCGCCCAAGTCGTTGGTGGGGTTGATGCCATTGCCGACTCTGTTAGCCCCGGGTTGATTTCAGCATGCATGCGTGCGTGTTTCTAATTTTCACTATCTTAGCAGCTTTTCGCGTCTGGAGGAGCGATCGGCTATAGTTTCACCCTTTAGGATCGACGGGTGTAATTGCTCAAGCAGATTCGTTGCGAGTGTCTTTGCTTTGTTGCTTCAATTCGGTTGCCCTCGGCCCATTGACATTGAGACGGAGACGACCAACTTTTTCACGAGGTTGTGCAAATTGGTGGTTCATGCGTGGGATGGAGATGACCCCCTCGCGGAACGCTACCCTGCGCTTCTCAGTCACTGCAAGAGCACCAATTTGACTGTCGAGCAAGCAGTTCAGAACGGGCTTCTCCAGCATGAGCATGTCGCGGAAATCCAGTCTGAAGCTTTCGTTCTGCTGTGTTGCTGGCAGTTTCTGAGAGAAGTGCTACACACTCTCTGCAAGGGAAGAGGCCAGGCTGTGGGGATGCCGGTTCAAGCCTGGCCGTCCGCGCGTTACCGATGGGCGGTGCCTGCTATTTACTTCGGCAATGCATGTGATCATTAGCTAAACAGCCTAAACTCTGTTGTAAAACTTTAACCATCAGCCGGGCCGGTTTTGGCCAATATCAATGAACAACTTAGTACAAGCATACAGTCTTGTCATATAAGATAAACAAGATTCGCAAGAGGTTCATCACTCATCAGAGGAGATAAACAAGATGACGGTAAATTATACAAAATGTGGTTTTTCAGCTTACAACAGCGGCGACGAGATTCTACTGCACAAGCAGTTTCTCGTGTCGCCATACTACAGCATATGATAGTTCACGGACAAAAAAAAGGTGTGATCAAGCTGTAATACAGGTGCAGCTTACAATTTACAGCAGTACGAGGGTGAAAAGTACCGTCTTCTTACTCTACACCCATACCTCATCCTTCTCCCGTGTGAAGTACAAAGTCCACCCGTAACAAGAACAAATAATTGGTACGGGCAGGGATACCACAAGACACTGGCTGTAACAGGGAGTCTTTGCAAAATTTGTCAGGCTTTGCCTGTGCAGCTTCCCATAAGATTACAGTGGCATCTAAACGATACAAGTTAAACTGCTGGTGTATTACTATGCATATCTGCATTAAACTGAGATGTCTAGAACTCTAGAAGTAGTCACTTACTGCTGTGGTATAATAGGGCACTGTAATTTTTCAGTGCCCATTTGCTATAAAAGGGGGGTCATTTCTTTTCTCTGACATATGGTATTCAGTTCACAGTTTCCTCCCTTGACAATCGAATGAATAAATATCATCAGAGTTGTGTTATTAACAAGCCATTCTTTGGCATATGGTCTTCCAGTTCTCGACTTCCTCCCTTGTCAAGCAAATGAAATTAACTGTATTAGCTTACATGAGTAGTACTACTAAGCAAAGTTCAATAAAACAAAGAAAATGCAAGGATTAAGAGAGAGCATATAAGCTTATGACTAACCGCAAGCAGCAACCAATAGAATCATAATGTAGAAGGGCAATCGGCTTGCGCTTTCCTGCAGTTCTATGGCCAACACCACGCTTAACTACAGGCAGCTGCTTTATCCCTTTGGCCTCCATAAGATTTTTCGCAGTGGTCAAATCAGTATCTGGAAAGCATGTTAACAATCCGCGTTCACTCCCCCGGTACTGGAAACCTCGAGTAACACATGATGAAATGGAGGGTGAGTTCTGCAAATAACCTTTGAGTTAATATATTTTTCCCATCAGAAAGTGTGAAAATTATTTCTTTATCTTTAGAAGCTAGGATGAATGCACATATATTAGGCATCAAAATCTCAGTAACTTTTCAACTTGGTGTTTTGAAAGTTAAACCAAGTAAAAAGGGCACACGCTAATCTGTTACTTGTTACCATAGCCGTATTTACTGTTACTAATTGGTTACTCTGAGTTGATCTCATTGCAAAAAGTAACATAGCTCATTGATTGCTGACCTTAGCCCAAATCTACGCTCTAAGGATTTTATGTTGTGAAAAAAATCCATTCCTTATGAACGAAAAAGCAGTGATCCAGCCATATTTTTGAAAAGCATAGCAGTATTTCAATGGGATGGAAGAATTTTCTTTCACCATGTAGACATACATCAGTCTTGGGGCAGTCTCCATCAATGAAGCTTTCCCCATGTAATTCAAATCCCATGCGCCTAATATCCCCTAATGTAATAATTCCTTCAAGGAAATCTTCAGTGTCCACAACAAGGGCACAATTTTGCTGATTGTCATGCAATAGCTGAAAAGCTTCTGTTACTGTTGCAGATGGTAACACTTTGACATAAATCCTTGACATGGCCTGGGAGACCTGATTAAAAGGTACAGATAAAAACATAAATAATGGCACAATTACAAACTTGCATTTCTCAAGCATTATAGAGTAAGTCAATTAAGCATGCTATATATGATAACAAGAACTGGATATGGGTAAAAGCTGCCATAACAAAAGTTGACAAACCTTCAAATCATCCAGAAGCATTTCTTCATTATAAGTTCCATAATTATTAACATCACTTTGTATAATACTGAGCTCAAGGTCATCCGCACCATCAGCTCGCTTCGAGCTACCATTTCTGTCTTCTGATGAAATTGAAGAATAACCTCGTCTGGGTGTTCTAAAACCAGAAGGCTCACTGTCATTTGGTTGATTTACTACAGAAGGAACCCATATTGCCAACCCAACTGCTCCCTGGTACAAGATTGCCAGGAAATAGAATGTGCATTAGTTCGAACATGCAATAGGAGATGAAATGACCTATATGTCAACTATATAAAAATGGTACCAGAAATAACTAAAAAAAATTATGTTTGTACCTTGTGTAACGAAAATATAGAAAGACCACATCAACAGTCAGCACTTACCATGAGAGGAAGCAAAATCCTGTAATCCTTTGTCAGCTCGAAGAGAAGCAACACTGAAGTCAATGGGACTGAACAGACTGAAGCTAGTGTAGCAGCCATTCCAACCTACATTCAGAAAATCAGTGTTAGTGCACATTATTATAGCAATAAGAAAAAAGGGTTGCAAAACTTACCAGAGCATAAGCTTGTGGCTGTGCAACAGCAGCATTACCAGGTATAGCTGAATTTATTAAATAAGCAGCTGATCCTCCAAATACAGCTCCAACAGCAGCCCCAATCATCAGGCTAGGAGCATATAGCCCTCCCACGAGGCCAGAGCCCTTGCAGAGGGCAGTTGCAACCACCTTTGCAGCTGCGAGTTGAGTTAACAACCATATACCAGGAGCAGAAGCACTTTTTCCAGTATGCAATATTTCTTCAACATTTGTGAAACCCCAGTATAAAATCCCTGGATATTTCAGAGCTATGAGGCCTGCTCCCAGCCCACCCAAAGCAGGGTACACTATAATAGGGAAATTAAACTTTTCCTTTATGCGCCCAAATAACCTTGAAAACCATGCTACCAGTCGGTCAAATACCACACTGACCACTCCACAGAGCATTCCTAAGATGAGATACAGGGGTAACTCTGCAGACAAGTTGAAGATATAAAGAATTTAGGACAACATTAAAAGAACACATTTTCACATGCAAATGAAAATATGAGAACAATATTATGCAGTTTTCAAAACCCAGGTCAACATCACAGAACATTAAGATTTCTGAAGGGAACTTGAATTTTTTACAGCAAAGGTTAATCCTGAAACTTATGAGAAAATCATTTCTTGACGGTATACCCGTAACCTGAACAATGGAATCACATATTTGGGCTTGATGAATTGACAACAGAAAAAAAAGGAATTAGCAAGGGTGGCCCCGCAGCTTCATAAAAAAAGAATAGCTGCGAAAAGTACTGTAAGAAAGGATTAGAGGAGCTACCGGCAGCAGATTTTAGCTCATATGCTGGCACTATAAAAGCTGGTCTTGCTCCAAGCAAAACATTTGATACAGTAGATGATACAACAGATGCCAATATTATCATTGCAGTCGTAAATGGAGGTGAATTTTCTGCTTTAAGGGGCCTCAATACAGTTTCAATGGCAAAGAAGCACCCAGCAACTGCTGCATTGAAGCCTGAAAAGCCACACACCAGGAGCAGTATATTAGCAAAATTTATATCACAAAAAAGATGAAATCATTTGTAGGGATAACCTGTTTCGAAAAAAAAGGAGTTGAATCATAGATTAAAGTCAAAAATGAGGGATAGGGCTATTGGACGGGATTGTGACTGATGGTCATTAGCTATTCCATTTTAGGGGGTTTCTTGCTACAATGCTTGCAAAGCTATGTTTACTATATTTAATATAGTTGTTGAATAATCAAAGGCGATTTAAATAAAAATAATAATAAAAGTTGGCATGTCAATAGCATCTAACTCTTTCCCCATATCCAACAACCAGGTCATTACACTGCAATTTTGTGATCCGTCACTGAATGAAAACTATACCTGAAGCTATTCCAGCAGCAGCACCAGCAGCAACAAGGGCAATCCGTCTTTCCCGGTTATTCTCCATCATTTCTGAGCATGCATTAGCGCACGACTTGCCAATATCCACACTAGGACCTTCAGGCCCCAACGAACAACCAGTCCCTAGAGTAACAGCAGCCTGGACAGCCTTTACGGTTGGGAAGATGGCTCCAAGAAAGTTGATTCCTTGCCTCTGCCCTGATTTCACAAGTTGTAGCTGCTCAAATATCTCGAGTAACCCATGCATCATTCCTACAACCACACCTCCGGTCACCGGGATCAGCAGTATCCTGTGCCAGGTATCTGCAAGCCTCTGCAGGCGGAGCCATGCTGCACCTTCGTTTGGAGTACCTGCCCATGCCCATTCATGGATGACATGAACCTAGCAAAGCCATTAAGGCAGCTGTATATGGAATCAGTTATTCAAGATGCAATCACAAAGCATCGGCTATTTTCAAATTGAAGTGTTTGGGTCAGAGATAAGATAATTATTCCACATTAGCATGACGTGGTAGGGTTTTAAACAAAATTTGTTGTGTTTGGAGATCCATCACTTCAGTCGCCATAACAGTCACTTAATTCCACATTAGTTTCTTTGTACTACTACTAAAGTAAAAAAAGCAATCTTATCTGGTGAGATGCACGGAAATGTTTGTTGGGCAGACATAAATGGAACCAAATTTGCAGCATGTCGTGAACCTGATCATCTAACTTTTCCATAGCAGTTACACATTCCAAAAGTAGGCTAAAATGTTACACCCACCCAACGACTAAGCAACCAAAACCAACTTACAGTAAGTGTACTACTCCGACTGCAATGTCCAGCATCCCAATTAGGAGTAGAAAGCGCCGACTCACCCCGCGGTTGAACGCGGCGACGCAGATGCCGGTGGCGAGACCGAGGAGGCAACCGATGAGCAGCAGCGCCCACTCGGGCGGCGCGCCGTCCCCGAGCTCGTCGTCCTCCCCCGCCTCCGCCCTCTCCCGCTGCCGCTGCGACGGCTGCTCGACCACCACGGAGCAGTCGAGCTGCTGGTAGCCGTGCTGGTGCTGGCGTCGCCCGGCTCCGGATCCGCGCGCTGACATGCGGCGCTCGAGGTGGCGCAGGAGGCCGCGCACGCCGCCGCCGCCGCTGGCGCGCCTCGGAGAGGCGGTGACGGTGGCCTCGTCCGCCTCGACGTCGGCGTGGTGGTGCTGCTGCGGCCCGGCCCCGCGCGGCGAGGGGCAGGGCGGCGACGGCGCGTGGGATCTGAGGAGCGAGGCGTGGTCGTCGTCGCAGGCGGACATGGTGGCGTGGCGTGGTCGGGTGTCAGGGGAGCGGGGGCGCCGCATCGAGATCTGGAGGCCGGGAGGGGTTGCGAATGCGAGCCGGGGAGGCAAAGTGGAGAGGTTGACGAGTGCGAAGGCGCGCGTGCTCAGGTGCCGGCACTTATACGAGGTATAGTTGACCATGCAGCCCGGCACGGAGCCCTTCTTTAGCCCGGCTCTAGCCCGACCCGGTGGCTCGTGCAGGGCGTGGGCCGGCACCTCGGCATGACGGGCGGCACGGCCCAACCCGCATACCATGGTCAGCTCGTAGCTGACTCGTAAACCAACGGTCGGCGGCGCCAGCCTAGTCGAGAGAGTCATATATAACTTCCCCGGCTGACAGCCTCCCCCTCGCAACCCTACCCTCCGGTCCCCCATCTCCTTCCAGCGGCCTCCACCCTCCCTTACCTCTCGTTGACTCGCTCTCGACTTCAGCTCTTCCGTCGCCACCCCCCGCCCGCCGCTCTCGCTCTCACCTCTCTCCCTCTCGTCTCCGGTGACGGTGAGATCTTCGGGTCCTCAGCTCCTCCTCCTCCCCTTCCCGGTCCTGCTCTCTTGTCTCGTCCTCCGCGCCACGAAGCGGTGGAGGTCTCGCTTGCCACCGTTAGTCTTCGTCCTCTCACAGTCTTCCCTCCGGCATCTCGTCCCGTCATCCTCTCCGGCTCTGGGCTCCGGCTGCGCAGGTAACCCGTAACCCTAACCCTAGATCTTGATCCCGAATCCTAATGTTTTTCTCGTAGTCGTAGATCTACGGTGTCTGAGTTATGATCCTCTCATTCCTTCTTGTTCTTCCAAGTCTCCATGGGGGCCGCGCGCCGTTGAGGGACGGAGCTGCCGAGGCGACGATATCAATGCCGGAGGGCTGCAGCCTGCCACACGAGGTCATTGTGATGGACGAGAACTACACCATCAACGACAACTTCAGGGCTTGTGGGCTGCCAGGCGACGACGAGGATGACCTGGATGCCGGAGCTATAGCAATCTTCAGTAGCTCTGCTGCTTCCATCCAGGGTCGGTCCTGAGATTTGGGAGGCCCGGGGCGAAAGTAAAGCTCGAGGTCCTTTAATATAAATATTATAATAAATATATATAAAATGTTACCAATAAATAATTAAATGTATCTAAAAGCAATATTCATATCAAATTATTTATACATATTACCTTATAAATTTCTTCTAACATTCCTCGATGCAAAGTCACTTATGATAGAGTTGATGTCAATCTCATCCAACAATTTCTTCTCAATGCATAATGTTGCCAAACCATTTAACATCTCCTGAGTCATTGTTGACCTGAAATAGTTCCTCAATAACTTTAACGTTGAAAAGCTTCTTTCAGCCGATGCGATAGTCACAAGCACAGTAAATAGAGCCGGTAAGGAATGGAAATATTAGGATAATAATCCACATCTCTAACATGCTCGAAAATATCCATAGCAGACATTACGTCATTTGGCAAAGTGAATTTCATAATCTTTAATTCAGAAATAAGATCATATACCTCAACATCAGATGAACCATCAAAAGAAAAAGTTTCTACAAATTTAGTACAACATTCGTCAAGTTCATTATCATTTAATAACTTCAAAGTGCTTGAGCTCAATAAAAATCCGAATATATCTTTAAACACCATGAGTTCTTCAAATCTGTTGTTCAAAGAAGTGATTGTCATATCAACCAAAATAAAAAAAATATTTAACTTCAAAAGCCTTTTCAGCTTCAAGAATTTCTTCTTGGCAATTACTTCCATCAAACTGTTTCTTCCTCGTAGCACGATGTTTTTCTAGAAATGATGCCTCTACACCCATTTCTGTTGCAATACCTTTGGTGGTGATCAGACTAGAAAAAAAATCCCTCATTTCTGTAATTCTCAAAGTATTGTGTTATACCTTGTATTTGCTTCAAAGTAGAGTCAATGCACATTATTGATGATTGCAACTTCTTGCTCACTTTATTTACAACAAATAAAATATCACACCAGATAACCATACTAAGTAGAAACTCAAAGCTGCCAAGTGCATCAAATAATTTTTTTGCATCATTTTTATCCTTAGGTTAAATTTCATAAGTATGATGTAACTCACACAAAGCAGATCTTAACTCAGTGGCTTGATATCTTATTGTTGTAACACTTTTGATTTGACTCTCCCAACGAGTATTGGACAATGATTTCACAGTTAAACTAGGAACATGTTTAAGCAAAACATTCCACATTTTCGTAGAACCAACAAATAATACATATATGCATTGAACAATTCCAAAAAATGAAACAACTTTCCCACTAAATTTTGCCATAGCACAAAGAGTAAGATTTAGACTATGGCACACACATAACATATGCAATGCTCTTGGATTGATATCAATTAACCGTTTTTATACCCCTTGGTGATTTCCTTTCATATTAGAACCATTGTCATAGCCTTGACCCCTTATGTCACTAATATTTGGGCCAAAGTACTCCATAGATTCAAGCAATACATTAAAAAGTCCCAAACCAGATGTGTCATCCACCTTCAAGAACTCCAAAAGGTATTCCTCAATTTTTATCTTGACATCAGACAAATTAACATATAGAACTAATAAAGTCATTTGTTCTTGATGACTGACATCAGGGGTACAATCTAGGATAATGGAGAAATACTTGGCCTCTTTAACAACCTTTATGATAAAACTTGTGATATCGGAAGCCAAAAGAGATATCAACTCATTCTGAATTTTATGACTAAGATAATGATACTGAATTTCTTTGTTCTGAATACATCTAAGGTGGTCTTGCATTACTAAGTCAAATTCTGCAATCATCTCAGCACAAGCTAAGAAATTACCATTATTATCATTATAAAGCTGCTCACTGCTTCCTCTGAAAGCCAAAATACGTTTACCAAGAAATTTCATAATGGTTGTTATTCTTAACAAAACTTGCCTCAATCGTTCTTTCTCCTTTGTGATTTGCTGCTGTAATTCTTTATCAATTGTTTCCTTTTTCCACAATCTAGCTCTCAATTCATTCCAACTGTTCATGTTACTAATATGCTCGACACTATTTTCTAAACCCATCACCTGCAAAAGAACTAGGACTCTTGCTAGTGCCAGATTTGAAGATCTTACAGCAAAAACAAAAAACTTTATCAACATGCTTCGAATAAACTAACCATTTTCTATCATGTACCTCTCTATTGCTTAAATTTTTAGGATAATGAGCATATGAAAAATATCTTGAGGCAGCATCTAGAGGAAATTCGATATTTTTTTCTCTTGCAGGCCCTTTCTCGACTAATATATCTCTTGCTTTATTATCAAGATTAACCTAATTTTTTGGATCATAAATATCTTAAGTGTAAATTGGTTGCTCATCAACACTAGCAGACTGTGCATGTGCACCTGATGCATTTACTGTGTTCTCAGAGTCACTTACATTGTTATCATCGACGTTGATGTTAACATTTTCTTCCTGATTCCCATTAGTTGGTTCATCCACAATAACTATTGCCAACTCATCTGGGTTCGTTGAAGCGCCCGTGTTACTTTCAAGGCTCTGATTACTCTTGCAAAATTTATCCATAACTCCTCTCGATGATTCTACCAACTCATCCACATATCTTTTTCTTTTCCTTTTCTTGTTACCTGATTCATATTTCCTAGACGACATGGTATCCCATAGTGCTGAAATTATTCTAAATATACAATAGTTATAAAGCAGTTGAGATTAAATAACTTGTGATAGTGAATTAATAATTAATGGTATGGAGAATTGGGGAATTGGCAATCGAATCACCTGATCACAAAAGTGAATTGGTGCCAACCGCAAGGTCCGCAAGCCACAAGCTGAGAACCGGCAGCGCGCAGGGGTTCTCCACGCTCGTTCAGGAACACCACCTCGTGGTTACTCACTATGTGCAACTGCATGCATGCACGCATACCGCAGGTTGGTCAAGACCAGGATTCCAGGAAACGACGACGGAGCGCGTGCCCCGGCTCGGTAACAATCGTCGGGGCTATGTGCATGCGCGTACACAGTGATCGAGTAGCGTACCTGGATACCGGCGCAGTCGAACAGCCTGAGGTCGCCGACGCGCACGACACCACAACACGGTGGCGGCCTTGGGCGATGGTAGAGTACGGAGTTGGATCTAATTGCGATTTGGGCAATAAGCACACCTGACACCTGGGGTGGGGCCCTTGGGATTTTGGGGCCTAGGACGGCCGCACACCCTGCCTCCTCCCCCTAGGGCCGACCCTACTCCCATCAATGTGGATACTGGTGCTTCTGCTAGTGATGCTGCCGGAGGCGGGTCTGCGACTCCGATGCCAGCTTCTATCCCATCTTCGACGCCAACTACCTCAACTGGCACCAGCGTCCACAAGGGTACCAAGCGGAGATCTGCTGCATGGAACAACTTTGAGGAGTTGTTTGAGGAAGGTGCCAACGGTAAGAAGGTGAGATATGCTGCCAAGTGCATTCACTATTCTTCTATTCTCACTAGGCATTCTTGTGCTGGTACTGGGCATTTGCTCCAACACCAAAGATATGCTTGGCTAAACAAAATCATTCTACTCTAGTTCAGTCTTGACTTCAGTTCAATTCTAATGGCTCGGTCAATAATTGGGAATATAAACCTGATGTTGCTCGTAAGGATTGTTTCATTTAATTGGTAGACTTGATCTACCTCTTGGCTTTAATAAGACAGAGGCATTTGATGAGTACATTCAGCGTGCTCATAATCCTCGTTTTGATAAAGTTTCTAGGAAAACCACTACTAGAGATTTTACCAAGTACTTTGCTGAGCGTCGTGCTTCCCTGGTTGAATGTTTGAAGTCTTCTGTCTGTCTTACTTCTGATATTTGGTCTAGCAATGCTAAGGAAGACTATCTTAGTATTGTTGCACATTTTGTTTCTCCTGATTGGGAATTAGAGAAGAGAGTCATTGCCCTTAGACTAATTGATTGCTCACATTCTGGTGTTAACATTGCTAAATGTATTGAAGATGTGATCTCTGAATTTGGTTTGAAGGATAAGATTTTCTCTGTCACACTTGATAATGCTTCTTCTAACACTTCTACCATGGTCACACTCATTTCCAAATTTGTTGGTTATCTTGGTACAGACCCTGAACCACTTGACAAGGATGACAAGATAAAAGCATTGCGTGGTCTCTTGCATCAGCGCTGTGCATGCCATCTTATTAACCTTATTGTCAAGTCTGGTTTGAAGAGAATCAAGTCTCATCTTGATGGTTTTAGGACTGCAATCTTTTTTCTGAACTCTTCTAACCAACGCATTGCTGCTTTCCATAACTTCTCCATTATTAAGGGGGTATCCCTCGTAAGTTTGGTTCGGATATGAATGTGAGATGGAATTCTATGTATCTCATGCTCAAACATCTACTACCATATAAGAGCATATTTTTTGTCTTTATTTCACGTCATTATGGTTTGCACAATGGCCAGCCACTACTGAGTGATGGCCATTGGAGAGTTGCTGGGAAAATTTTGCAGTTCCTTGAAATGTTTTATGATTTGACTGTTGTTTTATCTGGTGTTTACTATCCAACGAGTCCTTTGATGTTGCATCATATTATTGAGATTGCTGGTCATTTGCATGGTCAAGAGACTGAGGCATTGCTCAAAAATATTATTTCTCCCATGAAGCTAAAGTTCATCAAGTATTGTCAAAACATATCTCTGTTGTATTCCTTTGCATTTATTTTGGATCCTAGAGCCAAAATGAGAGGTTTTCATAATATTCTTCAGATTCTTTCTCAGACAATTGGTGTTGATTACTCTTCTTATTTCAGTGAGGTAAGTACTGAATTATATAAACTGTTTAACAAGTATGAAAACAAGTTTGGTGCAGTTAGGTTGCAGAGGCTCTCTCAAACTGCAAGAACTACTGGTATGAAAAAAACTGCATAGGTTAAGATCTTTGGTGCTCCATCTGGTTCAGGTAGTTCTCCTATTCTTGCATCTACACCTCCTATACCTGCTGTTGGACAGTGACACTGTTACTTGCTATGAGGATGACTTCAACATACTTAGTTGGTGGCACGAGCACAAACTATCCTATCATATTCTGTCCATACTAGCTAAAGATGTGATGTTTGTTCCAGTTTCCATTGTTTCTTTGGAATCTTGCTTTAGTCTTACCGGCAGGGTGATCGAGGAGTGGCGCTGACGGTTGTTGCCAGAGACGGTGGAGATGCTGACCTGCAAGCACGGGGAGTTGGAAGATGCAAGGGTACAACATGATGTTGAGAATGAGATCAATGAACTTGAGGAAATATTCAGCAGCCCCTACCCAGAGCAAGATGAAGGGCAAGCTAGTGGAAAACGATGTGTGCATATTCAGTTCTGTTCTTTTATTGCCTATCATGATTTATTGATTCTTTATACTAGAGCAACATACTAACATGATTAATGTTTTATTCCTAGGACTACCCCTGCCAATGCCAACTGATCAAGAGCAAGCCAACTGATCTTATCTTGTGCCTTTATGATCATGTGATGTAATGTTGAAGTTGGACCATTGAACTTTTCTGAGCTAGCTGTACTTTTTTTTTCTTCCTAGGATTTTCTTACGAGGTGTGAGTTTTTATCTAGAAAGATTTCTAATGAGGCAGCCAACACTTGATCACATAGATCACGTGTTGAATTAGTAACAGCTTTATCTATATAATTTTGTCATTCTGTGTGAAATGTGAATGTGTGATGAACTTTGATTCTGTGAATGTGTGTTGTGTGATGAACTGATTGTTGAATTGATCTTTATATCTAAGCTCAATGTTGAATTTGAAGTTGGTGAAGGATTTTTACCATCCACGGGCTGCGGGCTGGCACGACACGTGCAATTAGCCGTGCTCTGCGGGCTAGGTCGGCACGAAAAAAACATTGCGGGTCCGTGCTTAGACCATTGGTGCAGCTCGTGAATCAGCACGATACGGCACGACAGTGGGGTAGTGCCGGATCAGACCCGGCACGAAAATGGCCATACCTTGCCGGGCTCGTGCCGCCGGGCAGCAAGAGGGAGGGCGCACGGCGGCGACGCCGACGCGGGAAGGCAGGAGGCCACGAGGGGCAGAGTGCGAGCGCGAGCACAAGCAGTCAAGCACCGCACAGAAACGGAGGAGTCAGAGACAGCAGACTGCGCGCCGCGCCTGCCGTCCCGTCCCATGGCGAGCTGCGACGGCGTGTGTGAATCTGGCGATGTGAGTGAGATTCCCAGCAAGGAACGGACCGGATCTTGTGTGCCTCACGCCCTCGCCTTACTCCTCTACAACTTTGTTTGTGTTTGATCCTGTTCGCGCGTGAGACAAACGCTGACCACAACAACATTACAAAAAGGGCAGCGAGTTGATTGCTGGAAAATAATCCTAGGGAGAGGGAGTCGTTAACTTACGTGAGAACTACTAGCAGTCATTAGTATTATCAAAGAAAGAAGAGAAACTACTAGTAGTACTTCTTGGTATTAATTTTGCATCACCTTTCTCATAAAAAAATTGCACCACCGCTCAGGCACTCACCCGGCAACCAAAATGTTTCTTTTGTTCTTTTTGTTGGGCGGCTATGGCGCCTAAGGACCGGTCGGCATGAAGTGATCCATGGATATTACAACGTTTGAAAAGGTTAGCTAGTTACTAAAGTAGATCCATCCCTATCGGCACTGGCGCCAAATATTTGGATATTTAAAATTTTGAAAGCTGAGGGCCTATATAGAATAGAAACATTCATGGGGTGGTTGGTTATTCAAAAGTACCAACTCCAAACTGTCGGCGCAAAGAAAAGAAACGATCAATCGATCAAGACGGGCCAAGACTGTGGGGTTGGCTGCTAGGCCTTATTTATACTTAAATGGGCCCAAGTGGTTCGGCTCATATAGAGGGCCAGCTAGTTTTCGGCCTTTATGTAGATGTAATAGCCCGAGTCCTCTAAAAACAAAGAGGTACTAATAGCCCAAATGGCGGAAAGTTTGGGCCAAAAGGTAATCGTCCCAAACTTTTGATTGCCTCATTGGAATTTGATTTTTCCTCAGAAACAGAGCTGGGTTTTTCCCCCTCTTCAGCAAGCAAAAAAGAAAAAAAAGAACTGAAGAAGGCTACTTGAATCTAGCTAGGCAGAAACAGAGCTGGGTTTTTTCCTCTCTTCCCACGCGCCTCCATTCTTCTTCATCTGAACCATGCCCAAACATCTCAGCACTACACGCACCTCATCAAACTCAGGACGATGTCCTCACGTACGCGCGCGCGAATGGAGGCATGGAGCAAGCAGCTCGTCGGCTTTCTCAGTTCTCATCATTGCCCGTACCAGCCAGAGGAGTATTCAGAATCCCAGATTCTTTCCCAAAAGGAGCAGCGCTTAGATAATCAAACGCAACCCTTTTCTCCTTCGCCTTTGATGGGCGGCCACGAATTTTCGGCGCACGGCTTTATTTATCGCCGGCCGATCGAGCGGCCGCTGCGGATGGGTCGGTGAGGCCGCGCCCGCGCGCGCGGCGGAACAGCTCACGTGGTTGGTGAGATGGCCGCTTCCGTTGCTGGTGCTCGTGTCGCCGGTTGGTGCGTGCCTGCCTGCTGCTCTGCTGCTTCGAATCATTCCCCTATCATTTTCAGGCAGCAGGCAGCGTGTTCCGCCGTTCGGGTGCTGCTGCTGCTGGTGGTGGTGGTGTTGCCCCATCGGAGGCGTCAGGCTGAAGCTTCCGAGGAAAAAGATTCCATCACCGGCTAATCAGATGCAGATACTGGCTAGCTAGATTCTCTCTTTAGTTTTCACCCCCTTCTATGATAGATGAAACTTGGTTAGTGCTGCAGGAACATGATAACACGATGACATGACGTGATATGATAATGTGCCGTGCCGGTATATGAAGATTAGCACGTCACTTTCTCCTATTCCTCGATCTGATTCTGAAGAAGCGAGAGTGAGAGTGAGGCTATACTAGCTGTTCGGATACTAGTTAAAGTTTAGCCCTTGTCACGTCGAATATTCGGATGCTAATTAGAAGGATTAAATATGAGCTAATTATAAAACTAATTGCAGAACCATTAGGCTAATTCGCGAGACAAATCTATTAAAGCCTAATTAATCCATCATTAGCAAATGGTTACTGTAGCACCACATTGTTAAATCATGGATTAATTAAGCTTAATAGATTCGTCTCGCGAATTAGCCTCCATCTGTGCAATTGGTTTTGTAATTAGCTTATGTTCAATACTTCTAATTAGTATCCAAACATATAGGGGCTAAAGTTTAGGGAGAGCCAAACAGACCCTGAGAATAAGTAACTGGAACCCTAACCAAGTGGCTATCTACCATCAGGAAGCCTGTACATCTGCTAGTGGCAAACCTACATCGCTACATCATCTTCCTCTTCTTTTCTATCCCACACGAATGTGGTAGGAGTAGGAGCTCTGCCTATTCAATCAGGCGAGGACGGAGGGTTCTGATGTACGAACAACATGCACCGATCCAGCACCAAGAGATAACAACGCATATCATTTGCCGTTTGGTAAGTGGTAACCACCTCGATCGGTCCACCATTTGTCAAAGCTATAGTACGACTGATGCTGCCCGCCATTTATAGTCGACGGGAGTTCTGTTTGGAATTTAGATTGACAGGTGCGCTTAACCGCCAGCTTAATCGGGCCCTGGTTAGCAGAAGCCGGCTCCACAATTATTGTGCACCTACCTTGGCTTTGGTTACCTTACCATCTGGCTGCATACATCAGAGAGCAACGTACAGTCCTAATTCTGAAGGCAACGATACCAGTACAAGTACACACTCGACATCTGAATCTTCTTTCAAGCAGAGAGATTAAAAGAAATGGAATTTTGAAAAGAAATTGATGCCTGAATCCCTGTACGCAGCCTTATAGCAGGAAAAAAAATAGTTATAGAAGCAGCGGTAGGGTAGTGATCAGGTGGTTGTTGGACACTTGGACTGGATTAAAACGATCGCGTTTCAACCGCCGAGAGCCCGAGAGTACTGAAAGCTACCGCTGTCCGCTGGGATTCCCAAGCAGGAAGGGCGCTCCGTCGGGATCCCTATAAAAGGACCGAGAGGTGGCCGGGCTTAGTGCTATAGAGCTGAGCCACAGGCCACGGACACCCAAGGAAGGAGGAGAGAGGAACCTGCCTTTCAGATAAGATGGCGTTGCTCCTTCGGCTTCTTGCCCTCTCGCTGCTCCTCGCTGTGGCCACTCCAATCAGGGATGTCACCGATGCTTGCTCGTCTCAAGTAAAGGGTACTGCTCCTGGCCTTAAACTCGTTATATACCTTTGCTGATTATTTCATATTTTTTGCTTGACATCAGTCAGCTATGGTTTCTGCGTGTAACTGATCGATCGATCGGGCTTATAACGATAGCATCTAGCAGTAACTGAGCTTTCCAAGGAAAATTACCAGCGCCCCCGAATAGCAGATTCATAATCTCTACGTAGAACCTGAAACTATGATGGCAGAAAATCGTAGCTCGAGCTCAGTTTTTCGTGTGCAAGCAAAACATTTTTTTTTAATTTCAAGCAGGGGAGGTTGAACCTGTTGCCTTGTCCACGACAGGCAGAAAGTGAGTAATAACTGAATGAAAGGTGACATACAGCTAGGGTGGGAGCCGAAGGACACTCGCGGTGTAGATCGAATCTTTCCAGAACTCGCAGGGGAAAAAAAAAATACCATCGGCAACAGGATAAAAGCATGTTAGGTACACCGTACACGTATATATACGATCCGTAGATCGATTATGAATGAATACTTTCACGGTTCCATCGCCACCAGCACGAAAAAAGCGTCCAGCTAGGTGCGTGTATTTTCCCTTTTCTGACGGCCAATTGGTGCTCTCAGCCTTTGTGCCCGCTGCTGATAGCCTGGCTGGTGTGAGTCACAGACCATAGGAATATAGGATCTCTTCTTTGACTCAAAACAGTGGAGGAGACGACACGCCGTACGTCCGACTTTGGTACCATTCCTAGGCTAATCAACCGGTTTGTTTGCGTCTGCCGACATGCATAGAAGTTCTCTGGCAACTGGCCATTTCAACTTGCACTGAAATGATGAAATCTAGACCTGAATTCAGACGAGACAACATGAAGGCTATCTAGACTTCGATTCAGTATCGCCTCCCCCAGTGGAATTGATGGCAATTCATTCAGTGCCATACTGCCATAGCTCGTATGATGTCTGCACTCGATCCACGGCACTGCAGAGTTCAGGTTCAGATGAAGCGTGTCCTCCATCTTCCCCCGTGAAACCAATCAAACCGTTCTCCCACCGCCAACCACCATAGCTATCACGTCCGCAAAGCGAAGGATGGCCGCGGAAATGGGCAGCCGAGCCAGCCAACGCGCTCCGCGCCAGAGATGCCGCCGGACAGGCATGGTTTTCAATGCCGATCGCGATGAAGATGCCGTCCTCCTTTCCTCTCCACGACCCCGTGCCTGCGTGTACCCACACGGCATCACGGCTGCCAGAAATGTGCTGTGCTCGTAGTAGCCGTCCCTGGGGTTGCAGTGGCCCTGCTTCCTTTCGAAAATACTCCTGCAAGTGATCGAGAATAGCCGCTAAAATGGGTCCTCCAATGGTCTAGCGTGACGGTGCAGCACACAGTCTTCGTCCTTCTTTTTGGGAAAATATCTTTCTGGTGGTGTTTTCTGTTTTTTTTTACAAAAAAATTTATGAGGTGTGCAATATGATTGGATGGTTTGTACTTGGGCGCAAAAGTCACATAAAGCGTTTCCAAACGGATGGTCCATTGTGATGACAAGCCGACAACCACTCCAATTATCCTGGTGTTGGCAATTTAGTATAACATTTTTTCCTTTTTCTTTGCGGGATTGTTTTAAATTTCTTTATCTGTTAGGATCTCATTAATATCTTGCTAACTACCAACTAAACCCATTCGCTTCGGATTTTTTTTCTCGTGTTGCATTTTCGGTAGTGCTGATTTCACGGGGTGTTTGGTTCCACGAACTAATTTCACGGGTGTTTGGTTCCACGGACTAATGTTTAGTCCCTGTCACATCAAATGTATAGATACTAATTAGGAGTATTAAACATAGACTAATTACAAAACCAATTGCACAGATTGAGGCTAATTCGAGATGACGAATCTATTAAGCCTAATTAATTCATGATTAGCACATATTTACTGTAGTATCACATTGTCAAATCATGGAGTAACTAGGCTTAATAGATTTGTCTCGCGAATTAGCCTTCATATGTGCAATTGGTTTTATAATTAGCTCATATTTAATCCTCCTAATTAGTATCTAAATATTTGATGTGACAGGGACTAAACTTTAGTCCGTGGAACCAAACACCCCCTCAAACGAGGTGAAAATTTAATCTTCAGTTACCAAAGAGTACCAACAACTTGACTGTTCTAGTAGGTGGCTAGAGCTAATATGTGTTCTACGAATCGAGCATGTGCTCAAGCTTAACACGTGATTGCTCAATTTGTCCCCAAGCTACTGTTTCTACATGTACATATGAACATGTGAAAAAAAATTAGATCAATAGGAACTAGGCGATTTTTCATTAAGAAGAAGAGATTCGAACTTGGATGGTTAGGATGTACGACCACACCTCCACTTAACCAGTTAAGATAGACTCACTTTGTACATGTACATGTGAAAATATATTAGGACACATTTAATGTCTTGTTACTCATGAAACATATGGATCGTACTGTTAAATCCATGTCAATAATCCACCTGTTCGGCTGGACTTATAAACCGGCTGAAAAGTTGAAACGGCTGATTTGTTGTGAGAGAAAAATATTGTTCGGTGGTTGATAAGCTGAAGCGAACAGAGCGAATAGCTTCTCTGCCAACCACCTCTAAGGCTCTAACACGTCTTGGGTGGAATTTAATACGATTACAACCATTTGATGTGTACATGGTGCACATACCCCGTATATGGCTGAATCACGTCATGTGATTGCCGCTCGCGAAGCCGTCCCAACCTGTAAAATAAAAAGTATTCTTGCAAGCTTTTGTTTGATCATGTGATCCAGAACTCTTGGGAATAATTTAAGTTAGCACTGGTGACTGCTGCGCATCAGTGCATGTTCCAAGACAGTCTAAAACATATAGTCCAAGTTCACACTTCACAGTAACACACGAATACAAGCCTTTATTAGAAAAACAATAAATAAAAATAGCATGGAAATGTGTACACATATCGATTTTTTTATATATGTTGGCCACGTTGCTACGTTTGGTAAGACGTCAATACGTTATGCATCACTATCTAATCATGGCACCACTAAAAAACTGGTGCGGTAGGCTTAGTGCGTGCAGTGCGTACGTGTTCGGGTGTCGTGCCCGCGATCATGCTGCCTTTCTTTTCTAGGCGTGACATGCAGCAGGAACGTAAAAAACGTTACAACTTTTGTAACGGTGGCAGTAATTAACTTGGCACGGACGGAGGTAAAAAAAAAAGTTAATTTGTTGCTGATGAACTGCACAGATTTCCCGCACCTCAACAGCTCCGGGATCCACCTGACGCTGCACCACCCGCGGAGCCCCTGCTCGCCGGCGCCGCTCCCCGCCGACCTCCCCTTCTCCGCGGTGCTCACCCACGACGACGCGCGCATCGCCTCCCTCGCCGCGCGCCTCGCCAAGACGCCGTCCTCGCGGCCCACCGCGCTCGACGAGTCGTCGTCTCCCGACGAGTCCCTCGCGTCCGTGCCGCTGGGCCCGGGCACCTCGGTGGGCGTGGGCAACTACGTCACCCGCATGGGCCTCGGCACGCCGGCCAAGTCCTACGTCATGGTCGTGGACACGGGGTCCTCCCTCACCTGGCTCCAGTGCTCCCCCTGCGTGGTGTCGTGCCACCGCCAGTCGGGCCCCGTGTTCAACCCCAAGGCGTCCAGCTCCTACGCCTCCGTCTCCTGCTCCGAGCCCCAGTGCAGCGACCTCACCTCCGCCACGCTCAACCCCGCCGCCTGCTCCACCTCCAACGTCTGCGTCTACCAGGCCAGCTACGGGGACAGCTCCTTCTCCATGGGGTACCTGAGCAAGGACACCGTGTCGCTGGGCTCCAGCAGCATGCCCAACTTCTACTATGGGTGCGGGCAGGACAACGAGGGGCTCTTCGGCCGCTCGGCGGGGCTCATCGGCCTGGCGCGCAACAAGCTGTCGCTGCTGTACCAGCTCGCACCCACCCTGGGCTACTCCTTCTCCTACTGCCTGCCGACGTCGTCGTCGTCGTCCGGGTACCTGTCCATCGGCTCCTACAACCCGGGGCAGTACTCGTACACGCCCATGGCGTCGAACTCGCTGGACGACTCGCTCTACTTCATCAAGCTGACGGGGATCACCGTCGCGGGGAAGCCGCTCTCCGTGTCGTCGTCGGCCTACTCCAGCCTGCCGACCATCATCGACTCCGGCACGGTGATCACGCGCCTGCCCACGGGGGTGTACTCGGCGCTCAGCAAGGCCGTGGCGGCGGCCATGAAGGGGACCCCCCGCGCGTCGGCCTTCTCCATCCTCGACACGTGCTTCCAGGGCCAGGCGTCGCGGCTGCGCGCGCCGGCGGTCAGCATGGCCTTCGCCGGCGGCGCGGCCCTGAAGCTGGCGGCGCCGAACCTGCTCGTGGACGTGGACAGCGCCACGACGTGCCTGGCGTTCGCGCCCGCACGGAGCGCCGCCATCATCGGGAACACGCAGCAGCAGACCTTCAGCGTCGTCTATGACGTCAAGAGCAAAAGGATCGGGTTCGCCGCCGGCGGCTGCAGCTGAGAAGGAAGCTACGCACACGGACGGGCTCGCACTGGTAACTAAATTAATTAAATGAGCAGCGCATCTACCGCTTGCTTTCGTCTGAACTCATCATTTCGACCACGCAAGCTCAGCTCCTTACAGTGCATGCATGTGGTGTGGATAAAATACACGCATGAGAAAGGTGAGGTACAGGAAAGCTGATTAAAGGAAGTACGCGTTGCTCAAGCACCTAGCTTGGTGTACATTACATGTTTATTAATTACCTCTTCGTTACATAAAAGAAACGCATAAAACAGTATTACAGGAGCACTAGGATATTTATGATGTTGTTCAGGCCAGGTATGTGAGAAGTGAAAAGCACAATAGCCAACAGATAGCATGTAGCATGTGATTCTTTGGCAAAAAAAAAAAACCTTTGTGTAGGTAAATTAAAGGACTATGTATATTTCTGATTTCCTTCTTACAACTTCCAAGGATCATTCCTCCCTTGTACACAGTGGGAGTATATTGTAACCGGGAGGTATATGATATGTATGCTGTATGCATTTTACTTATGTGATATATTGACAAAATGAAAAATATCTTGTTCCTGACTTTATTGCCTTGGAAGAATTATCATTATCATTGTTAAATTTGCCCTGCACCTTTTTTTTTTGCACCATGTATGATCGGCCATGGGCCGGCCGAACAAGTGGTTAGCAAAAGATGTACGGATTACAGTAGTACAACCAGTAGGAGAATAAAGAGAGAAGCTTTAGTTGTTCGAATGTTTGTGTCTCCAATAATTGGAGCACAGAAAATTAAAAGCGAGGCCGGGTAGGCTTTCGCTAGTGCTTTTCCGTTATGAGCCGGAAAGATACCGAACGTGACATTCTTTTACGTCGAAGCATGTTCATCTCGGTTGCCTTTTGAGATTCCAGGGAGGACGACAGACTCGCGCATCCGCGACACACTTCAGGAACCTTTTGCAAGCCAGACTACCTCGCGCCACCGCCATGGCCACTGCCCACTGACGAAGTGACGATGATGGCCATTTCCTTCGGACATCTCAAAAGATATTTTTTGTTGCAAGTGCACCGATCTGAGTGCTGCACAGTTGCGCACTCTTTCTTGCTCACCGTATTCCTGTTGCACTTGCATTGGGGTGGTCCATCTGAAGGGACCTGTTAGGCTACGGTAGGTACGTGGGGATAGACCGACAGACGCTTATCGTTGTGCGCATTGAGAGTTTGAGACGTTTCCGTAGAGCGCTAGCTCTAATAGACTGTTTCTCCGACGTGGACTGGTGAACTACGAGAAGCCCGGCCGGGCTGGCCTCAATACTCAAGTGGCAGACGACGCCTCTCTTAACTAACCGTGCCAATGGTGGCTGATGAGCCGTCTACGTACTCGGCTATTTAGCTTGTACACTAGCACTCTGTGGTTTAGCACCCCGCATCTGGGCGGTGCCGCTGCTGGTGGTGGGCGCGGTACGTGGCCCCATTCGGAACGCGACGGGCATGCTTACCCCCACTTCTCGCCGGCGCAGGCACAGCAACGCCTGTGCTAGCGGCCGGGGGGAGGCGATGGCCTGTGCGGATGTGACGCGGCAGGCAGGGAGGTGCGCGCCCGCGGCATGCCGAGCGGCGTCGAGCTCGCCATGGGATTCGTTCGCGACGGGCCGCAGCGCGGACTCATCATGAGTTCATGGTATTTCTGGGGGGAGTGGGGGGTGACGGATGATGCGCTAGCTGCGCGCGGTCTCGTCGACGCACAAGTTCTTTCGGTACTCCGTCGGCGTCCGCTGGTTGGTCCAGCGCAAACGCCCGCGCACGACACGGCGGGTCAGTTTCTCCCGCCATGCCCGCCGGGCCCCACCGCAGGACCCCCCCGGGCCCGGGGGCGATCTGCGTAGCTGTGCCGAAAGGAGTCGCATTGAAGGCCGTCCACTCCACCCAGGTGTGCTAACCTGCAAGAGGCGGCCGGGGACCCGGAGTTGATCGATCGACATCGACCTCCTGCTGCTTCTTCACGCGGTGCCGGGGGAGGCCCGTTCGCCGGATTTTGTCGCGGGGCGCGGCTCCGTCAGGGTGGACCTGCCTCGCAGGTTGGGACCGTCGGATTCGTTCGTCCCGGACCCGGAGCTGGCTACGGCCTGGGTACGGCGGTACGGGGGGCGCTTATCAATATCCTGGTGTACGATTGCCGGTTTTGGTATCAGAGGACGAGCGGAGCGGAGGCGCCAGCCATGACTGTCGGTGTCGGTACGTCATCGACGGAATGACGGCGTTTTCAGCTGTGCGCACTGTGAACGTTCTTCTATACTGTGCGTATCGTTCGGCCGGCGAGAAAAACGGCGGGTACTGTGCACACAGCTGTAAGTGCAGCGTACGTTACGCCATGTCGGCGAACAAACTTGCGCGGACCAACTGGATGTCGGTCGGTCGGTGCGGACGGACGCGTTGTCAGACAGGCCTGTTGGTGTTCGTTTCCAGGGCCGAAGTCGCGCGGCCTGTTGTTGGTCTGGGGCTCGGGGCCTTGTCAAAAAAGACAGGCCTGTTGGTGCTCTTGGGCTCCGAGAGAACCGGCGTTGGCTTTCTCTGATCAGGCCCATAGCCCCATACGGTCCATTTTCAGCAGTTGCGTGTGTTTCCCGCGTAGCTCCATTCTGCTGCTTTCTGTTTGCATCAAACATGAGGCAGTCACTACTGGATGAAGCTATATTACTATTTCTTTCGTGTTTTGCACCTGCCTTTTCCTAAGCCCTTGTTTAGTTCACCTCCAACTTCCAACTTTGACACTATGCAAAAAGAAGATTCCCCATCACATCAAACTTGCGTTACATGCATGGAGTACTAAATGTAGACGAAATTAAAAACTAATTGCACAGTTTTGTTGTACTTTGTGAGACGAATCTTTTGAGCCTAATTAGTCAATGTTTGGACAATGATTCACAAATACAAACGAAATGCTACAGTGTGCTACAGTGCTGTAACAGTAATTTGGCACCTCCAAACTTTGGCAACTAAACAAGGCTAAGTTAGGTTGCAGTACTCAACACAAACTGCCCTTCCAGCTGTAAGCAACCGACGTGCTAGCTTAATCAGTGGTGGAGCCAGCCATGATTCCTAGGGAAGCTCTTCTTCTTCCTCCCTCTTCCTCCATCTTCTTCCTCCTCCTTTATCCTAAAAAATGGAGGGGGGACTCAAGGGGGAGCTCCATTGTTTTTGGGCATCAATCTTTCTCCCTAAAAGGGACTGCTAAAGTAGAAACTAGAGCAAACTTAGTGCACAAGGTTGACCTATAACTAGAATTCTAAAAAAAGCTTGACTTCAACCGTCACGTTTGGGCACATCCCCAACCTGTTTTATTTGGACCTCTCCACCTTTCAAAAAACAGGTCAAGTACGTCGCCTCGAAGATAATTGCGTACGATCGAAAGATAACTGCATCACAGTCCATTGTCGCGAGTCCCAACAAATCCTCCTCGCGAAAGTAACGCACTGGAATGAGAAAAAATGGGATCTGATTCGGAATACTAGATAGCAAGCACCATACTTGCACAAGGACAATGACTCGATCGGCATTGACAGCGTTTAGTAAGCAGAAGCTGATCCATGTCTATCACCATTTATACAATAATCATTTTCTAAACCATCCAAAGAACGCACAAATCTCTCCATAACTGAACACTAATGGAACTAGAATGATGTATTGTAAGCCTAGTAGTAAGCATAGAACGGCCTCAATGCTCAAGACGAAGAATTCGTCACCTACTTGTCCAGCTCCAGCCAGCATCGATCGCAGAAATTTTTTCAGCAGGAAAGGGCATCCTGCAGCGCTGCAGGCCCCTGCCACCTATTCTGAAGTCCGAAGAAACTTCACCCTCCTCGTGAGACGACGGCACAGCTGGGAAACGCCCCGGGACGACGGGCGGCGCAGGCGCTCCTTATTATCTGACGAAGACGACGACGACACATCTGTCGACGACGCCGACGCCGACGCGTGCTCCCGGGTCTTGGCCCTCGCGATCTCCTCGTACACGAGCCTCTTCTTCTTGTAGAGGTACGCGGCCTCCCGGTTGATGGCGACGCCGTCCATGACAGGCTCGTGCAGAAGCGAGACCACGACGAGCAGGACCTTGTCCACCGACCACGCGGGCGTCCACCAGTTCTTGTCGGTCAGGAAGTCCAGGCACACCAGCCCAGTCCTCGGATCCACGTTGGGGTGGTAAACCTGTGTATAATCGCAGGTTCAGAGCAGCAGGACATGAGAACGCAGGCGTCAACACAAAACCGAAAAGGATTCGGCAATCATCAGAGAGATCAATCAAGCTGCAGCAGGGAGCAGGAGGAGACGAGACGATCATGGGCATCGCGCGTACGAACCTTTGTGGCGAAGAACACCTTGGGAGCCTTGAAGGGGTAGTCGCGCGGGAACTCGAGGCGGACGGCGAACACCCCGCCGTCGTAGGGGCTTCCCTCGGGGCCGACGACGACGACCTGCCAACGGAGGCGGTCCGTCGCGTCGGCGCCGGGGAGGCACCACTCCGGCGGGTCCGCCCAGAGCCCTTCGAGCTCCCTCTCGAGCCGCGTCTCCCAGCGACGGGACTTGTCTGCAGGCCGCGCGCCTCCCGTGGTCGTCGTTCGCCGGAGAGCGCCGCCGCCGGGAGCCATGATGGCCGGCTGGCCTTTGCCTTAACTAGCTGCAGGGCTGGCGAGTGGCGAGTCAACGACCAGAAGCCTAGAGATGGTTCCGGTGAAAGGAGGCCATGCCCATATATAGAGGGAGGAATGGAGCGAGATGGCTTTTTACACGCTACGCTGGCCGTGGTTGTGAGTTGTGGCCTTGTGGGCTTCTAGCTAGGTAGCACTGCGTACGTGGTGACACGCCGTGATCCCGTGATTGGCCGAGGAGACTCATCCGATCCATCTATTGATCGCAGATCCATCCGAGTAGTTGCATGAGGTTTTTCTAGTAATATAGATTTTGCTATGCATCTAGACATAATCCTATATGTAGATGCAAAGCAAAATTTATGTATATAATAAAGTCAAAACAAACTACATTTTGGAACGGAGGGAGTACCATTTACTATATGCAATACCCAAATACACCACTATACCACTATATGTTAGAACTCATGGAATAGGCATGGGTACTGCATAAAGAAATGTACCACATGTATTCGAAGCACCAGATCGAACAATATTTTTTTAATCAAAGGGATACATTGATCTGAGAGAATATGCAATTCTAAGAATACTCTCATGATCAAGATGGCGGTGACAGAATATATATAAAACATACTCCCTCTGTCCCAAATTATAGGTCATTTTGACTTTTCTAGATGCATAATTTTATCTATGCACCTAGATATATATTTGTCTACATACATATAAAATACTATGAATCTAGAAAAGTCAAAATGACCTATAATTTGAAACGAAGGGAGTATTAGCTAAAGCTACTATTGTTGCAAGAACAAGTACGGCCATATTTCGTTTGATAGCTTTTCGATCATAATTCATATATTTATATTATATTAGGGACGTCAAAGCACAACGTATAATCATAAATCAAGGGTAGAATTTACGCATGAAGAATTGCATCCAACTAGGTTAGATAAACTAAGTAATCATGGACAGCACGGTGGGCATACAAACTCAAACAGAACAATAATTCCAACTCGGTAATAAACAATCACAAAAATATCCCATGTCAACTGAAGAGTTTGCGCAGTGCCAAGTGTCAAATAACCGTAACAACTAAATTTCTAAGAAGGAGCTCAATTTAGTATGCCGTGGACCAGTAGTAACACTAAAACCTCACATCATTCTAGAAATAGGTTTCGTCTAAAACTAGAATATAAGGAATTGGCCTTGTATAACTGACCACTAACTACGTACGTACATAAGTAAAAGGTAACCACTAGTACTTGCAAATATAAACCTGGAAAAGCCATCGTTACAAGTCTCAACATCCAAATATGACAGGATAACGTGATGACTGAACACTATCATGAAAGCAATTATTCATGCCAATCTGATGAATCTACAACTGAACACTATCACCAAGGCTCCTCGAAGCATCAAGAGCTAATACGAGACATAATTATGAAGCAACAAGTAGATGGATTTGAAGCACCGAAATAAACTTTAAATCAAATTAAAGGGGTATATTCGATCTGAGAGCAATGCAAATGCAATCCTAGAAATACTCTCACTGATCAAGATGGAGGTGACATAATTTAAAACCTGAAGATTAGCTAAAGCTACGATTGTTGCAGAACAAGTACACGAGTAATTTCGATCACATAGTTGGATGATAAGAGTAAGAAAAATGAGGAATTTACAAATGAAGAATTGCATCTAATTAATAAGCCAGATGAAGTAAGCATGGACAGCATGATATCATAAACATTCATGAACAAAACAAAATTCTAACCTGATAAACAATTGCAAAAATATCCCGTCTCAACTGAAGAATTTATGCCGTGTCAAGAGTCAAATAACTTTATTAACAACAAAAAGGGAGCTCAATTTAGTAGGCAGTAGACCAGAAGTAACAGTAACACTAAAACCTCACATCATTCTCTCGAAATAGATTTCGTGTCTAGTAGAATGTTAGGAATCGGCTGGCCTTGTATAACTGACCACTACATACACTAACCCAAACCTGGAAAAGGCCATCATCACAAGTCTCAACATCCAAATATGACAAGATAATACCAATCATGACAACATCTCATGATGGTGCCATACCAATCAGAAGTAAACGCACACCAGCTTGAATCTGCAACTGAACGAGACACAATTATGAAGTAGCCATCGTCTCCTTCTCAACTTCAATTGCGTACGCTATAGACCATCAAGCTACCTTAGACAGAAATGATCCCTCTTTTGCTACTCTCCTACACGGCCTTGACGGTAGATGGCGACGCGACGGGCCGGCGTCCCTGAAGAAACGCCACCGTCCTCCTCCACAGGAGGCTCACTCCCTTCTCACGTGGCGACGCGACCTTGCGGCGGCGCGCCTCCGCCGACGCAGCAGCGGCGGCGGCGCGGAGCCTGTCCGCCTCCCGGCGCCTCTCTTTCTTCTCCAGCTCCGCGTTGTGAGCGGCGATGGCGTCGCAGTAGTCCTCCCAGTTCTCGTCCCCCTTCTCCTCCAAGTAGTAGGAGGCGACCGGCGTGGAGGCGTACCTCCGGGTCCACGCCCTGGCCTTCCTCTCGTACAGCTTGATGTCGCTCTTGTAAAAGGCGCGCGATGTGGCCGTTGATCGGGTGGTCGAGCATGGGGTCGTGGAGAACGGAGACGATGGAGAGGAGGAGCTTCTCGATCGTCAGGGCCGGGCTCCATTTCTCCCGGAAGATGTCAAGGACCATCTGCCCCTCCGAGTTTATATTTGGGTGGAACACCAGCGCGTGGATATGGCGCAGTTCATCATCGATGCATCTCGATTGAAATTTAAGGAAGCGGGGTAAAATGGAGGGAAATTTGTTAAGTTGGGGTCGATTGAAATGAACATGAGAATGCTGGATTCGTGCAAGAAATCGCGGATCGAGCGGACAGTGGTTAGAAGTTAGAACTCATACCTTCGTCTTGAAGGCTATATTCGGGGGCTCTATGGGATGATCGGCGGTGAACCGGATGTCGATGGGGAACGTCCCGCCGGCGTACGGGGTGCCGTCGGGGCCGTCGATGATCACCTCCCAGTGGAGAGGTCCGTCACCGGCGACGGGCCAGGACGGCAGAACGCCGGCGGGTCGACCCACAGCCGGTACAGCTCCTCCGGATCCGCCGCGTGCAGGACGGCTCCGCCTTGGTCGGGGACGACGGTGAGGCGCCCATCCGAGCCCCGCCTGCACGCAGCTGTGCTCTGAAGTCTGAACCCTTGTGCGCTCTGCTCAGGTGGAAAGGCTGCGCGGTATAAATAACTGCTAGTGCTCGAGGGATCGGGTGGCGAAGGAGATGGACGACAGCGTCCCCGTGGAGGCCGCCGTGGCTGACATGTGGGTCACCGACTCACCGTCTTGGCTACTGACTAGGAGCGTTGTAGTTTCGTTCAATTCAGAGTTCAGAGCTTGTGGCCTTGTGGGCTTTCGGGCCGAGCATCGAGCAATGGACCTGGTGTGACGTGGAAAGGCATCTGCCATTTGTTATTTCCCGCTGAATGTTTGGGCTGCCATCGCTGAATTCTTCTCGTGCTAGTATTATTAGAGCATCTCCAAGAATACCCAAAATTCACTCCAAAAATTTGTTTTGGAAACAAACTCAAGAATACGGGAACAAACTCAAGAATACCTGCTCCAACAGTGGTCCAATCCGTTGCCCAATATTCCCGCGCGCACAATTCAGACGGAAATCCGAGCCATTTTTGCGCCCGTCGCTCACACTTCCAATCGCCGAAGATTGAGCCGAGCCCGCCGATTTTTCTTCCTCCCGCGCGGTTTCTTCTCCTTCGCGCCATTTTACCTCTTCCCCATCCATACGGCGCCAAGCCCTCCAGGCCTCCACAGGCGACGCTGGCACAGTGGTGCGTTGACCACCGCGGCTTGTAGGTGTGGAAAAGGGGCAGCTTGAATAGTACCGCTGCTGGCTGCCTATTTTGCTCGAGCGGAGAGAGGAGGGATGAGAGAGGTGGCGCATGGTGCTCGGATGTGGCGCATGGAGAGCATGGATGTGGAGCTCGGATTGGAAAGAGGGAGGATTGGAGGATAGCTGCTAGCTGCCAATTGGGTGCTTCGGTTGATAGAGAAGGGACAAGGGAGTAGTGTTGGCCGGCTGGGAGGAGAGGAAGATCAAGCTATTGCCGATTTGCTTCGTTGAGAAGAAAGGAGAGGATGGAGTCATGGAGAAGAGCGGCGGCATTGGAGGGGTGAGAGGTGAGGATAATTTGGGAATTATATCGTGGCTGCTTAGGGTTAATGGTTAATTCATCCGGTATTCTTTGCTCGTGCCATTTTTTAATGGAGGCTAAGGCGTTGATCAACGATAAGCATTGAGCAATTAAATTATTTTATTAGAACTAATTTTGGGAACTGTTGGAGCAGGAATCTTTTTTCCTCCCAATATTTTTTGGCAGGGTCCCAAAACAAGTTTTTATAGCATTTGCAGTAAATGGATACTCTCTCCATTCGCAAGTGACGTTTATTTGGACATCGACACAAAGCTCCAAAATGTTAACAGCAAAATACACTGGGATTCTCAGATGGAGGATCTACTAACCTAGATGAAAGTCCTGGAAATGTTAAAGAACCCCCAATGCATATTGTACTCAATTCTTGTAAAACAATAGTAAAAACACTTTTATGAAAGAGTAAAATACACCATCATCCGTAAACTTATTCAAAGCTGTCGCTTAGGTTCATGAACTATTAATTTATCGATCTAGGTTTCTAAACTTGCCAAGTGCTTCACTCAAGGTCCAAACATCTCTAATTAGCGTTGACCAGACTACTTGGCTCTTGGCATCGACGTGACATACATTTCACCTCAAAATTCCGACATATCAGTGACAACATCATCTTTCTTGGCATTCTCTCTCAGATGACCATGGTAGCAGGCCACACGAGCAAGTATATGTTGAGTTGTTGACTAGTGATATGTGGTCATCAAGCGTCACAATCAATAATAAAGGGGAGGGGCGGCGTGCATGCAAACTTTGCACGGACCTTTATGACACTCTTGAGCAAGTGTGATAACCACTCGATGCACTTCAATCTTTATAAAACTACATGCTACCTCCGTATCAAAATATTTATTGCTGTTGACTTCTAATCATGACGTTTGACCATTCTTATTTAAAAAATTATGCAAGTATCATTTGTAACTTACTTTACCATCAAAGGTATTTGAAGCGTGACTTATCTTTTTTATATTTGCAACAAATTTTTGAATAAAACAAACAGTCAAATGTTATAAGAAAAAGTCAACGGCGACAAAGATTTCAATACAGAGTGAGTAAATTTCAAGACAAGTGTGACGGTATCATTTACAAATATCCAAGCTTCACAAATTTAAAAAAAAATGCAAAGTTTGTACTATTGTCTTAAGACAAACATGGCTGAAGGGAGTATGCATTAGCATGTTTTATTCTGATATGGTCAGGACTAAATTTAGACAATCATTTTCTCATGCAATATAATAGTTACATTACCAATAAAGCGTATGATCTCCTTGACATATATACAAATCCACTTTTACATCTTCTACTACACACTAATAAACATATAAAGTTTGTTTCACTCCTAAAAACAAGCGCACCCAGTATAGTTGGACAAAGGGAGCATGGTAGACGGCGGCGGTCGCCGCCAGGATGAGCAGGGTCCGCGGCGAACGACGGGGGCGGCTAGTGTGGGCGAACGACGGCGGGAGCCAAGGCTGGGCGCGGGCAGCCAATGGTCGCAGGCCGGTGGGCAGAAGGCCTTGGTAATCATAGTTCATACCGTGACATATTTTTTTCTTATTTCTTTAATCAGAAAATGTGGGCCACGAGAGCATTGGAGAAAAGAGATTAGCCTAACATGTGGGACCCACACGTCATGTTCATCTCATTGTCCAGTCACCCCGCCACGCATGCAGTTTAACCCATGTCATGGAGATTTGGACATCCGGTGAACCAATTAGCAAGTATAGGGATTTCAATGTGCATTCTAGGAGTTTGGGGACCTGGATAATCAGGTGAACCAATTACCAAGTATAGGAATTTCAATGTGCATTAGTTTGGGGACCTGTATAATACTAGCACCGCTGGTACATTTTACTCGTGACAACATCATCTTCTTAGCATTCTCTCTCGAATGACGATAGTACCACACGAGCAAGTATAATAATAGGGTGGGGGGGGGGGGGGTTGACGTGCATGCAAACTGTGCACGGACCTTTATACCTTTATGACGTTGAGCAAGTTTGTCAACCAATCGATATATTTCACTCTCATTATAAAACTACATGCATTTGAAGACAAGTGCACCGGTATCATTTACAAATATCCAAGTAAAAAATGGAAAGTTTGTAATTATTGTCTAAGACAAACTCAACATCATATATGGCTAAGGAGTATATATTAGTGTGTTTTATTTTGACATGGTCAGGACTAAATTTAGACAATCATTTTCTCATGCAATATAATAGTTACAATACCAATGTGAGATGTCCTTGAAATATATACAAATCCACTTTTATGCACGTTAATAAACATATAAATTGGTTTCTGTTCTAAAAACAAGCGCGTCCAGTATAATTGGACAAAGGGAGCAGCACGGTAGAAGAAAAGCGCCTCCTAGAGGTAGCAAACGGCAAGGCGATGGACCATCCCTGAAGAAACGCCACCACCCGTTTCCACGTCACACGGGGCAGCAACGCGATCCTCCTTGCACGGGCAGGCCAAGACGACGCGGCGGCGCGGCGCTCCAACGCCTCTTCCTCCTCTTGGTGGCGCCGCCTCTCTTCCTCGTAGCGGCGCAGCCTCTCTTCCGCCTCGTCGGCAGCACGCTTGGTGGCGACGGCGTCGCAGTGGT
The DNA here is from genome assembly GCF_000263155.2 of Setaria italica. Taxonomy (NCBI): domain Eukaryota; kingdom Viridiplantae; phylum Streptophyta; class Magnoliopsida; order Poales; family Poaceae; genus Setaria; species Setaria italica. Next base: position 36,580,559 of record NC_028450.1, read on the forward strand.
CCAGCCACCGCTCGTCTAATTCGTCGGTCGGGTAGTGGGAGACGATCGGCGCCGAGTACTTCCAGGTCCACGCAATGGCCAGCTGCTCGTACAGCTCGATGTCTCTCTCGTACACGTCGTTGACCTCGTCGTTGGTCCGGTGGCCGTCGAGCATGTGGTGGCAGAGCACGGAGACGATGAAGATGAGGGATCCCGTGGATGGTCGTTGCCGGGCTCCAGTCCTCGTAGTGCAAGATGCCCAGCGTCATCTCCCTATCCGAGTTGATGTTCGGGTGGTACACCTGCGGGTAGAAACAGATGCAATGGCACGGTAAGAGACCATGGAATTGATTGCAAAGAAGCGAGATAAAGACGATGAACTAATCCATATAAAATTGCTGGAGTAATTTTTTTTTGGAAACAATTGCTGGAGTAATTAAGTACCTTGGTTTTGAGGTGATCTTTGGGGGACTCAGGGGATAAATGCTGAAGTCGATGTCTACGGGGAACGTCCCTCCGAAGTAGGGGCTGCCGTCGGGGCCGTCGATGACCACCTCCCAGTGGAGGAGGTCCGTCACCGGCGACGCGCCGGGCCGGCAGAACGCCGGCGGGTCGACCCATATCTTGCGGAGCTCGCTCCGGATCCGTCGTATGTCCGGCTCCAAGCCCATCGTCCTTCCTCCCTCCCTCCCAGGTGTGCTCTGATCTGATCAGTCGCCGTGTCACGGGTGCTGCGCGCCTGCGCCTGTGGGGGAACCGGGGAATCCCTGTTCGTTGAGGCGAAGTCTGCGTTGTTGATTCAAACGTGCTAGTGCTGGAGAGATCGCTGGAATCCACGGCGTCCAACCCTCGAGATCAATATATAGGGCCTATTTGGGAAGGTGGTGTTAAAGTTTAACAA